>NC_065543.1:35211276-35528276 GCF_932294415.1 Quercus robur
GAAACAACTACCTCGGCGTTTGTCTAACAAACACGTCGAGGCTGTAAAAGACAAGGTCTGTAAGCTCAAGCAGGCTGGAGCAATCAAGGAAGTCTTCTACCTTGAGTGGTTAGCTAATACCATGGTGGTAAAGAAAAAATTGGGAAAATGGAGAGTTTGTGTAGATTTTACATATCTTAATAAAGCTTGTCCGAAGGATCCATTTCCTATCCCAAGGATAGATCAATTGGTTAATGCGACATATGGACATTCTAGGATGAGTTTCCTGGATACTTTTCAAGGCTACCACCAAATCCCATTGGCACTACTAGACCAAGAGAAAACAACCTTCCTCACTCTAACAAGAAACTACCATTATAGAGTAATGACATTTGGACTTAAGAATGCCGGATCCACATATCAAAGAATGGTCACTAGAATGTTTGAAGGCCAGTTATGAAAAAACGAGGAGGCATGTATTGATGATATGGTGGTAAAAAGTAAAGAAGAGTCCGAACATCTCTTGGACCTTGGTGAAGTTTTTACAATTTTGAGAAAGCACAAGTTATGTCTAAACGCCTCTAAGTGCTCTTTTGGCATAGGTTCTAGAAAGTTCTTGGGCTACATGATCACCTACCAAGGGATTAAGGTTAATCTTGATTAGATTAAGGCTATCCATGATTTGCACCCTCCTTGGAACCCAAAGGAGGTTTAGGGCCTTACTGGGATGACAACAGCTTTGAATTGGTTCATATCAAGGTCTACTAAATGGTGTAGACCATTCTTTCAGTTATTGCATAAGTGGAAGGATTTTTCGTGGTCCGAAGGATGTGATAAGGCTTTTAAGGAGTTAAAAGCTTACTTGGCACATCCGCCAATCTTGTCCAGGCCAGAGAAAGAAGAGGTTTTGTATGCATATATAGTTGTTGCTCGGCACGCAGTGAGTTTGGTCTTGATATGGGTGGATGAAGGAATTCAGAAACCGGTGTACTATGTTAGCAAATCCCTTCAAGAGGCCAAGGCTAAGTACCTCCACCTAGAGAAAGCAATTCTTGTTATCATCCATGCCACTAAGAAGCTGCCCCACTACTTCCAAGCCCATACCGTGATCGTCTTGACTTAGTTGCCCTTACAGGCATTGCTCCGAAGATCGGATTATACGGGAAGAGTGGCAAATTAGGGAGCTATGCTCAGCGCATTCGACATCAAGTACCTGCCCCAAACCGTTGTGAAAGGTTAAGTTCTAGCAGATTTAGTAGCAGAATTTACTGAAGAACTAGGTGATATAGAAAGGGTAGCAAAACCCAAGGAAGAAATGAGAGTGGGTTCAGTGATAGTTTAGCAGGCATGGCAGTTGTTTGTGGATGGTGTGGCCAACCAGAAGGGGTCAGGAATGGGGATTGAAATGATCTCTCCAGACGGGATTACTTTGGAAAAATCTCTAAGGCTTGGTTTTTTAGCAACAAATAACGAAGCAAAATACGAGGCTTTAATAGCAAGATTGATCACTATGTGAAAACTTGGAGGAAAGACTATTAGGGTATTCTGTGACTTAAGACTCGTAGTTGGTCAAGTTCGGGGTGATTTTGAAGCCAAAGACTCGAGGATGCTTTGGTACTTGAACCAAGTTAAATGATTGACGGAGGGCTTCCATTCCTTTTTGCTTGAACGCGTTCCTCGTGGTAAGAATTCTCATGCTGATTTGCTTGCAACTCTCACAGCCATGAGTCAGGAGAATCTCCCAAGAATTATACTTATGGAGGATTATGCATTACCTACTTATGATGTACTGAATCCAATTGGAGTTAACTTTACACGAGTAGGTCCTAGTTGGATGGATCCATTAGTAGCGTTCCTTAAAAACAGAGCACTACCTAAGGATAAGACCGAGGTAGAGAAAGTTCGTAGAAAGGCACCGAGGTTCTGGTTATCTGAGGATCAAAAACTATATAAGCGTTCATGTTCGGGCCCAACTTGCTGTGCATTCATCCTGAGGGAGTGGAGATACTGTTGGAAGAGTTGCATGAGGGGATTTGTGGTAGTCATACTAGAGGTAGGTCACTTGCCCATAGAGCCCTAACTCAAGGCTATTGGTGGTCGAGCATGCAGAAATTCTCCCAAGAGTATGTCAAGAAATATGATTAGTGTTAGAGATATGCTCCCAACATCCATCAACCTAGGGGGGTATTGAATCCGTTGAACAACCCATGGCCTTTTGCACAATGGGGATTGGATATCGTTGGTTCGTTCCCTAAAGAAACAGGGAACCAAAGATACCTCTTGATTGCTACTGATTATTTCACCAAGTAGGTAGAAATGAGTCATTAGATTCGTTTGGAGAAATATTATGACTAGGTTTGGACTTCCGAACACTCTTATCTTGGATAATGGACTTTAATTTGATAGCAAAGCTTTTTAGAGGTATTGTTGCAACTTAGGGATAAAGAACAGATACTCCACCCCATCGTATCTGTTAGGACATATGTGAATCATGTTAGGAATATATGTCAATGTAGAATTGGCTAATCCTTTGACAAAACACACTTTACTTGTAATTTGGTAGATCTAGGATGTGTTTAATACTTTAAGAAACAAGGTTTCAAGTCCAAGTGTTAAAGCCATGCAAATCTGTTCAAGAATCAAGTGAAGAAGTGCTGGATTTTAAAGCTCGACAGATAGCATCTATCGAGGTTTAAAAAGCAGTTTTTGCTTGATGCTCGACAGCTGTTCGATAGATAACCTATCTATCGAGATTTACAGAAATCAGTTTTTTAGATCTAATTTCACTCCAATCCATGTATACATGTTTAGGCTTTCTTTTCTTACAACCCTAAACATATATAAGGATTATTTTAAGGGCCGTCACAACTGATGCAAGTGAGTGCAACTTGATGCAAAGGTTTTTCACAAGCATATTGTGACCGGAGACAATTTGCCCTAATTCATCTTTCTCTTCAAGAACCTGCTACGTTTGTATGCCGTAGGGTTTCAAACCAAGGAGTTTCATGATCTTCATCGTGTTGATGAACTGAAGAACTTTGCAGCCAACATCCTTTTCAAGTTAGTGGTTAGTCGCGTACTTGGATTCGTGCATCAATTGGTTAGTCACGTACTGGGAGCTGTGCATTGAAAAGGAGAGATTGTCACTACAAAATAAGTCCAATTGGGAATTGGGGTAAGGGTTCGACTGTAGGTTGGTATAAGGTATTGGAATTCCTTTACTTGTAACCGCTTGTTGTGATAATAGTGGATTCTCGGGAATGGTGATCTTAAAATCACCTGATAAAGTTTTTGTCTTGGAAGTTTTCCCCATTCGTAAAGAAATCACCGTGTTAACTTTATTTTCCACTGCATATTAAATTAGTTGGTGATTTGTTTGTGCTACCATGCGTATTGCATGTTAATCGGATTAATTAATTAACTTGACTAATTAATTGGTTAATTCATCACAAGGGGTCAATAAATTCTTGGCCTATCAGTATCCCCAAAGTAATGGACAAGTGGAGTCCACAAACAAGGTTATTGTGGATGGATTGAAGAAGAGATTGGAGGACGCGAAGGGAAAATGGGTAGATGAATTGCCCCATGTTTTGTGGACATATCGCATGACTCCTAGGAGATCTACTGGCGAGACCCCTTTTTCCATGACATACGGATCTGAAGCAGTTATTCCTACAGAAACATGTTTTCCAACTTTGAGGTCTGACCAATTCCCCAGTGGTAGCAGTGAACAACTCCTTTCCCTTGACCTTGACTTAGCCTAGGAATGAAGGGAGATAATTGAAGTTAGGTTAGCGCGGTATCAGCAACAACTTAGACAAGGATTTGAGAATCATTCTGGGAGGACTCCTAGGAGATCTATTGGCAAGACCCCTTTTTCCATGACATACGGATCTGAAGCGGTTATTCTACAGAAACAGGTTTTCCAACTTTAAGGTTTGACCAACTCCTCGATGGTAGCAATGAACGACTCCTTTCCCTTGACCTCAACTTAGCCGAGGAACGAAGGGAGATAACTGCAGTTAGGTTAATGCAGTATTAGCAACAACTTAGACAAGGATTTGAGAAAGGGATAAAAGTCAGGGTGTTCATTCCAGGAGATCTGGTTTTGTGAAGGGTAGTTGGAAGTATAAAAAATCTTGTTTGGGGAAAGTTGGGTCCTAACTGGGAGGGGCCTTATCGGGTGACCCCTGTAGCTGGAATGGGGGCTTATCAGTTGGAAGATTTAGACGAGAATGAAGTCCCACGACCATGGAATTTAAATAATTTATGAAAGTACTATTTCTAGGGGGAAGTTTTGTGAAAAATTACTTGTTATATATAATCAGATGTGTTATTCAACTCTGTTTTTACTGTTTTGATTGAGAATGCATTTAACTTATCATCAAGGGTTAAACAGAACCTCGGTCAGGTTCGATTCCTCAGATCACTTACCTTGGGTAAATTAACACCTAGCTTATCATTAAGGGTTAAACAGAACCTCAGTCAGGTTCGATTCCTTTGATCACCTACCTTGGGTAAATTAGCACTTGACTTATCATTAATAGATAACATAAACTCTTAGTGCAACACCCATATTGAAGAAAACTTCATGAGCATCACTTAAAGCATTTGAAAGTATATCCATGAAATATTTTTTTGGGATATCTCCATAGCTTAAAAGTGCAATCAAATTTCTTGATAGATATGTTCTCTTTGACTGATTGCTTGTTCCCACTATCTCTAATGAATTTACCATTCTACTATTTGAAATTTTTGGATCTGTCTCAACTTTATCAGTTAACTTATTATGTAGAACCTCGGCTAGGATAAAACTCTTTGGATCCCCTTTGTTAGTAAGTTTTTATTTTTATTTTTATTTTTACGATTAAAACATTAAGCATGAGAGAGTTTGATGTTATGCCTAAGGAAGGATAATTCTTTAGAGAAACTAAATGAGTTTAAGGTAAGCGAGGTTGCACAATAAAGGGTAGAAGAACTATCATGATGGAGTAGAAAATAGAGAAAATGTATGTAGCAAAAAACAAGTAGAAAGTCTTCTTCATTAATTTTAGGACTGACAATATTAAAAGAAATAGTAAGGCCATAATACAAAAGGCCATATAACAAAAAGAAAAAGTGGACTAAATAAAGCCTGACTCTTAAGTCTTTTTTGCTTGTTGATCTTCGGGTGCTACCTTTTTCACTACTTCCTTGCTAGTTTGCACTTCAACCGAACGGCTGTGGCACTGACACATTGGCTTCGACTTTTGAGGAAGCCTAGCTTGGGGAAGGAGTCTCCTTCGTGGTTGTGGAAGTTATGGTGGTTTTCACACCGAGTTCAGGAGGTTGGTCTTCAACCTGAGTGGGAGTGGTCGAGACAGTAGCGCCAGGGAGAGGAGAAGCAGGGCCGGCTCAAGGTATTGTGGGGCCTAAAGCAACAACTTCGAGTGAGGTCTATTCTTATATTTTGAATATTAATAGAATATTTATTTAACTTTTTTTTTTTTTTCATTTGAAATCTATTTTTTTAGAAAAAAAATTACAAATTAAAACGAACCCATCGCATTATTTAATGACTATACAACTAAAATAAACACTATTCATTGAAAGAAGTAACCAAATACTAAAAATTTATGATTGAAAATTTTAATAAAGTTATTATTTGATATTTTTAAATAGAATTTGAGTATAAATTTATTTACTAGTGTAAGATTAATGAGTTCTTTTAACATTTATGTGTGAGAGATTAAATGATTGACTCATTCAATGAAAATATTTTCTTTAAATAGTTTTTCTTTGATAAAAAACAACTACTTTTTTATCTTTTGGTGAATATTTAGGGCTTAATTAATACTTCTATTGGTATAGGAATATCTCTTTTGGTAAAAATTTAGGGGTCTTTTTTCATTGGGGGCCTTAGGCGGTTACCTATTTAGCTCATCCATTGAGCCGGCACTGAGGAGAAGTAGCTGCCTTTGTCCTAATAGCCAAGGGATAAAATACCCTCTCTAGGTCCCTCAGTTTTGAAGTGGGATCAACACCAGCAGCGTCCAGAGCCACTGTCCAACTTTGAAGACAGAAGCCTCGGCATACAGTGGTGATCTGGAACTTTAGGTGTGCTGCTGTTTCTTTTTGCCCCAAGTCATAGGTTGCCTGTTCCTAGAAATGGCAAAACGGGCGGGTCGGGTCGGGTTCGGGTCGGGTCAATCGGGTCACGGGTCAAACGGGTCACAGGTCAAAAACGGGTCATTTTAAGCGGGTTGAAATCGGGTTCGGGTCAATCGGGTTGCGGGTCGGGTCGGGTTGGGTCGGGTTTACCCGTATTTTTCACATGAAATTTTTTATTTTTTATTTTTTTATTTTTTTATTTTTTTTATAAAGAAAACAATATGTATTTGCCATTTGGATAGTTATGCAACATATTACTTAATGTAAAATGCATTATTTTGCATTCACTACTTATATCAAGAATAAACTCAGTTAAACTTATTAACATTTATTCAATAATTTTAAAATTATACAAATCCTAACATTGCTATCTAAAACAAAACAACACAAAGATAAGTAAAACAAATATACAAGTTTTATTTTTACACAATATCAACATTCCAAAAAAAAAAAAATTACAAATGACTTATTGGATAACTCATTTGATAAAGAATAAAAACATATAAGAAAGTTACAATTTTAAAAATTAATTTTATAATCTATTATCAATTGTGGTTGACACTCTATTTCAATTTGAGATATACATTAAAGTTTGATTGCTTACTTATTTATACCTAGTCTCTTTTATGAAGATCATATCATTGTTAAGCAGCACACACTCTAGGAAATATCATAATTTATTTTGAAAAGCCGTTTATTTTGAACATAAATTGTTAAAAAATAGATCTAAGCATTCATAATTTATGCTAATTTGATACTTTGGCTTTACTATTTTTACACTCGTGAATGTGTCTCACACATATCTACAATTTTAAATCTGTTTTTAACTTTACTGTAATTAGATTATCTTGGCATGTACTTTGCTATTTGATATCTAAAAATCTTTACTCATTACAGAATGCTCAACCATTTATTTTTCAATTAATTTGCATGCAGTTATGTAAATGTATCAATTGTTTCCTTAAAGCTCACAATAAACAATTAAACCAATATTGTATTAATTTCACCATTTTTTTACCAAAAAAAAAAAGTTTTAAAAAAATGGTTCGGGTCGGGTCGGGTCGCGGGTCGGGTCGGGTTGACCCGCACAAAACACGAGTCGGGTCACGGGTCAACCCGTTTTTGTTTCGGGTCAAAAAATCGGGTTCGGGTCGGGTCGGGTCGGGTCAGAATTTTCTGACCCGTTTTGCCATGTCTACCTGTTCCGCCTTGGTCATCTCCTCGGCTTTTTGCACTAGTTATTTGGTCAAGTCAGCAATCTTGGTCCGGGAAATGGTAAGCTGACTTTCTGCCTCTCTTAAATGATGCAATTGTTCTCGGGCCTGCCTCTCCATACCCTCAATGGAGGCCTCAACGCTCTTCTGAGCTTTGTCGCACTCAGCCAGCTTGAGGAGCATATCCTTTAGCTTTTTATCTATTTGGGCTTGAGCCTTTTGAGCGGCGTAGCGCTTGGATTCCTCTTCTTTCTTCTCATAAGGAGCTTGATTGACCCATTCCTTGGCGACATGTGCAGCTTGAGTGGCCTAGAAAATTGTGGGTATAAATGAAGAAAGGAGTGCACTGTTAATTGCAATGGATATCACTTGTCACTAAGAAAGGTAGATCAATGCATGTTATGATCAAAATACAAAAGTCTACCACTTCCGGGCGAAACGCCATATGGCCTAAAGTGTAGGGCAGATTGCCAAGTTTAATCCGTCCTTATGAAGAAAAAGGGATTGTTGAGTTTCGCACTTTAATTAGGAATTTAATCCTAAAAATTCTTCTTGTAAAATATTAGGTTAATTATTGTTGCACTTGCACATAGCTAGCCACGCACAGCCCTGTAAAATCATCTTTTGAACATGATTTTAGCCTGTGTATCTACACATTGTGTTTAATCATTACTCGCAACTTATATTTATACCGTACAATTTTCTACTATTAAACACATCTTTTTAAAAAATTAGAAAATGCCGATAGATTTATACTAAACACAACCCTAATGTTTATGTGATTCATTCATAAAGATGGGTTCTTCTACAAAATTCTTTTTAATGATAGTTGCTTTCTTATTTTTAAAATTGCCTTTATTTTCTTTTAATCTTTCATACGATGGATGATCACTTAATATATCCATGTATCTATCTATAATCTTTAATAAAAGATGGGCCCTAAAAGTATAGTCGTGCCAGGTAGATATTCTATATATCAATCTATGTAACATTTACTTATTGCTTCTCAATAAAATTATATGTTTTATTAATTAATGACTAAAACTGTGCAATGCGCGAGCCTTCAACTAGTACTATGTATAAGATTTAAGTCTTAAAAATTGTGATCGCACTGACTGGTACCCTAACTAATTGTCACATTTACTGCTTTAAGTTAATCAATAATATATATTAACTATTTGTTCTTATCTACTTTTTATATTTTTTAAATTGTTCTTATCAACTTTAGATAATTACTAACTGATTCTTACTTTGTAAACGATAATTATTTTTTATACAAGATAGAAATTTTACTTTAATCTAATCTAAGTGTATATGTATGTGAAGCTCCTTCTTAGAGACTTGATCTCTGACTCTTACTCCCCTCACCCCACAAGAACTTTGTACTTGTGGAGTGATCATCACGCCAAGGGTGTGTGGTGGTTGTAAATGATAATTACTAACATAATGAGTTTGGTTTTGTTATGAACTGGAAAATTAAAAAGATAACTTAGTCGATTTGAGGTGACTAGCCTCCTGAACTTAAGAGGGATAATAGAGTTTTTGGTTTAATTTCTGCTTGCTTCATTCATAATTCCTGCGTACATAAATACTAGTGAGGAGATAAGCTTCATCACAACCAAGTCCTAAAACATAGGATCCAATTCCTGCTTAAATTTAAATACAAATTGAAATTAAATCCTAATCTTTATCCTAATCTCCTACATAATTTTATTAGAATTCTATTCAAATTCAAACTTCTTCAACTACTTCAAATTATTTGCCATTTGGCCTTGGGACACAACATTCCCTTCCCCTTTAGTTGAATCTTGTCCTCAAGATTCTGCAACATAGAAATTAACCCTTGCTCACATTGATTGGAGAATAATCAACCTCAAATTTTAAAGTGTTGAAGGAAAATTATGACCATGGAGACTTGCACCAATTCTTTACCATTTCTGTGAGCATTAGAAACAAAAATATCTTGCTTCTCATACCCTTGAACTCATCGGGAATGACAAATTCAATGTGTGGGATTGAGATCGGCTCATTTGAATTCATGAAAGGATCCCTTTGATCAATCTTTTCTACTTCATTGAACCTTTGATCTTCAAACTCAATTTTTGTAGAAAGTGCACCCTCCAACATATTACTTTCTTGAATTGTTGGTGATGCTTGGAGTACATCACTTTGATTCTCCAAAATTTCATGGGATCCTTGATCTTTTGATTGTTCTTTGATTTCCAAAAGTACATTGGATTGTTTATCTAAGACCTCTATCATTTGATCCCACGAATCTTACACCCTTGCTATGCTTTTGGACATGTCCTTGGTAATATCTAACATTCATTTGACAATCTCCAACATGCACTCCATTCTTTGTTTGTTGGGATTGACACACTTGATAGATAGATGTGGCTTTTTTTCTTCTTCAAGAAACTAGATGGATTTGTTGGCTTTGATACCAAATGTTATGAACTAGAAAATTAAAAAGATAACTTAGTCGATTCGAGGTGACTAGCCTCCTAAACTTGAGAGGGATAATAGAGTTTTTGGTTTAATTTCTACTTGCTTCATTTATAATTCCTACATACATAAATAATAGTGAGGAGATAAGCTTCATCACAACCAAGTCCTAAAACATAGGATCCAACTCCTACTTAAATTTAAATACAAATTGAAATTAAATCCTAATTCTCATCCTAATCTACTGCATAATTTTATTAGAATTCTATTCAAATTCAAACTTCTTCAACTACTTCAGAATTTTTTGCCAGTTGGCCTTGGGACACAACAATCTCCTCACTAGTATTTATGTACGTAGGAATTATGAATGAAGCAAGTAGAAATTAAACCAAAAACTCTATTATCCCTCTCAAGTTCAGGAGGCTAGTCACCTCGAATTGACTAAGTTATCTTTTTAATTTTCCAATTCACAACAGAGATAAGCTTCATCACAACCAAGTCCTAAACCATAGGATCCAACTCCTACTTAAATTTAAATACAAATTAAAATTAAATCCTAATTCTCATCCTAATCTATTGCATAATTTTATTAGAATTCTATTCAAATTCAAACTTCTTCAACTACTTCAGAATTATTTGCCATTTGGCCTTGGGACACACACAACAGGTTTTTTAATGAAATTCACTGAATTTGTTTTTAGATAGATGTCCAAAATTTAAGAGGGGTATTGTTCCTTAGGTTTTGACCGTGATTTACTTTTCTCATAAATTCAATGAGAAAAAAAAATAAAAAAATAAAAAATCTTGTTACATTTGACATTTCAATAGTTTTTGTGATGTTTGTGATTTTAAGAATCTAGCATTGAAGTACATAAATATAACCCAATAATAGTGAATATTAGCTCAATAGAGTAATAGTTCAAACCAATTCATCAATTTCCTCAGATTTACATTGTGTAATGTGTAGCTATTGTTTTGGCTAGTTTGCAATATCAATTCATTTATTAGAGGAGAAAGACTGAGGACAGGACGAATAATTTAGAATAAAACAGACTTAAAAGATATTTAAAAGATTTAGATTATAAAAAAGCAAAAAATGTCAGCTTCAGCCATCAATTTTCCACTTTGGTGGAATTTGAAATTTTAATGGTAGAGATGAGATGGCTATGTTGTCCTGTTTTGAGGCTTGAATCCTCAATTTCATAAAGGGATGGAATCCTAGTAGAACGAAGTAAACAGTCTTTGTCATTCCCCCAACATAATTAGTATGATTTATATAAAATCTTGTATTGATTTAACATTTTGATTCTTGTGCTGAAACCCCACCACTTGTCTGATTCATAAAAAATCTTCTACAATTTGAGTATCTCCACCCACTTACACAACCACCACAAATGAGAGCAACATAAATCTTAAACTTCCATTAAAAAGGCAAACACCAATCCCCACAGATTTTGATATATCGAATTGATTTGTAGGGTTCCAATTATTTCAAGTGTGCTTGGGGCACAGGTGATTCAGTAGCAGTTTTGAAACTCTTGTTCGCCTGTTTATTCAAAGGATACAAAGTCAAAGTAACAGTATTATATTGATAGCATGATTTTAAGGAATTGAGATTTTGTATGGATATCAATCTTACCTCATAATCAGTTTTGCCCTAAGTCAGAGAACTCCCAGTCTGATAACAGAGGCAGCTGAAAAATAATCAACATTTGCTGTCCTTCAGCAGAATGAGAATACCCTTTGTAACATAGACAATATGTTTCCTAGCCAGGCGATTTATTATCTGGGCGAAGTGGAAAACACAAACCCAACTTGAACTGATGGGTGACTTGAAGAAGAGCTGCTCTTTTTGGGTTTAATAGCAGAAGCTGCCGTGCCGCATGTCCTTAGGAAGCACATTGAAAACTGCCTGCAGGTCTCCCTTCAGATTCTGACAAGTTAATACAGACTCTGCACTAGCACTTCCCGATTCCTGCAGCTGAAGATTGCATTTGATGGAAATGTAAATATATTGCCATACTATCTTCACTATATAAATATGAATTCATGTAAGGTTATATTTCACATAAAGCAAGGATAAATGAAACCCCAAGGTTACACATAAAACATAGAGCAAATATTGTGCATAAGCACTACATGGTTAAAATTCTGTAAAAAATGTAGTAGTATAAAGTTTATCATTTCGGACACTACTATTCGTTTTGACAATTTCCAATGAATAGCCAAATGAAGCATCCAATCACGTTTATCATTACACGTGCTTTGCGCGTGCAATAATGTTCTTTTTTATGCATTTATTATTTTTGGTTTAGTGTTATAATGTTTAAAAGTGATATATAAATAACTATTTGTATTTTTTTTTTTTTAAGAAAGAGGTAAGGTAATGTGAAATAATGTTTAAAAATGAGATTGAGATAATGTCCTAAGTTTTAGGCTAAATGAAGAAGATAAAGGAAAAAGCCAAAAACTTAGGAACAATAAATTACTCTTTTAAACAAATAGTAAATTACTCTTTTAGCCAATTTGTGTTTTTTAATTTAAAATTATTTAACTAAAAGATAAGGATATTTTAGAGAGTTTAAGAATTTGTGTGAGGATATTTTAGTATGCAAAATTTTGAAAACCAAATAGGGCATCCTGTTATTAATAGTACTATAGTCATCACACACGCAAAGCGCGTGCAATAATGCTCTTCTTTATTTGTTTTTTTTTTTTTTTTGGTCTAATATTATAGTGCTTAAAAGTGATATATAAATAACCTTGTATTTATTTTTTTAAAAGGATGAGGTAAGGTAATGTGGAATAATGTTTAACAATGAGATAGAAAATCTTAAAAAGTTGAAACTCAATGGGACATTTGAATTTATTGATTGTGATAAAAGAAAGATGATATACGTTAGTGTGGATAAATGGGGATATGTAATAACTATATAGAATTTGAATAACAAAAATTTTGGAATGTTTTAAAGAATTAAAAAAAAAAATACCATAGAAATTTTGGAATAAGAATGAGTAGTTTTTACGTTAGGTAGTGGGGTTTATTTTTTTTTTTTGGAAGAAGTAATTTTGTATTTTTTTTATAAAGATAATTGAAGTATTTGAATTCAAATAGATAACAAATATAGATAAGAATCAGACATTTAAATACAAATGGGTGGTGAGAATAATGAATTTTTTTTTCCTTTTGTACATGATATAGTATTACTGTTTTAACCTTTTTTTGCTTTTTGTAGGAAAAAAATTAAACTAAAGGGTATGTTGTTTCAGAATTTGTATGGGGATATTTTGGTACGCCAAAAATTGAAGACAAATTAGGGCAATCCTCTTATTTAAAGTGTGTGTGTGTGTGTGTATATTTAGCTGCATAATATTTTGTACAATGATGAAACATCCAGACCTCAGAGTTCCCATTTCGACAGTATCTAAAAAAAGAACACACAGCTTCCTAATCATATATTAACATAGAAATAATACTATCAAAAGTAAAATAAATAAATAAATAAAGTATTGACAGAGATGATGAATATACAATTAAAATTTACATTTACATTAATTACTTTTTTTTTCTTTTTCTAAAAAAGGCCTAAATGCAAAAACATCCCCTGGGGTTTGGGTTAGTTGCAAAAATACCCCCTGAGGTTTTAATTCTTTCTTATAACGCTTTGAGGTTTTCATGTCTATCAAATTGACCCCTGAGACTAACTTTTGTTAACCCTTATGGACAGAAAAATCACACGACCATCACATAACCAGTGGGGCAAATCAGTTGATGAATCTCCTTACTAATGTCACATAATGGTTACATGATTTTTTTTGTACATTAAAGCTAACAGAATTTATCTCAAGGACATGTCGCTTTACTAATGCCCGTTTGTTCCATCGAGAAACATCCTTGATGCGTTGCAAGAGTGGAAAAATATCCTTACCAAACATACCAATTTGTCCTGAATTAATGAAGCTCATTTGTGAGCAAACACTACTGGGCAAACATTCCAGGCAATATTGACGGTTTTACAACATGTTTGCATTTACCTCAATGGGTGTGCACGTGGATGATAGCGTAGCCTCAAATAGTTGAGGACTATATACATTCCATGCTCAAGGTGCCATCTATCATTGAATTGGTAGTCTTTTACCACATACTCCTCATAGTTTCCGTCATCTACAATTGTATATCTACAACACTAATCTTGAAATATATCGCAAAATGTCTCAATCTGTAGAGGCTTACAAAGATATTGTATCTTATTCAAATGATATTAGACATGCATAACCCATTTGTGGAGAGATTTCGACAACTATCTCAAAGTCTAGATTTACATTAATTTAAACTCCTCATTAAATAACAACCTCCAAACCAACTTCAATATTGTCTTACCAACACTTCCCAAGTGGCAGCTATTGTTGTAGGAGGAGAAAAAGCTGGACATTTAAGTGGTAAAGAAATTTTAGTTCAAATGTTTGGTGGTAATTTGATCAATGTTCAAGATACAGTAGAAGTTTATGATCCATTACAATACCCAATGCTATTTCCATTTGGAACATATGTATGGGATATCAACACAAGCGATGCTAACAAAAAATAAAGTGTCATGTTGCGAGTATTATGCATACATCATTCAGGTATACAACTTTATTACTTCCAATCTATTACTTCAAAATGCCGCTTTCACTACGAAATAATCGAACCTAAATTTTTTCTTACTAATATCGAAGATTCGTCACAATGATCTGGTCTAGAAGACGCCTTTCACAACAGTATATTGTCGATAATCATGTGAAAATTGAAACACAAAAGCTTAGGTGGTATGAGCACAATCAAGATGCTATTAGGGTGGAACAATACCAAGGCCTACAAGATGATTTCCATGAAGGAGAGAGTGATACTGGTAATGTAAACTTTGCACTTGAAATTAACATTACTTTATTAATGGTGAATCAGTATCACTCTTTATTAATGACCCAAATTCTTCATCTTATATTTAGGAAATGTTGGACATAGAACCATTCAACCTTCATCATTCGTGGGATGCCCATGTGATATGATCCAATGATTTCAAGATGCAATGTCATTGGTTCAAAAGTTTGGGAAGCCAAATTTATTCATCATAATAACATGCAATCTAGGATAAGAAGAAATCCAAAATGAGATTTTACCAATACAAACCGCACAAGATCGTCCAACTTGCTTGCAAGAGTTTTCGAATCGAAATTTGAAGAATTGAAGGATGATATTATGGTCAAGGGGATTATCGGAAGAGTTATTGCATATGTATAGGTCTTTGAGTTCCAAAAAAGGGGTTTTCCACATGCACACATGTTTATAACTCTCAATGAAGATGATAAATTGTAGAATTTGGAGGATTTCGATTAGGTTGTTAAAGCAAAAGAACCACGTAAGAAGGAACACTCTGAGTTATATAAAGCTGTACTAAAGCATATGATACATGGCCTTTCTAGAGTACAAAATCCAAAATTACTGTGCTTAAAAAATTGGCGATGTAAAAAAGGATACCCAAAGCCCTTCTCGCCAAAAACCTACCAAGGCACTCATACCCTATTTACAAATGATGTGATACTAATAATCATGTGTCACTGAATGATCATTGCAGGATTATAATAGACATCACTTGGGTTATTCCATAAAATCCTTGGTTATTGCTGAAATATAATTGCCATATTAATATTGAAATATGTTGCAATATCATGAGTATAAAATACTTTTATAAATATGTGTATAAAGGCTTAGATCGTGTCTCTATGGAAGTTCTACAAGGCCCAAATTATGATGAGGTCCAACAGTATATTGATGCAAAATGGGTATGTGCTCCAGAGGCATGTTGGAAGATATTTTCATCGTTTGCAAATTCATCTTCCAGGTAGATAGCAAGTACACTTTAGACAACATGAACATATTGCTAATGTTTTAGAGTGAAACAAAAGGATGATGCTCACAGAATTTTTTTTATATGAATATGATTGATCATGATGCATGAAACTATCTATATCGAGAATTTCTTGAGAATTATTGTTGGGATTATATGAACAAAACATTGACACATAGAAGATCTCATAAAAAGGTAATGGGTAGAATATATACTATTTCACCATTTGATGGAGACAAGTTCTATTTACGTGTCCTTAATCATGTCAAGGTGCCAACAGGATTTGACAATTTATTGACTGTCAATGGGATAACCCACCCAACTTTTAAGCAAGCAGTGAAAGAAAGGAGTTTACTAGAGAACGAAAATAGCATATGACAATGTATGCTTAAGGCAAGAGACATTCGAATGCCATCAGCTTTAAGAAGATTGTTTGCAACAATATTGGTATTTTGTCTACCAACTGGAGTAAGAGAATTTTGGAATGAATTCTACCCATATATGGTAGAAGATTATCCATCAATGTTTGATGCAATAGAGACATGTCATACAAATAAGCTCCTAAATGATTTAGAAGCGTTACTCTTGCAACATGGAAAGCACATCACGAAGTATGATTTCCAATTTCAACTAGAGAATGTGACAATGATTCAACTGTACCAAGACTCATACAGGATGAGCTAATTGTTCCAAATGTAGATGAAGAACTACCTTTAGTTGAGAAGTTGAATAACAACCAAAGAGTTGCATATGAGATAATTATGGGAGTTATTGATCGTAAGGAAAGCATGATGTTCTTTGTCGATGGGCTAAGGGGAATTGGAAAAACATTTTTGTGTTGCACAATATTGGCAACCTTGAGAAAAGCAGGTTACATTGTAATTGCCACAGCTACATCTGGCATAGTAGCAACATTACTCGAGAATTGGTAATGAGAGAAGTTTGTTTTAAGGACCACCTCATCCTCAGTAGGATCAGCCTCAAGATTATCACCATCCTCTTTGTTTATCTCTTCAAGGTGAGCCGCAACATCAGCATTAGAGATGTCCATGAAAGCAATGTAGTTTTCATCTACATCTACTTCATCATCTTAATCATGGCTTTTCCCTTTCCCCTTAGGTTATTGGGACACTCAATGTTAAATGGCCAACTCCATTGCATTCATAACAAGTGGTTGCGGGATTTGATGATCCTTCACTAGACTTCTTCCACTTGTAATCCTTCTTTTTTCCCATCATCCTTTTGAAATTCTCTTCTTGAATCAGATGACTTTCTAAAAGGTTTTCAATCTTGTCTTCCAGAATTCTTCTTGAACGTTAGAAATTTCCTAATACTCTTTGCAAGGTATGCTACCTACTTTTCAATATGATTCTCATTTGGATTTAAACTCTTCAATTCTTCAACCGACTTAAGAGCAATGGATATTTTGAACTTGCGCGAGGCAGTCCTATCTCTTAGGGAGGGCTAGTAGAATATTTATAGAATATTTACTAATAATATAACATTTTATTAGCACCCTTAATGGAAATTTTAAAAACTCAGGGGGGCCATGGCCCCCCTTAGCCCCTCCTTAGCTTCGCCAGTGCAACCAACTCATGGGTTTTGATTTGATCAATATCCTTGCTCTCTTCAATTGCAACAACTTTAAGTCAAAAAACTTCAAGTAAGGACCTTAAGACCTTTTTCACAATCTTCTCATTTGGAATCCTTTCTCCAAGGTGGAGCTTAGATGTCACTATTTCATTAAGCTTGGAATAGAATGAGTTGAATGATTCATCTTCACCCATCTTCAGCACTTCAAAGTGAGTCGTAAGCATTTGAAGCTTTGTGTCTTTGACTATTTTGGTACCTTTTTACATTGTCTGTAGGATGTCCCATGCTTCTTTAAACATGTCCACATGAGATATCCTGTGAAATTCTTCATGAGACGCACCACAAAGCATTCACAGCTTTGTTGTTAGCATTAAACTTATCTTTTGTAGCTTTATCCCGTTTAGCCTTAGGCTTATCGGATACTATCCAACCAAACTCAATGAAAGTCCAAACACTATCATCAATGGAATAAAGGAAATCACACATGCACCTCTTCCAATAAGTGTTGGGGACATATTTTTAAGTAATTGGCATATCCTTTGACAAAACGCACTTTACTTGTATTTGGGTAAATCTAAGTAGGTTCAAGATGATCATTACAAGTGGTTAAATTGAAGACATGAAAACTACTCAAGAAAAGTGCAAATTTGCAGGTCTCGATACCTCCTCGATAGAAGCTCGATCTGTCAAGATTCATTAAATCTCGACAGATGTCTCGATTGATTGAGCTTACGAGTTTTCAGATTATAGCCAGCAATGTTTTTATTCTAAAAAACTATTTGTTTATGGGTTTGTATAATCCTTATTGGACTATGAAAACCTAAGGTTTGTGTAAACCTATTTGGAATAGGAGAGCCCATTAAGCTCCTATTTAAAGGAGGTGGGAAAAAGAAAAACCTAACCCTAAAAGAGCTTCATAAGGTTTTCTTTTTGAAACCCTAAGCCTCCTCCTACAGAAGAAAGAGTTCTTGATGCGTTTCTTGTACGCCTTTGGGTTCTGTAACCAAGCAAAGTCTCTTGCACCAACATTGAAGATCTTATTGGTGTTTCCATGTGAAGCTGCTGCAAATCAACTACAACAATCAAAGGGTTGCTGTGGAGTTAGTCACGTACTGGGATTCGTGCAAAGGAGTAAGTCGCGTACTAGGGTCCATGCATCAGATTGGTTAGTCACGTACTTGAGAGTCGTGCATCAGAAAGGGGAACTGTCACTACAGAACAAGTCCAATTGGGTATTAGGGTAATGGTTCAACTATAGGTTGGTAAGGTACTTGGGATTCCTTTACTTGTAACTGCTTGTTGTGATAATAGTGGAGTTTCGGAAGTAGTGACCTGAAAATCACCCGGTGGGGTTTTTGCCGTTAGGTTTTCCCCATTCGTAAACAAATCACCGTGTTATTTATTTTCCGCTACATTATTAGTTTATTGGTGATTTGTTTGTGCTACCACGCGTTTGCATGATAAATTGATTAATTAATAACTTGGCTAATTAATTAATTAATTTCTATCACAATGGGTCATTTAGTTTATGGCCTATCAATAAGCACAATTTCTCCCATCAAAAAGTGGGGCAGTAGCAAGCAATTGACCACGTTCCATGATGCTATCAAACCAAAGGAACACCACAAAAATAGGGGAACGAACAATAACAAGATAAAGACAGTCGGAAACAAGGGTTCAAGGACCACACAAAGTGACGTGAATCACAAACCAATGTGTACCTACTCTAATACCAATTAAAAAGTGTTATATTATCCCTAGCAAGTATTCAAAACCCTTAAGACAAAGTTTTATGGCTTAATCACTTTTAATACTAAACTAACAACTTAGTCCAATATATGCGTTTAGCCAAGTTTCATATTGCAGGTAAGATTAAGAACAATCTAAAGCATATAAAGAGCAATATGAAAATGCATAAAATAAAACAAACCACACGAAAACACCAAGACATGTTTCCAAAGAGGAAAACCTGATCACCCGAGCGAAAAAACTTCTTCGCCAACCACCTGTCAGAAAACTCCACTAGAATGAATAGTTGTAGTACATGGTTGAACCCTCCAAGCCTATATCTCCCTGTGTACTTGAGCCCTCCCAGCTCCAAATAGCAACTAACTTCCCTAAGTCTTTTCATCATCTAGCTTACCAGAGTCACCACCGTTAAGCCACCAACGAAAAGCATCAAAGGATTTGGATTTGGATATGGCTTCTTAAGTTTCCATAGACATTCACTCACTCCCAAGATCTCTGTTTATGGATAAGGATAGTGTTTATAGAATCTCAATTAATAAAATGAATGAGATGGAAAAGAGAGGTAGGATTTTTGGTTTTTCTCAAGGCAAAAAGCTCTCACTTTTCATACACTTGATAGGCTTCTCTCTTCTATCACTCTTTTTTGGTTTCTAGGGTTTGTTTAATCCTTATCTAAACCCCCTTGCCACGCCTCACAGCTGTGTCTATGTCTGTGCTGGCAAATATGCAGTGGACAGGTGTAGTGCAGAGTACAGAGATCATGCAACTTGCAACCTGGTTGAGCGCTATGGTCACGTGGTGGTTGCAAGTTGCACAACTACAATCTCATCCAAAACACCTGCCACATGGATCTTGTGGTGATCTAGGTTGCCTCTTGGTCTCAATATCTCTGGTTGATGCATCTTCCAAACTTGATGGAAAGGCTTAAGTACTCTACTCCAAATTACATAAAAGGCCAGGAAAGATACATCAAACATAAAATGCATTACCAAAAAAAAAAAAAAAAAAGTCACTGAATAAAGCCAACAAATAAAATGGATTTCTCAATGTTGTTGTGCAATATAGATCCAAAGGCTAGATTATGTAATGGTACAAGACTAATATGCCGTGGATGTTTTAACAATGTAATTGACACTAAAATTTTGATTGGACAATATATAGGTACACGGATTTTCTTGCCAAGAATCCCTTTGAAATCAACAGAAAATGTACACCTATCACTTGTAATGATCAAACCACAATTTCTTGTACGTTTGAGCTTTACACTTAAAATAAACAAAGTGCAAGGTCAGACAATTCCAAATGTTGGAATTTATCTTCTTGATCATGTTTTTAATCATGGCCAATTAATTGTAGCTTTGTCAAGGGGAGTATCCCAATTCATCACATATATTAGTGCAAAAAGGAAGAATACCTGAGAAGGAACGTGTTTACACAAGAAATATTGTGTATAAAGATGTTTTGTTCCCTTCATCATAGGTACTAATTAACAATTTGCAAGCACTATCTTAGCTATTGATTTATTTTAATACTTTAAAACTTTTAATGGTTATGGTGTCATCCTTTTAATATTCATTTCTTAATATTTTTCATGTATGCAATTAATTGGTAACAAGAAGGATGCACAAATCAAACACGAGGATTGAGTCCCCTATGCTGAATAATGGAGCACATGCTATTCCTACTGCTCACTGGGAGAAGTGGAAGAATGATCAATCAATATCAAACATGGAGGCTATTGATAACAATGTATATTTCTTTTTAATTTTATCTTTAATCAACATCCCTTTCTATTGTTTTATCAAAATTAATTTAAAAAAGGTCGTGCCGCATATGGATTAGGTTTGAAACTTGTGAATTTATTCACCTAGTTGGGGATTTACTGTGCAAGCTGACAAGAAAGAGCTTTGGAAACTGGTGAAACGAGTTTTAGAGTCACAAGAATTAAAAAGGTATGTTATGATATTTTTTAAAATAGGATAATGACTAATTGATAATCTTAATATACAAACAAGTTTAAAATAGAATTAAAAAAGTGTGTTATGCTATTTCTTCACTTTCAAGTTTCAAGAACAAAGACAAACAACAAACCAATGTTAAGGACAATAAGATTTCTAGCATTTATAAGAATAAAGACAAAAGAAAAAAGAGCGTCTAGGACGATGTGATCTCTAGCCCTCATGCCAACAAAGACAAACAAAGAATGAAAATCAAGGACATTGTGGTTTTCAACATTCATGAGAAAAAAGAAAAACGAAGAGATATTCCCAAGGACGATGTAATTTTCAATATCCAAAAGAGTAAAGACAAACAGAAAATGAGAGTCAAGGACGATGCGATAATAAAGCAGTTACAAATCATGACTACATCTACTTTGTAAAAATATAATTAATTAGGTAGTTTTTATATAATTTTTAAAAAAATATTTTGGTAATTAAATGACAATTCTTCAAGTCCCAAACTAAAGTAGACCATTTAACATACATGGAGCTATGCAATATCATCACAAAGTTAGTTCAAATATTTCATTTCACAAGTATATGCTTGATTTGTATTCCACTTATCATTGTTGTGTACATTTTAAAGTGTCTATTAATAACACAAAGAAACACATTTTGTATCATATGTTCATGGCAAATGCTGCTGGAAAGCAATTAGAATATGGAACAAAATACATTGCTTCGCCATAGCCTGCATAATTTTAATAAGATGACATATTTCATGTTTCTAATGTAGTGAATTATTTTACAATTTTACATATATAAATATTTGAAGTTTTTATATTGATCCATCAACTTCTTCATAATAGCTTTTGGAAATTTTTTCACCTGTAATTTGTAAATAGTTTTATAGTTACAATTTCGTTATGCATTTTCAATTTATGTAAATTTAAAAGATTTCTCAAAGAATCTTTTTTTTCCTCCCCCCAAAGATTAATACTGAATTATAGCATCATCTTTCAATCATTAAAACATTGATTACTGCAAATGTTTAAAAGTAAGATAGAGATAGTGTCATAATTTTTAGGATCTTTCTCTACGTGATTTTTTTTTTTTTAATTAGTTATTTGTACGTGAACTAGTGAATGGATGAAACAATCTAAAATTTTGAATTAAAATAAAAAGTGGTAATACAAAAGAGAAATGTTGTGTCCACAACATTTTCACAACAAATATTAAGTAGTAGGTTGTTATAGGTTGTTATTTGTGGGGCAAAAATATAATTTCAGTGATAAGTTCAAATTATAACCAATAACAATTAACCAACTATGATTAATTGTGAAAGTTTTGAGAATATGTTGTAGACGTAACACTTATTAATTCAAAATGGAGAAGAGAAAGGAAAATGACAAAAGCTTTGAAACATTTAAAAAAAGTGTAAATTACTCTTTTAACATTTTTTTTTTCATTAAAATTATTTAACTAAAAAATAGGGGTATTTTAGAGAGTTTAAGAATTTTTATGAGGATATTATAGTACGCAAAATAATAAAATCCAAACATAATATTCAATGTTTATGTTTATATTTATATTTATGTTAATGTGTATGCTTATGTTATATTTTGCGTGGATTCTAGTTAACTCAAGTGGTAAATCTTTGATGGTTGAATAAGAGATCTAGAATTCAATTCCTGACTACACCAAAAACTGATTGGTATCATGGTCTGATAATAAAGACAATCATCAGGAGTGAATGCTATAAATTGGAACTCTAAAAAAAAATGTTTATATTTTGCAGCCTTGTTAATTATGAAATCCACATCAATATATATATATATATATATATAAGTGGAGATCTCATGCGAGAGTGCATTAGGTCCTGCCAAGTGGTGCTCTAATTTTGCATTTAGCCTTTTTTTTACCTCTTTTTTAAAGTTTTTTTTACTGTTACCCAAAAGTTTACATTAACTTATTTTACTGTTATCTCATTAATATCTCATTTATTGCCTAAACTTACACCACATCTTTCTCTATTCTCCGTGTCTTTTAGCATACCTACTGTTTTAGTATTTATACTAAAACAAAAAACAAAATAAAATAAGTAAGGACTAATAGTAATAACTAGTCAGATAAGGCTCTGAAGAGAGATAGAGAGACACAAAAATGTTGTGGATTGTTAAATAAAACGCATTATTTCACCATATATTACCAAAATAAATTACTTGAGACTAAAAAAACATTTGAAAGAGAGTAAAAGAGAAATTTGAGAGGTCACCACCTCTGTTATATTGGCCTCCCACCACCATCAAGATGGCGAAACCCCTACGGGTAATTTTTTCTTTCTTTTTTCCTTTTAAATTAGGAGCTTAAATATGATTTAGGTTTAGATAATTTGGTTGGATAGTTTTTTTTTTTTTTTTTTTGGTATATAAGTAGAGAGAATATTTGGTGCACAATGTAAAGCCATATTCTACCATGGTTTAATTTTAAATTATCTATAAGACACATACATACACACTTGCCCACATGCACCATGTCTTAATGTCGCATTATTGATGAGTGGAAGACGATCAGGGAGTTGTGCATACTTTTATTTCATGGTATGAAATATGCGATCACGACACAAATTAGTTGATTTTCATGGTCCCGTTACTCTTTTGCATTTATTTTTGGTTTCATGATTTAAAAATAAATAAATAAATAATCTTACTTTAAGAAGGCTACAAATATGCAGTGAAGCTACTAAACTAATTTTTATTATCTTAAAATGTATATGTTTCTTTACTCTAATTTGGTTTACTTTTTCTTTATAATATATGTACAATATTATCCAAAACTATCTTACATAAAATATCACAAATTATCTGTGCATCGCAGGGGCAACTTACTAGTATGTATAATTTGTGGCTGGATATGTTAATTATCCAAACAAAATTTGTTTGTTTTTTTCCTTTACATATTTTGATTATTTGTATTAGAACTTTAAGATTTTTGAAAAAATTTATAAGGTGACTAAAAAAATTATGTTATAAGGTTCAACTTGTATTTATTTATTTGTGCATAAAAATTATAGGAAATTTTCTTTTCTTTCTATACTTTTAATATATTATTTATTAAATACCTTTTTAATTATTTAAATCAGATTATTAAAACTACGTAAAACCTACAAAATCACTCCTTTTTTTTCATATGTTTTTCCAAAAATTTATAAAAAGAAAAAGAAAAATGAACTCCTTACCTCCAAGGAGTCATAAGGCAAAGCACCTAAAAGGTTGAGACTTGCAAAGAAGATGATAAATAATTTTTTTTTTCTATTAGTAATTATAGACATTCCCTATATATTAATTATGTGCATAATCACAACTGTTCCTACAAATGGCAATATAATGTCCATTAAAATTATCTTACATGTCTATTATTACGCATCCTCGCTTAATTTAGCGAGATAGGATATCATGTTTAAGCTAGCAAAATTTTGGGTAATTTGAACGATTATATTCACTCAAAATGCTCTGTTAACTTTAGTTAGTTAGTTTCTCCAAAAAAAAAAAAAAAAACACTTAGTTGTTTAAAATGCAATCCTAACGGTTTCTAAAAAGAGTACATGTGTTATTAATTGATTTAGCTACAACAACAGGTTAATAAAATGTCTCGCAAGGCTCCTACAACTTTCCCCAACTAGCCTAAACTAAAGAAATAAGAAATAAATATATGTACGCTAATTTTATACTTAATATTGCCATAAAATAAAAATCATGAATATAATAATAATAATAATAATTGTGGGGGCCGTTCGATCAATAGGCCCATTAAGGTCAGGATTGTTGGGCTTGTGGCCCATCCGAGGATGCATATCCGTCCAAAGAAGCCAAGTCCAGTCATAAGGTAATTACTGAAGGGGGTGGTAGTCAATATCACGAGGGTGAGGTGCTATATTCGTCCGAGGACGCCATACTCCTTGGCACTGTGCGTCCGAGGACGAACAGGACGCGGTCTTGTGGCAGTCAGGCCTCAGAATTATGTCACCAATGCAGACAGGATCACAGACCAAGGGTAAAAGGGAAAAGATAAACAAATATCTATAGCCACAGCTGCTTTCGCATTAATGACTTCTCAACCAACTCTCTGGCCGCATTAATGTGGAGGTGATACCTGAACAGTAAGGAGGCAGCCTTACAGCTGCCCATAGAAAGGTCCAGGAGGTGCTGGATGGGACAGAAAGAAATACTCCGAACCCAATCTACACGTGTGCGGTGAGGATGGAAGGCAAAGGGTGGTATATAAACTGAAAGAAGAACATACAAGAAGGGGGATCGAAACAGAAAAAGAAAAAAAGAAAGAAAAACACAGACTAAAGAAGAAGAGCAAAAAGAGAGAAAAAGAACTGTACCGATTACCAAAGGGAACGATCGTTGTACCAACTTAAGACTTTCAATATACGTGGGAGTAAATCTTTTCATTATACAAAAGTTAACCTAGTTCTTTACACCCACGCTCTACAAATCATATTATTTGGGCCTTTTTACGTGCGAACCCAACACTGTTACGGGTCGTTACAAATCGCGTCCTTACAATAATAATAATAATAATAATAATAATAATAATAATAATAATAATAATAATAATGCGTGTTTTAGCTTTCAAAAATATCAATCTTTGGTTTTAAACATATATCATAAAAATAAAATAAAAAAGGAAAAACTAAATCAAGATATTGATATGACTCTACTTATATTGACCATCTCCATCATAAGTAAGATATTCTTCAATCCAAATTTGTGCTTCATTACTAGTTTTAGTAACACCATATTTAAGGATGATAATCATAAACAGTTTCTTTTTCTTTTTTCTCCCAAATTTTTGAAAAAGTATTTAAAAAAATAGTAAATCGATTTTGGTTTAAGGCTTTATGCAATTTTAATAATGTTATTTAATATATTCACAAAACGTTATTTGATAAATAGCAAATAAAAATATAGAAAGACAAAGCGTAAAAAAAAATTGAACCTTATAAAAAAAAAATTATAGTCACCTTATAAATTTTTACGAAAGGCTCAAAGTTCCAATACAAAAAATTAAAACCCATAGAAGAGAAAAAAAAAAAAAAATATATATATATATATATATATATAATTATTAACATAGTCATAAAATATATGTATGTTTTGTTTTTGAGAAAAAAAAAATATATGTATGTCAATTTCATAATTAAGAAGGCCACAAATATAAACATGAGTATAAACATAAACATAAATGTAACAAAAATAATTTCATTAAAAAAAAACATAAAAAAATATTTTGATTTTTAACTTTTGGTTTTAAACATATGTAATACAAATAAAACAAAAAGGGGAAAAACTAAATAAAGATATTGATATCACGACCAAATTTGTGGCTCATTACTAGTTTTATTTGCACCATATTTACGGATGATAATCATAGACAGAGCTATCTTTGAAATTGGCTTTAGATTATCATTCGTTTCAATTCAACTATATATATTAAAATGATTGCAAACTAAAATCTGGGGGACATTGAGTAGTATAATTGGAATCGTTTTCACATTAAGGCAATTACTCTTTTATCACTATATTCAAAGTTTTAGTAAGGTCAATATTTTGTTTTTCTTTAATTTAATTCTATTATTCATATACTATTATTTCAATTCAATTTATTTAAACACCACCCTATTAATTCTAAAACAAAACAAGAAAAACTTATTAAAACCGCAATAGAATTGCACCAGCTATTTGTAGGGATAAGTGCTCAAGTAAGATCAGTCACCCTAAACTGAGACACAATTCAATAAAATTTAAAAAACATTGAGGTAAAATCATTAATCCTTGTTATTGTTCTCTTTGCAAGTCTTAGGTGATTAGAGGTGGCCATCTTTGCAAATAAGGAGTTTGTTTGTCATTTTTCTTTCAATGTTTTGGAAAAAAAAAATATTTTAAAAAATTAATAAATGGATTCTGATTTTGTAGGCTTTATGCCAATTTAATAATTTTATTTAATAGATTCTCAAAAAAATGTATATTATTTAATAAATAGTAAATTAAAAATATAGAAAGACAATGTAGTTTTCCTATAATTTTTATGCGCCCAAAAAAAAAAATTGAACCTTATAACATATTTTTATAGTCACCTTATAAATTTTTGTAGAAAGCTTAAAATTCTAGTGCAAACAATTGAAACATGTGATTTTTAGCTTTCTAAAATATCACCTTTTGGTTTTAAACATATGTAATACAAATAAAATAAAAAGGGGAAAACTAAATCAAAGTATTGATATCGGTGTGAATAGATCTACTAATCAACCTGAATAACTTCACCATAGCAACAACTTGATTCTTGTCATTTAACTTTGATGTAGATTCACTTGGAAACCTCTTAAATTGTCAATATGGGGCCAAAGATGACCATTGGCGCACACAAGTCATCACAAAATCTCCTTCTATTCTTTCTAAACTCACATGCTCAATAGGTGGAGGTTTTGTCTTCTCCCTAAAACAAGTTAAAGTTAGGGTTTCTACCTCTACAACCTTATTTAAAGTAGGACTTAGTAGGCCTTTAATTAGTCTCTTTATTCGAGTTACAAAATCGCATACTTACAAGTGTCTTAAAGTATAAAAATTTCAGCCAAAAACAGAATCCATGAGTCTCGATCGATCGAATGATATTGTGAGAGTGCCTTTTTCGTGACACTCAGGCCCAAGGATCCCGGGCCTAAATGAAAAGGAGGATTTGGTGGACCGGGCCTTAACTCACCGCAGCTAACGAGCTGTTTAAGAATCAAGTAGATGCAGAGAATACTCCTGACAATATAAAGAAAATGACAAACAAGGATATCGAAGAGTGCCAAAAATTAACAAGGTAAATTCAGAAGGAAAGAAACAGGATTAGCAAAGCGATAAAAATTAGTGTTGTGGGGATCATGGGAAATATGAAGCAATGTTTCATTAATACATTATCTGTTTGATTACAGAAAGCTCACTAGGACGTGATACAAGGTTCAATCAAGCTCAAAAATTGCAGTTTTGAATGACTATTTCAGCTTTCAAAACTTGCAAAGTTTGATTCTCGTTGAATCCGAGTATGTGCAATAGTGGCTTTTACAGGATACCGGGAAGCAATACTTGTTTTTCCCTTAGTATTTTCCTTTCTGCACAAATTTTCTGATAGTTTTTTCCTGGAGAATTTCTTCTTTCTTGTGTTTCTTTCTTTTTTTTTCGCTGCTCCTTCTTCACAACCCATCCCCTCCTTTTATAATGGAGTTTTTTGGTCTTCCCGGGGAACCGTTGGTTCCCCTGTTTTGCTCTTTTGCAAACAGAGCATATCCTATTCCCATCGTCTCGGTAAGTCCCTTTTCCGTTTTTTCTCATTCTTTCCTTCTTTCAGCTCTGATTCTTTTGAAAGTTCCTGATTGGCCATCTTCTTTGGGACGTGCTGAGGTATGCCCTTCTCGGCATCCCCATTTCTGGCGTCTTCCACTTTTCCCCTTTTTTCCTATTTGGGCGGAATCCTGTTCTGCCATTTTTGAAAGTCGTTTGTTATCATTTTTCTTCCCTGTCCTGGTTCCCCGAGGCCTTTTCTGTCTGTGCCATGAGAGGTCGCTCGCGTTTTTGCTTTTATTTCTTGTTTTCTTCTTCTGTCTTCTTTCTATCGATCTGTCCCATTCTTCCTTTTTCTTTGTGCCTGAAGGGATCCGTGCTTATTGATGGTTCCTGAGGATCCTTGCTTCTTATACTTTGCCGTGGTCCTCTTTTTTTTGGATGCTTCTTTTTTTTTTTCTGGGCTTCAGGATCCTCTGGGCCTTTCTTTTATTCCCTCATGGGTCTCTCGTATCTATTACTTTGGGCTTAGCTTGAATTTTCCTTTTGGGCTTGACTTGTTCTTTTTTTTTTGGGCTTATTTCACTATGACCCTTTTTTAGACCTCAACAGATATCAAGGCAATATCTAGATTTAATGAAGCTCAATTGATTAACCTGCAATCAAGACTTGTGTTGAGGTAGGAAATTTAGAAACTCTTGTGCAAATTTTTAGCAAAATCTTATGTCTTCCAATATCATCTTCAAACACACTCCTAGACACCAAAAACTTACAACTCAAAAATAAAATTAAACAAGATTCTGGATATTGGTTGTTAAGTGTCAACACCTAATAATTTTGGACCTAACAATTACAATGCTTTGTTTTCTTATGTTATGTTATTCATTCTGTTTGCAATTGAAAATTAAACTTATATATATATATATATATATATATATCACCATAGGTTAAATTATCATAATCAATAAAATCATTTTTACCCATTAACTCTTGTTTTACCTTATGAGCAAAGGTAGGAGGCAGACCATCAATAAACTTTTCTTTCCAATAAGTCTTATGACAATCTTTCCGGAGCATCACTCTGGAAGTAAAAACATCTTGATACCATCTGTAATCAGACATAGTAGGACAACTCAAATTATTCAAATAATCAGAAACACGAGATGAAATATTGGATGGAGTACCAACAAAATGTTTGAGAATAGTATAGATCAAGGTATTAACACCATCAGGAATACCACGACCAATACTTTCATCAAAAATAGGCAAACCTTCATCATTTTTTTTAATAGCATGTTTAATAAATTCTCTGGATTCTTCAGTGATGTATGAATCCCACCATCCACGAAGAGTACCAAAAAAATCAGTAACAAGTAGATTAACAATTTCAGGTTAATCAAGATCATGATTATTTTGATAAGCAATACCAACCATAGACATGTGACTCATTTTATTGATGATTTCTTGTTTAGACAAACCATCAATATTCCATTCATAAAGCTTATCAGCAAAAACAGAAAACTGTGTTTGAAAAGATCTCTCTTCAAACTGCATATCAGGAGGAGTGGGTTTTGAATACCAGTTTTTAGTAAAAGACATGGGTTTGGAGTTTCCAACAAATCTTTTAATTTCTGGGAAATCATCATCAAATATTCTTTTTGCAGGAACAGAAGAAACAGTATCAGAATCTGTATTTTCTTCAGAAACAATTTCTTTTTTGGAAATAGTTCGAGCAGCTGAAGTAGAAGTACTCTCAGTTTTAACCTTCAAATCAGAAAGCATTTTTTCAACAATTTCAAGAGTCTTGGACTGAGAAGTTTTAAACATAACTTTTTCTCTTTGACTGGGTAAATCAATCAAAGGTTTCTCAGTTGTAACAGAAACAGATTTTTCATAAACAGGTTTTTCAGAAACAGGTTTTTCAACAATTTTTTCTTCAATACAGTCAAGCTGTTGACCAATAATATGCAAAGATTGATTAGTAAAATTGTTTTGTTCAATAAGACTAACAATGGAAGTTTGATCTTCAGCAATTTTGAAAGGGGAGGCCTTCACTTCCTCTTTCGTCACTTCATCTTTCTTAGTAGTTATCAAAATTGAGTCAAGAGGAGGATGACTAGACCTAATAATGGTTTTATCTATTTTAACAAAATTTGATTTCTTTATCACATTTAAATGTTGTTTTGAAACCTCATCTTTTGAAACATAGTGGTTTTCAAGAAAATCAAAAAACAAAATATGTTTTTTCAATTGATTCATCATTTCCAACCATTTTCTTTTAATGCGGTCTTTTTCAGACTGAGCAAAATTATTTTGGAAATATTTTCTTTTGGTTCTGTTTTTTGCAAGCATAAATTCATCATACAAAGAAACCAAATCAACTTCAAAGTGTTCATCCAAAATAGTCAAAACTCGTAATTGATTTTGGTAAACAGGAGGATTTTCAATAGGAGGAGAATCAAAATAAGATGGAGTAACAGAAACAGAGTCTTCTTCATCATTAACAGTAACATTGTCATAAGGAGAGGAAGATTCAGCTTTGGTAGAATAGAAAGGAGTGCTAACTTGTGAATTACTACTGGAAACTCCTTTTAGTTTTAAATCAGAGGATTTTTCTAAATTTTTTTTCAAAAATTCATTGATCTCTCGATCTCTTTTTGAAATACTTTCAGATCCAGCAAATGAATGTCTTCCTTCATTGATCCTCAAGGGTGGATTGTTTTGAAAACTTATTTTAACAGTACCATCAAGATATTGTTGAATATGGGTGAGATCAAGTTCATCAAAAACAGGTTTAGCAGAAGGGGTTTCTTGTTCCAACAACCAATCATTAGGAAGTTTAACATCTTGCCATTGAATCATTTTTGGAACTTGAATTTTAGTATCAGGAGTTGAACATTGAATTAACATGGTTTTACCTGAAGGTTCTTTAGGAATCTTAGCACAAGGATTCATTTGAGTTTCCATTAGTCTATAATAAATGCGATAAATCAAAGCAAAAGGCTTACTTCCTTCTTCCATGTGATAACCAGATGAAGCAATATTCAATGTCAAAGCTTTAACAATATTAGGATCATCCAAAGCAAGAGTAAGATCAGGATAATAGTTAAAATAAACAGGACCATCATACATAGAAGCAGTAATCATACCAAGAATACTATCCTTAAAAATCTTAAATCTAGCATCTCTTAAACACATGAGAACAGAAGCATTAATACCCTTTCAGGTAAGTGGTTTAATAGCAACTTGAACCATGCCAATATGCAAATAACTGAATTTTTTAGCAGCAAGGAAGTCATTAATATTCCTTTTAGTGAACAAACATCATTTTTCATGAACTCTCGAAATAGAGAAAATTTGTTCAACAGTTCTAGCTTTGTAAGCAGAATGAAAAGTACTTTCAACAAAACTAGTTTTATAAATAGTTTTAGTATCAACTTTAGGAATAGTCCAATTACGAAAATCAGGGATCAACTCATTATCATCAATAGTGTGATCTTCTTCATTTACAATATCAGGAGGACAACTAGTCCTAGAGCTGATAGAGGAGTTGGATCTCCACAACCTATCCATACTATCCTAGGTTCAACACTCAGTTATCATGTTTTTCTCACAACCATTGCATTTCGTAACACATACCCTAACCAACCTTATACCTCTCATGCCCTACACGCCCTCTCTTGGCTCAAACGGGCCTTACAGTTGTGTATATATATATATATATATATATATATATTGTTGATGAGGAGAAGGAGAATTGATCTTTTTGAAAGAAAGAATAGTGATTTAATTGTGACATTCCAATAATGTAAAGTCTGCTCCTCTTTCATTTGCAAATAGGTGAAAATGAAGAAAGGAGTGCACTATTAGTTGATATCCTTTGTCATTAAGAAAGGAAGATTGATGCATGTTATGATCAAAACAAAAAAAGTCTACCACTTCAGGGTGAAACGCCATATGGCCTAAGTGTAGGGCAGATTACCAAGTTTAATCTGTCCTTACAAAGAAAAAGGGATTGTTAAGTTTTGCATTTTAATTAGGATTTTAATCCTACAAAAGCTTCATATAAAATTTTAGGTTAATTATTGATACACTGCACATTGCTGGTTACACACAACCTGTAAAATAGTGTTTTGAATGCGATTTTAGCCTATGTATATGTATACACTGTATATAATTATTACTCAAAACCTTATATTTATTCCATTCATTTTTCTACTGTTAAACATATCTTTTTGAAAAATTAGGAAATGCGGTAGATTTATACCAAATACAAGCCTAATGTTTATGTGATTCATTCATAATGATGGGCTCTTCTACAAAACTCTCGTTATTGATAGTTGCTTTCTTATTTTAACGCTCTGTTTGTTTCAACATTAATGTTTTCTAGAAAATGATTCATTTTCCAAAGAGCATTTTCTAGAAAACTATCTCATTTTCCAGTGTTTGCTAACGATCTTGAAAATGAATTTGAGAATGTTTTCTAGTGTTTGGTATGCAATTTTTTAAAAATATTTCTTGTATAATTTAAAACATGTATATTATATAAATCAACTAATGTAATCATTATAAATAAAAAAACCAAGAATGAATTTGGTTTTCATACTAAAATTTTGACAATAGATACAATCAAAATTAATTAGTTGTCAAATTTATATGATCTCTACCACTCATTTTGCTCATATATATGGACAATAACGTACGTATGCACGTACACACACATATACATCAACCATTTGTCTATAAATATATATATATATATATATATTTTTGACAGGGGAATACATTTTCAACAAGTATAGATAATAATAACTTTTAATTGTCTACTCTTTTTGTTGGTATACTAGTTGTCTATTATGGTCAACCACAAGTCTTCAATATTAATTTAAATTATGTATTTACATAATATACTGCATAATATATCATCATTATATAGTATCTGCATAAAGTATCTTCCAACAAAAAAAGTATTTGCCAACAAATGCAATTCCCCTAAACAATTATCATTCATTATATAACAATATTATTAGTCCAAGGTAAATATTGTCCCATGTAAAAGCAATTTAGAGCAATATAGGTACTATGTTTAAAATTTTCATCTTTTACTTTATTCATTCTTTATTCTTCTTCTTCTTTTTTATTTATTTTTTTTTTTTTTGCACTTTATGTACGAAAAAGAAGTAACTTCTGGCTGGAATCCATCAAACAGAAAATTTCTTAGAGAAAAAAGAAAATCAAGATTGAAGTTCAAGGCAAAGAATTGGGATTTTGGTAGAGAGGAATGAAATAATTACCATTGCAAATTTGTTTTCCTTTGCAAGTCTAAGCTATTGACTGATTAGTGAAGGAAAAAAAAAATATATAAATATATATATATATATATATATAACCAAAGAATTGTGTTACAGAGGGGAAAAGAAACATGGAGAAAAGAGAGAAGAGAGAAAGATTTATGGGAAGAGGAGACAACAAAGTTAGTGATAGTGAGGGTGTGAGGAGAGAAAAAGTAAAGGGAAGAGAGAAAAAGTGAGAAATCTTACCATGAGAGAGGGAAGGCGCCAAAAAATTATGTTTATCATGGCTACAAACAAAGATAATATTTATAGGAGATGCAACGTGTGAGAGAGAGATTGTTTTCCAAAATTTTTTTTTGGAAAACAACCTATAGAAAATAAGCCTTATTTTTATTAGGGTTTTCTGTTGACCAAAGATAGTTTTCCATTGACTATTTTTTTTTTGTGCTACCAAACACTGGAAAATGTGGAAAACTATTTTTACAGAAATTTTTCCACCAAAACAAACAGAGCGTAAAATTGCCTTTATTTTCTTTCAATCTTTCATAATTTGATAATAAAGGCAATTAAAAGTTACTATGATTTTTGAGTGGAATTATGGTATGCCTTTGTGTTAGAACATCTTTCCTTCTCCCTTATACGTGTGTGTTTCTCAAAAAAAAAAAAAAATAATAATAATAATAATAATAATAACTTTACATTTTATTACATTTTTTTTTTCAAAAAAAGTAAAATTTCCTAAAAATAATTTTTAAAATAAAATACTTCAAAATTTTACCTTACCATCTCCAAACTATGCCTAATTGAAAATTTCCCAATATTTCACAAAGTTGAGGATTAAAACCTAGATGTGGCAAACAAGCGGGTTGGTTCGGGTCAGTCAATCAAGTTGCGGGTCAAAACGGGTTATTTTAAGCAAGTTAGGAAACAGGACGGGTCAATCAAGTTGTGGGTTGGGTCGGGTTAGCTCGTATTTTTTTTAATGAAAACAACATATATTTGTCATTTAGAAAGTCATATAGAAAATTACTTGATGTAAAATGCATTACTTTAAATTCACTACTCATATCAAGAACAAGCTCAGTTAAACAAATTAATACTTGTTCAATAATTTTAAAATTATACAAATCCCAGCATTGCTAACCAAAACAAAATAGCACAAAAGATAAGTAAAACAAATACACAAGTTTCATTTCTACACAATATCAACATCCCAAAACATAAAACAAAATTACAAATACCTTATTGGATAACTAATTTGATAAAAAATAAAAACGTATAAGAAATTTACAATCTTGAAAACTAATTTTATAATCTATTATTAATTGTGGTTGGCACTCTATTTCAATTTGAGAATATACATTAAATTTTGATTGTTTACTTATTTATTTTATACATTGTCTCTTTTATGAATATCATGTCATTGTTAAACAACACACAATCCATGAAATATCATAATTTATTTTGAAAAACCGTTTATTTTGGACATGAATTGTTAAAAATAGGCCTAAGCATTCATAACTTGTGCTAATTTCATTGATACTTTGGCTTCACTCTTTTCACACCTATAAATGTTTCTCATACATGTCTATAATTTTAAATATATGTTTTTAACTATACTATAACCAGATTATTTTGGCATATACTTTGTTATTTGATATTTAAAAATCTTTACTCATTGCAAAATCCCTCAACCTTTCATCTTTCAATTCATTTACATGCAGTTATATAAAGATCTCAATTGTTTCCTTAAAGCTCATAGCAACCAATTAAACTAATATTGTCCTAATTTTATTATTATTTTATCAAAAAAAAAAGTTTTAAAAAATGGTTCGGGTCACAGGTCAACCCATTTCTGCTTTTAAAAAATAAATAAATAAACTAAACTAAACTTTCGAGTTCTTAATTACATGTGAGCACAATCAGACCATCCAACAGTTTCGATTGTGATTAACTTTTCTCATTGATTCAATGAGAAAAAAATAATCTTGTTACAGTTGACATTTCAATAGTTTTTATGATGTTTGTGGTTTTAAGAATCTGGCATTGACGTTCATCAATCTAACCCAGTAATTGCAATATCAATAGAGTAATAGTTCAAACCATTGCATCAATTTCCTCATAACAACATTGTGTAATGTGTACCTATTGTTTTCGCTAGTTTGCAATATCAATTCATTTGTTAGTGGAGAAAGAAAGACTTGAGGACATGACGCATGATTTTAGAATAAAACAAACTTATAAGATATTTAAAGATTAAGATTAGAAAAAAGCAAAGAATGTCAGCTTCAGCCATCAATTTTTCTCTTTGGCGGAATTTGAAATTTTTACGGTAGAGATGAGATGAGATGGCTATGTGGTCCTGTTTTGGAACTTGAATCCATTCCTTTATAGGGATGGAATCCTAGTAAAATGAACTAAACAGCCTTTGTCATGCCCCCAACATAATTAGTATGATTTATATAAAATCTTGTACTGATTTAACTTTTTGATTCTTGCATTGAGAAACCCCACCACTAGTCTGATTTTTTTTTTTTTTTTTTTTATTCTTCTAAATTTGTTAATCTGGTTGAATTTCAATGACATGTTATATGTATCAACTGTCTTTGAATCAACGACCTAAATGGCTAAATCATTCGTGATTGGTATTGACGTGTAATCATGCAAAGATCAATTCAAAGAAAATCATCACAACTTAAAGTACACGCAAACCTTGTTTACATATAAAACATGTTCATGATTCGTTGACCCAATGTTTAAAAAAACCAAAACTGGTAGGTGAATTGAATCGAACAATTCAAGAGCTGAAAATGAAAGTTAAATTGAGCAATTGGGTCCAGTTTTAAAGCATTCCTCATAACCTAGTGATACTTCCTTCACCCAATTTAGGGAGAGAGAGCCTAACCATTATGGGTACAGGCCCATGTAAATAGCATAACAGTTTATCAAAGTTCCAAAAAGAAACAGCAGAATAGGGAAGGAATCAGTGGTGGGGTTCTGAAACTTTTAAGAGGATTTCTACTAATTGATTGGGTTCTTGACAAATAGCACTCAAATGAACCAAGTTTCTAAAGTCAGCTCAATTCCCTTCTCTGGTGGTAAACTTGAAGATGCTTCAAGCAAGAATAAATTTGAGAGTCCGTTTGGATACCGCTTATTTTGCTGAAAATTAAAAACTAAAAACAATTTAAAAAAATTTTAAAAAATTACTGTTCATGCGTTTGGTAATGAATAGTGCCAGACGCGCGTCCAAAAAAAAAAAAAAAAAAAAAAAACACGCAATACCCAAACACTACCTGAATAGCCTCCAAAATAAATTATGCGTTTGCCTAACGGACGGAAGTACATATACTTTGGGGTTCCTTTTTAAATTTTCCCTATTACATCTTGGCAAGAAAAGGGTTTTTTTTTTTTCAAGGTAGGAATAAGTGGATCTTCTTGCCAAAATCTTTTGAGGAAAATAATCCAATATTTGTACTAATGCACAACTTGCTTTCTGTCTCTATGTACTCTGTTTGCCTAAACACTACTTGCAAAAAACACTTCATTTTGCAGAAACTGTTTAGTGCTAACAATCGCATTACATAGCTCGATCCTTGATATTCATGAAAGATACGCCCCACCGTATAGATTGAAAACATTTTTGAGATTATAAAAACTACAAGTGAGTGCTCTTCCGTGAGTTACTCTACACGCTTCTAGCCTACAGTTGATCCCACAAATGAAAGCAACATAAATCTTCAACTTCCATTAAAAAGGCAAACACCAATCCCCACAAATTTTGAAATATCGAATTTGTTTGTAGGGTTCCAATTATTTCAAGTGTGCTTGGGGCACAGGTGATTCAGTAGCAGTTTTGAAATTCTTGTTCACCTGTTTGTTCAAAGGATACAAAGTCAAAATAACAGTATTATATTGATAGCATGATTTTAAGGAATTGAGATTTTGTATAGATATCAATCTTACCTCATAATCAGTTGTGCCCTAAGTCAGAGAACTCCCAGTCTGATAACAGAGGAAGCTGAAAAATAATCAACATTTGCTGTCCTTCAGCAAAATGAGAACACCTTCTGTACCATACACAATATGTTTCCTAGCCAGGCTATTTATTATCTGGGCAATGTGGAAGACACAACCCCAACTTGTACTGATGGGTGCCCAGGAAGTTTTGTCGTTTCGGGACTTCCTTGAAGAAGAGATGCTCTTTTTGGGTTTAATAGAAGAAGCTGCTGCATGTCCTTAGGAAGCACATTGAAAACTGCCTGCAGGTCTCCCTTCAGTTTCTGACGAGTTAATACAGACTCTGCACTAGCACTTCCTGATTCCTGCAGCTGAAGATTGCATTTGATGGAAATGTAAATATATTGCCATAGTATCTTCATTATAGAAATATGAATTCATGCAAGTTATATTTCACATAAAACAGTATTGTGCATAAGCACTACATAGTTAAAATTCTATAAAAAAATGTAGTAGTACAAATTTGTCATTTCGGAGACTACAACTCATTTTGATGATTTCTAATGAATAGCCAAATGAAGCATCCAATCACGTTTCGACTAACATCCCAAACCATCACGTGTGTGCGTGTGTGTGTGTGTATATACCCTCATTGGTTTATATAACTAGTCTAACTTGATTCCATTAAGATACATATCTAGCTGTATAATATGTTGTACAATGAAGAAACATCCGAAGTCAGAAGCTCAGAGATCCCATTTTGACAGTATCTAAATATAGAACATACAGCTTCCTATTCATATATTAAGATAGAAATAATACTATCAAATGTAAAAATAAATAATAAATAAAGTAATGGCAGAGATGATGAATATACAATTTACATTTACTTTTGCATTAAATGAAATTTTTTTTATAAAGGCCTAAATGCAAAAACATCCCCTGGGATTTGGGTCAGTTGCAAAAATCCCCCTTTGAGTTTCAATTCTTTCTTATAACGTCTTGAGGTTTTCATATCCGTAAAAATTGACCCCTTAGACTAACTTTTGATAACCTTTATGGGTGGAAAAATCACACGATCAGTGGTCCAAATCAGTTGATAAATCTTCTTACTAAGGTCACATAATGATTACATGATTTTTCCGTCCATTAAAGTTAACAGAAGTTAGTCTCAAGGGTTAATTTGGGCAGATATGGAAACCTCAGGGTGATAAAAGGAAGAACTGAAACTTTTAAGGGTGTGTTTGCAACTGACCCAAACCCCAAGGGGTGTTTTTGCATTTTGGTCAATTTATCCACACATTGGTTTATAAAGCTCATCTGATTGAAGAATATTCAGATAGGGTGTTTTGTAATGTATAGCATCCACAAGTGCAGTAGTACAAGGCCCATAGTTCCCACCATTAATATTGAATAACAGAGATAAAATTGATATTCATATAGACTAAGGACATCCACGCATGATTTACATAGCTGGTCTGGACTCAGAATGCAGTTAGGAAGTGTTGGGAACAAAAATCCATTTCAAACCCTCAAAGCAATTCATATTGGCCAAATCCCTATTAGTGGATACCACAAACTTCTCTCTTTGGTACTCATGAGCAGTCATCCAGTTTAATTCTATTTCTTTTACTTTCTAATATTGTAATTCCTCAGCTTCATCTAGTCATCATTACCATTAAAAGGCTACAAATTCTTGCTATATTTTTACACTTATCATGTGAAGTTTGATGAATCTGATGCTATCACCAGATGTACTTCAGCTTCTAAGCCTAAATAGTATACCTTGGTAATTTAATACTACATTAATTACGATCCAAGCAACTATCATATGCTGATATCTTTCTAAGTAGTCCAAGCATTTACCTCCCTCTAAATGAATCACATCAAGCATAAAAGAATAACATTCCACACATCCAAACATTGATATCTTTTGAAGTAGTCTCTCCATCACATCAAAAGCTCCCTCCCAGATTTAAGCATCAAAGAATTCCCAATAAAGTGAAAACAGACCAAAGCTCCTTAGCAATAGTACAATGCAGAAAAAGGCAATCGCCTCCCCATTTTTTTTGAACATACAACACTAATGAACAATGATGTCCTTGCACTTTTTCAGCTTATCCACAGTTAGATTTTACCTTGTGCCAGTGTCCCAAAAAAAAGGAGCTACCTTTGTTGAAGCCTTTTGCCTTCCAAATGGCTCACATAGAAGATCCGCCACTAAAAACTCCTAACAAATCCCAATAATATTACCTACATCAAACTTAGGAGTCTAGACATTGCTGAACCCATTCTGTCCATTCCACCGATTAACTCTCACCGCATTAAGTACCAATGAAGTACATCATTAACACTCTACATATACCTTGTTATAGTAGCATCTTTATTCATTGCAATGGAAAACAGTTCAAGAAGAGAAGATAAAATGGTACATCTCCACGCCATAAATCATGTCAAATGCGAATGTAACTCCCATCACTAACAAAAAAAAGTTTTAATTTACTTCAAGAACATCTCCCAACCACACCTAATATGCTTCCACAGGCTCACATGATAAGTAGAACTGATGAAATACTCGCAGATCCTAGTCACCAACCACCACACAGATCTGCCAGTGACCACCCATCCCCGCCAGCATATTGCAGATTGTAACTCACTTAACCATTACATATTTGCCACTCGCTGGCATCAATTCTGCTCACTGCCCAAACCTCCATATTGACTAGGTGAACACTCTGTATCCTAACTGGTGCAGACACCAAGATTAGTGCTAATTGAATTTCAAATTTTGAAATTCCACTGATATAATTTTATCCTGATTGAGGATTATGTGGGATTATGCCTTTTGTTTTTGTTTTTGAATTATTTCTCTTATTGATGTACTCTTTGAAAGCGTATTTAAAAAGCTCTAAAAAAACATACAAGACAAACTATTGAGGAATGAAATTTTAAATTGGAATTTTAGAATTGCTGGGTGTTGATTTCTAGCAACTTAGGACAGTGGCGGTTCTAGGAATTTTTTTTAGGGTGGTCACTAAGAAATTTAAATTATACAAAAACTAATAAAGTGATAACTTGAATATTTGCTACAATTGCAAGTCAACTCACCAAGGAGAGCAAAATTGTTGCGATTGCAAAGTCAAAAAGAGTATAACTGTCGTCACCATAAAAATAACTCCCAACCACAATATTTTTCTTAGTACCATTTTTATGAGGAAAAATGAAATTAGAGATTATTTTATTGAATAGGTTGAATGATCTACAAATTTAAATGATTAGCGATTTTTTTCTTTTTATTTTATAATAGGCTTTTTGTTGAACAATTTGTTCACTTGTTGTTGTTTGGTCTTGTCTTGTTTTTGTTTGGTTTATGCTTCTTGTTATTTAAGATTTTTTTTAAAAAAAAAATTATAAAAGGGATTAAGGATGATGTTTGGGGCGCAAAATTAATTTTGTAGTAATACTATATTGTTACGTCCACAACATTTTTACAATAAATCTTATGGAAAAAAAATTGTAATTGATGGGTAAAAAAATAATATCGGTATTTGGGTCAAATTAGAATTAGTAACATTATTCTTATTTTTGTTGAACCCAAATTTTTGTAATTTTCAAGTCAGGGTGTTTAACATTTTATTAGGGTGGTCACAGTAAATTAGTTTAGCATATAATATTTTTTTAACAAGAATATATATATAAATTTTTTTGCAAGTCAAGGTGGTCCTATGACCACCCTGGCTTGCACGTGGAGCCGCCAGTGACTTAGGAGACGATTATATAGCCAAATGAGAACTGGGTTTTTACAGTCTTGCCAATAGTGTAGTTTCAAATACAGAAATTGTTTTCTAATTGTAAAATTATATGCTTCTTCGAGCTTTCCTATTTCCAAATTCCAATCTTGTCCGGCAGTTTTGCATTAGCAATACCAGAACCCCAAGAACCAAAACAGATATTTCAAATTGAGAAACATAACTAGCAATAAGAAAATTACAGTTTCCAATATGGTAATGACTCATATTTCATGTGGATTATACTTCACAATTGACAGAAAAGAATGTCAAAAACAGAACAAGGTTTAAGCTTTGTAAGAATGGAAAGGAAAAATATGTATTAGAGTGTAGTCCTTCTACAATGGATGGATAACCCCAACCCAAAATGTCGGATTTAGAAAGAAGAGAGACAGGAAGCTACATGCGCAAAATCAAAACTTGTGAGAATTGAAAGACAACTGAAAAATCCTCCATGATAAGGAAAAATATGTATTAGAGTGTAGTCCTTCTACAATAGATGGATAACCCCAATCCAAAATGTCGGATTTAGAAAGAAGAGAGACAGGAAGCTACACGCGCAAAATCAAAACTTGTGAGAATTGAAAGACAACTGAAAAATCCTCCATGATAGGAAAATGAAATAAAGTCAAATTCTAGAAAACTGACAACACAATTGGGTTAGTTTATTTACCCTAATTTTTAACACCTATTGATCTCAATAATTAACAAGTTCCTAATTTATCAAATATAGGTCACAATCAACTTCTCTCTCCACATGACATATTAGGAAACACAAGTTTTGCAGGTAATAGAAAGTGGAAGCATGGATGAGAGAGATTGATTACTATGTCAATTTTTGAGTTAGCATTGATTATTGCTTTTAAATTCAGAGAAAAGGTTTTTTTTTTGGATAATACAACAATGGGGGTGGGGGGATTTGAACCTTGGTATAATTCCTCCTCAACCCAGCCATTATTATCTAATCCCACTTGAGTCATACTACCAGGGCGTAATTGCAGCTATCCACCCTAAACTATCCATTTAGGTCATTTGCAATGTCCACCCAAGATTACAAATTTTGCAATTAACGCCCTACTTTGAGATAAATCAGCAATGTCTACCCCCACCAATCAAAATTAGTATACAATTAATAAATGAGAGAGTTGGTTGGATAGTGAGGTGCATAATATGTCAAAATTAACATATTGGTTCTCATATTGCAATTTCCACCCCCAACCAGCCGATTCATTTTTTGCTAATTTTTACATTGATTTCCAATTGTGGAATGGACATTGCGAATTAATCTTAAATTAGGGTGTTGATTGCAAAATTAATAGCTCAGGATGAACACTGCAAATGATCTCATAGTTTAGGGTCAAGGATGCTTGCATCTCTGGGGTTTTGTGGATTCCAGAAGGGGGTACAGTTAGAGTGTGGAATTTAAGATTTTATAGAGCTTTTGAAGATTGGAAGTTAGCTGCATCTTATTCTCTATTTTAGCTTATCCAAACTCGTATTCCTCAGGGTGATAGGAGAGATACCCTTTGCTGGTGGCTAAAAGGTGATGGTAAGTTTAATACCCGGTCTTACTATCATGCAATTCGGGGTGTTTCGAATTCTTTGTTTCCTTGGAAGGGGGTTTGGAAACCAAAGATTCCTAAGCGCGTGGCAGTCTTTTTGTGGACAACTGCTCATGGTTGGATCCTCACTTTGGATAATCTAATGCTTAAGGGTCACCCTTTGACTAATTGGTGTTGTATGTGTTGCCGTGATGGGGAGTCGGTAGACCACCTTCTTCTTCATTGTCCTGTTACTCATTCCCTATGGACTTTTATGCTTCAAGCTTTTGGTATTCATTGGGTTATGCAAGGATTGGTGGTGGGTTTGTTATCTTGTTGGCATCAGTGGCTTGGGAAGCATAATTTGGACATTTGGAATTTGGTTTTAGGGTGCGTAATGTGGATTGTGTGGTTGGAACGAAATCGTCGTTCCTTTGAGGACAAAGAGAAGACGTTGGATGAGTTAAAGGTTTTAAGCCATCGTAGTCTATTGGAGTGGTCTCGTTGTTAGGGTTTTACTGATTGTTCTACTCTCTCTGAGTTTATGTCTTCCCTTAGCCTAGTTTCCTGATTACCCTTTCTTATTGTGCTGTTTGCTCTTTTTTTCTTGTTGTTCATCATCATGAACATCGTGTACTTTCCTCTTATTTTTTTATCATTAATATTAGTTTTCTGATTACCTATCAAAAAAAAAAAAGACAAGTTTAAGAGGTAATCACTATACCAATCATCAGTTAATCACCCTTTGTACATTTTTAAATCTTTGATGTAGTCACACAAAGCACTTGATCCATGTCACCTTATGATCCCTCTCATGAAGAGATCAGTGCTGTCTTACTAGGATTCAGAGCTCACAGTAAGTAATGTTTTGAATACAAGGTGCTCTCTTGAAAGCTGCAAATGCTTCAAAATCAAAAAGGCTCTTATATGTGTTTTATGTTAAATCATATTTTCTTAAAAAATAGCTGAAGATAAAAGCACAGCCAAGAAGAAAATAGGATATAAGGGGGAAAAACACCTGTATTTCTTCAAGAAAATGCCTCTCAATGGCATTGAAGGAATCTACAATTTCCAACTCAGACCTTTTAGAAATAAACTGCTGTATGTCAGTGTTCATCCTTGCCTGCCTCCACAGTTTATGCTGTTCTTGTTCAGCAACAGCACGCCTTCTTTGAAACCATGGCATAAAGTTGGGTCCTCTAAGAAAACGCCTAGGTAGAAAAGGAAGCATCTCTATATCAAAAACATTCATTTGACAGAATAAGTTGACAAAAGGTAACTAACTAAATATGCAGGAAAAATTAAACTTAAGGACGCCATATTTGATAAGAACAATGTAAGAGAAAGATGAGGGGTCATGTAGTAGTGGTAGTAAATGATGTATGTGGTAGTCAGTAATCATCACCTGTACAAGTCCAGCCAGTTAGACTTCATTCTCTTTGATAAGAACTTCCCTGGACCTCTTGCTGACAAACTTGCAAGAAATTCATCAGCATTAAATGAAGGGAGAGGGGGAGGGTCAACAAATGGAGAAGAACTTTCTGAAGGTGTCTTAGTCCTAAAATATGGACCAAATGGAGCCAAAAAATTGGTAGTGAGCTCCAAGAAATGCCGCCGCAATATCTCGTTGTTAACAACTGACATTGACTCCTCAACCCTAGGTGACATCCCAGCATCTATAAGCCTATTTAAGATAGAAGTGTCCGGCTTCATTATTGCACCATAAGTGGTCCAGATGGCTTCCTTATGTTCTGTCATGAGACAAAGAGGACCATCTCTTTTCAACTTCACAGCACTTAACAAGTTTGAAGGAGAAAACTTCTTCAAGGAAAGCTGTTGAAGACCAAATGCTTCTGATCTAGCAGAAAATTTTCCACTAGAAGATCTCGTTGTGAAGGCAAGCCGGTTTGAGTTGGGAGCTGGGCTTCCAACTGAAACAATGTGGGGGATCTTACGGAGAGCTTTAAGGAAAAAAAGGTTTGTCACACCCAAAACAATTGGAGGAAATGTGTCTCCTTCTTGAAGTGAGTTCAAGTGGGCAAACTCAGGGTCATGAATTGTAAAGTAAGGCCTAAAATCAACACTATAAAGTAGTGGTGCAACCAAACTCACAAGACTGGCAACAGCCTCACAACACTGGGGAGGTGTTGGTGCAATTACAAGAATAGGCTCACCTATCAGTAATAATTCCCACAACACCCAGAGCTGCAATAGAAGCCCCCGGAATGTACCAAAAAGATCTGAATCATGGAAAAGACCCTGCGGTACTGACTGATTATTGGGAAGAAAAGGAGCCATAGAGTAAGCAGACTCTTCAAACAACATTCCACTTTCTGACGGCAAGCTATGAGCAGGTGGCAAGTTCACTTTAAGCATTGCATTCCCTATAGGGAGATCCATTAGTTTACCAGGTTTAGGCGCAGGCCACATTGAAACAAAAGCAGCAATATGCTCAAGAGCTTTTTTTCCTATGTCAAAATACAATGGACCCATGATTTGTAACAAAGGTCTAAACACACTGGAATAAGGACTGAGAGACAAAATTACCACAGACTTCTGCTCACCACCTCGCTTTAGCCTCTCATCATGTCTCTGTCTATTAAAAACATAACCATACATGTGTCTTGAATCTTTGTTATTCTTGCGAGTATTGGATCTTGTCAGATTTCTTTTGTCTGTGGACTTTGGAGACAACTCCTTATCAACTTCAGTTATCTCCGAGGAAGAGACAAGGACAGATTGAGAATCATTCTGCCTTCGAAACCGGAAAAAGAAGATACAATCATGAATACTTGAACGGTTCTGGTGCTGGGAAACGGAATCTGGGAACGAACTAAAAGCGATTTCAAGTTCCTCATCTTTTGTAAGACAGCCAGGTGGGTAACACTCTTCAATGAGCTGACCCTGTTCAAGATCAAATCTAATAATACAAAAGGCCACAACCCATTGCCGCAAAGATGCAGGGTCAAGCTTTGGACTAAGTTCTGTCTTCACTGAAAAGGAAGGAGACCTACTCATTTCCTAGAAGTTCAACGCTGGCTTTTATTAATCAAGAGTCAAAACCCATACCCCATCATTTCCAGCAACCAATCATAAAATTACAAAGATTGTCTTCAAAGTTCAAAAAGAACAATGTCAAACTTTCCCACTCAATATTTTTCTGGGTTTTCTCCACTTCAACACTTGCAATCAAGAAATCAAAGCCTAACAAAGAAAAAGCAAAAAATACATTCATATGCACATTGAATGTGACAAGAGAGAGAGAGAGAGAGTGACAAACAACTCAAATAAGTAAAGCCATGTAGGGTAACAATACGATGCTTCATTGAAAAGCTTAAACATATATGTGCAAAAGGGAACACATTAAAATCTTTCAGATTGAATTTTCATCAATTGAGCAACACAACCACTTGCATTACTTCAAGTTGATAAATTTCTTTCCATTTGTTTTTTTCCCAGATAAGTACTTCAGGTTCACAAACTTTCGGTAATTAGAAAACTATGAAGTACAAGAATCAAATCCATTTTCTTTCCTTTCCTCCCAGTTTCCCATCAACCAAACAAAGTATAAAGCCAGAAAGAAACACTGTACAGCAATTACAGTTCAAATTCAGAGAGATCTATAACTGGGTTATCAGCATTTTACCTGAAATTCAAGAACCCAGATACAGTTTTTGCAAGACCCAATCTGGATCGGCAAGAATTGGGCTTCCAATTGCTCAAAAAACAAATGGGTAGCTGTGAAAAAAATAAAATATAGTTCAACCACAGTGGGGTTTGTGTAGGAAGAGAAAGTTCGGGTTTTTCCTCTAACCGTACGAATTGGAAGGTGAACTGCCGAACTGGATTTTGATTTTATGAAATTTCACAGAGAAATATAAATGTATGAAGGTCACTTTCATTTTTTTTTTTTTTTTTTTTTTATAGGATCTTTCAATCTTTTTTGGACCCAAAACCAAAGTCACTTTCAATCTGACTCATCCAAAATGGGAAATAAAAAAAAATGTTCTTTTCTCTCTTTTTTATCTCATAAATACTAGTTGTTTTTTTTAGGGGATACTAGTTATTCTTACACATGGCAAAATTGGATCAGATTCAATAATCTACCCAAACCCAATGGAAAAAAAATATGGGAATGGGTATAGATTTTTGAACTTGTAAAAAAGGGGTCAACTTGAATCCGACCCATTAAAATAATAGATTGAATTGGGTTAACTCATGAGTGATGAATCACATTAATTAATCCGATTTTTATCATATAAAAAATTATTATTGACTAGATTACTTTAATTTGTCAATTTGTATCTAACTTGCTAAAATATGAGTTCAGTCGAGTTACCCCTATTTTTTTAAATGTTTTACGTGTTTTACTCTTTCACTTATTACTTCATTTTTTTTTTCCCATTTTTTTTTTCTTTTCACAAATAGGTAGAGATTCTTTTTCAATGGGGGTCGAAACATGAAGGCTTTAATTTAGTAAATCTTGAACTGAGTATACGTAACAATAAATTACTTAACCAACCTAAGCGACAAAGTTTTGCAAGGCTTTGTGAACAAGCGTGATCAAAATTGAAAGGGTGTAAGGAAAAGTTACTAACCAAAGTGGGGTAAGAAATTTTGATCGAGGCAATAGTTTAAGCTATCCCTACTTACTTGATGAGTTATTTCTTACTCCCAAAAAAACAGTGTTACACATAAGCATGGCTCTCTTATGAGTTGATTTTGGTGAAGTCAACGGAATCAAGAACGTAGAATTTAATGGATTGCCTAGGATAAGCTGTTCACATCAAAGCATCATTAAAGGAATGGGGTTTTGTGTTCTACAAAATTTAATATCTCTCTCCTAACAAAACAAATGTAGTGTCTGATTCTTAAAATTGACTCCCTACTTGACCGAGTAATGTAGTCCAAGTAATTTCCAATATGTTCTTTTTTGCAGGCTGTTGTGAATCAGAATTCTTCTTTTGCATTGAGAAGGCAGGCCGGTCTCTACTTGACAAGGAAATGCAGTGTGAACATTTGGGTTGATTATTGGCTATCCAAGTCTTCAACTTTTAAAGCAACTAGTTCGTGGAATGATCATTAGGCTACAATGGATTTAATGATCGACTTAGCAAGTAATGGAGGGGTGATAATTGATATGATATACCAAGTTTTTCTTCCACTCAAGACTACTAGTATTATTATGTCTTTACCATTGATCACTAGGCTGCCAAGTAACAAACTTATATGGCCTAGGTGCAAATCTGGCTAGTACTAAGTTTGCACTGGGTATCGTTTCTCATATCTGCACATTGCTGCTCGGGTTGGTTCCACATCAAATGTGTCAAGTGAAAGGGTGGTATTTGTTACACACCCATTATTTGAAATGAAATCATGAGTAGAAGACACAAGTTGAAAACACGATTTTGAAATTTGTCTTCAACTCACGATTTCATTTCAAAAAAATTTGTAAAAGTTTTTATCCCAAATTAAATAAGCTTTTGGAATGAAGTTTGGCATATTCCAATAGCAAACAAAATCAAGAATCATGATCTGGCAAGTATGTAAAGGAATTCTTCCAACCAAGGTTAGTTCATTATGTTGTGTTTTGTAAACTCTAAATCAGTTCCTCACGCCTTAGGGCCAGTTTGGATGAAGAGAGAAGAAGAGAAAGTAAAGTAGAGTTGGCTGGAAGTAGAATATGTCCACATGCCCAACTGGGTTGGTCTAAGAGTACTCTTGTCAAATGGTTCTTTGGTTTGCAGTTACTCGAACTATTTGATACAGTACAATGTCAACTTAACGAGACCAAAATGGGGTTATTTTGTTCTATTGCCTCAATGATTTGGACCACCAAGATTCAATGTTGTCTTGATGGTGTCTGGCATGACCACCCTTTTATATACCAGCAAGAGGTTCATCACTACGATGAGCTTGTTTACCGCGCCTATGTATTAAAAGTAACAACAATCCCACAATCCCATTTCTGCTTTAACTTGGCGTCCTCCCCACATGGGTTTTTACAAGGTAATTTTGTATGCTTGTAAACATCCCATTTTGCAATCTATAATTAACTTGGAGGATAAAATGATAGTTTTTCACCTGCAGATAGCAGCTTAATTTTGTTTCTTGGATCCTCAATCATTCATTTTTAAAATGATTTTTGACATCTTGACGATCAAAATGACTAATCATGGACCTCAATCAAATAACTAGATCAAAAGTTATTAATAAAAACAAGTTTTAATGGCTATGCATTCACACTAATGACCCTCATGGTTTTGTCCCACATCAGGAAACTACACCTCCCACCTTTGACTTATAAGCGCTAGGCCTAAGTGAAGGTGTACCATCGTGTGTTGTGGAGGGACGAACCTCTCCCTTAGAAGGTATTATCCACTTTGGGTGAAGACCCTCACGGATTCACTCAATTCCACATCAGGGAGAGACGCCTCCCACCTTCAGCTTATAAGTGTTGGATTTAAGTGAAGGTGTACCACTCATGTGTGGACAATACCTTCTAAGGGAGAGGTTCGTCCCTCCACACGCATTTAATATTTTTTTCTCTTAGAGCACAGTGAATGATGTTCTTTTCTTTTACATTCATGGTAAAATTCATTCATTAAATTCATAGTGAGATCCATCATAAATGTGAGAGGAGAAAGCATCACCTCACCATACTCCGAGAGTACCTAAAATTTTCCATATATCATAGATGATAAGTGATAACATTAATTCAAGAATTTAGAAAAGAAATTAATACAATCAATTTATTGTTGAATGTGAGCTCTAGCACATAATTTATAATTTGCCCCAAAATCAATGAATTCTATCTATTCTCGTAATTTACTAAAATTTTCTTTTCTTTTAAGGAAGCCCTTACAATTTGTGAGCAACTCTAACCATTTTTATAGTTTTAAACTTTTTAAAAAAATTAATTACTGATTTATTTGAGTTGCAACTGTTTTCAAAAGGGTCTTTTTAACACAAATTTGGAATGCGGAAACATTATAAAACTCAGTTTTTGTACACAACTCAATCGCATACATCCTCATGTTGTGAAATTGTGTGTATAATTACGTGTCTCTGAATTATTCATCAAATTTAGATGTAGAATCGAGATTAGCATTAGAAAAGATTACACTGGGAATACACAAGGTAGAAATCTAACTGATCTACTAATGTTGCTCACACATGGATTTGGATCACTTTTGTGCCTCAAAGGGGAATGGATTTATAGCATTTCAAATGTTTATCCGAATAATTCATTAAATACAATAACTGGCAACCAGATAGCATTTGAATACTCTTTATAACAACATTGGGAATATCTTGAACTAGGAATGTTCTTAGCCTAAAAAATAAAATCTTGTACCAAGAATAAATGTTCCAGCTTCCTGGTCAATATGATAGAAAAAATGGGATCAAAATTGCATTAATACCTCTGTGATGCAGAACAATGATAGCTCTGAACCGAGTTGATGCAGCACAAAGTTTTCCGGAAAAACAAAAGAAAAATTAAATAAACCTAGGAATCAAAACCTAAGGTTGCATCACTCTAGCAATGGGTATAGATATATTTGCCTTGATCTGGATCTGTTGAACAGATCTTGTGATTAAATATTCATGATGGTCCAACAAATTATATTTTGGTGTCATGGAGCAACCAGCTAAAAACAGTCTGAGTCAGACATACCTGCAGCAAAAGAAATTGAATCATATACACTAAGTCAAGAAAACACTACTTTTATTATGATCAGTTTATAAGTATTATCTGATATTGCAGATTTAACATTTTTACCAATATGTAGCGCAATCATATTGCCAATCTAGCCCACATGGCAGATAGCAGTTATACTAATCAATACAAAATCTATCCATTTAACCACCAAGCACATTTAGGAAGAAGAAGAAGAAGAAGAAAAACAAGAGCCATTTTAAAGTGTGTCTAGCCATTGTTGTCTGTTGTCTAAGAGGCTTACACGCTGTTGACTGGGAAAGTGAAAATCATTCAAGAAAGAATATAAAGAAGGGAGTAACCACTAGGAAGTAAGAATTTTCTCAAACAAACTAAATTAATAGAAGAAGATAACATAATTATTTGTATATCATAATTCATTGCACTCAGCAGCAAAGCTTGACCAGAATGTGTCAGGTCATCCATTGAATCCAACATATTGCTTCATAAAAATCTTTAGGAACAAATGGCTAACAGTAATATTGTCATTAAGTACTGTTAGATATTAAACAGACTATATGCAGATATATCAAAAAAGTTAAAATAATGACAGAATGGACAACTAATTGAAGCTATGATATGTTTATTCTCAAAAAGCCTTAAAAATTCATGTATGATCAGTACTACCTTAAGTTTCATTCTTTTCACCAATAATCCCGGCAAGAGCATAATCCATCCTTGAAATGGTGGAACCTCTTAGCATCTCGTATGATCAGTTCTCTGCCTACAAGCTTTGAGATGATCTTCAGTGCATTATGGCAATCACCACAAAAACGGAGATTCTTGATTACCCTAATAGGAGCACGAGGAGGGCTGTTAAGGAGACCATAAGCAACAGCAAGTCTCTCACTATGAGAAAGAAGAGCTTCCTCCTTGGCTTCCTGGTCAATGTCATGCAACACAAATCTAGTCTCTGGTACATAACCAGACTCTTTCATTTGTTCCTTCAAACTCCTAAGTTCCGCATAGATCTTATCATTCTCAGGATGAGATCTATCTCCTGCACGGTATTCATGAACCCGGCTCCTTACCTCTAGAAGATTTTGACTTGCTAATTTCTTCTTCTCCTTCTCTTTTGCAATGTCTGAAGCTTTCACAGGTACAAGGCCAGCCTTTGATTGCTCAGTCAAGCGGGAGGGGTCCAGCTGCTCAACAATCTCAGCACAACGATCACCAAGCTCTATGTGTCCATGAACTCTACAAAGATTCATCAAGGTTTCCCATACATCAACGCTAGGTTCCAATGGCATCTTTTCAATGAACTCAAAAGCTTCATCCAGGTACCCAGTACTTCCAAGCATGTCTACTACACTCACATAGTGATCCATGGATGGGACAATACTATAATCCTTCCTCATTGATTCAAAGTGTAACATTCCCTCATCAATGTCTCCCAAAACATTACAAGCAGAAAAAATACTGATGAAAAGTTGACCATCAGGTTTCAATCCTTGTTGTTTAAACTGAGTGAACAGATCAATTGCATCCTCTCCAAGACCATTATTAGCAAGCCATGTTATCATGGTATCCCAAGATGTCAAATTTTGCTTTGGCATCGTGTTAAACACCTCAAAGGCATCATCTATAGAACCACATTCCCAATACATCTTAATAATTCTGTTATAGGTGCTGACCTTAAGTGGAGACAGTGATCTTACGACGTGTTGATGAACATATTTTGCTTCTTGCAGAGATTTAGCCTCACTGCATGCCTGCATTAACTGTAGATATTGGTGCAACTCCACTGGAACACAACGTTTCTCTAATAATGACAAAACTTCTACAGCTTCCTTTACTTTCCCCTCCTTGCTAAAACCATCGAGCTCCTCAATAGTACCACTATATGGGCAACAATCAGATCCCTCACCCAATTCCACCTCAGGTTTTGTATCACTTGATAATTTAGTGTGGGCATTTGAGTTTGGCAAATATTGTCCAGCACTTTGGCTCTGCTGATACACACTTTCTCTTTGCTGATAGGCTCCAACAATGCCCATGTTATGTTCACTTAGGTTTTGCTGAATTTGCCCATGTGTATAGCTTCTAATTTGGCTTCCCTGAGATTCTGAAAGGCCATGGGAAGCAAATTCATTTGTGTTCTGCCTCACTTCTCTGAGACCCTCCTGGTAAGATCCATTTGAATTCTGTAGATATTGATTTTCCCCATAAGATCTGTTCGTATTATGCTGTAAGCCCACTGAATTCTGTGGATTGACTCCAATAGGGTTCTGTGACAACACTCCATTATTCTGCCCATTAAAATTCCTATCTTGCTGAATTGGGATATTCTGTATGCTTTCCCTATAAACCCCAAAATTATTCTGATATGACCCATTTGAACTCTGCTCAAAACTCCTTGAAGTATTTGCATAACTCTCACTTAGGTTCTGCTGAACCTTGTCGTTATGTTGACCACAATAGTACCCACTAAAATTTCCATTTTGCCCAACTGAATTGTTTTGACATGTACTTTTAGGGCTTTCCCCAGATAGTCCAAAAGAATTCTGGTAAAACCCATGTGAATTTTGCTGCAAATCACCATAATTTTGCCCATAAAAGCCACTAACATTTCCATTTTGCCCATCTGGTTTGTTCGCAAAATCATTTCTATGGAGGTTTAAGCTCTGCTGAACCTCCACAGAGTTTCCACCATCAAACCCATTTGAATTCTTCTGCCAATCACTAGGGCTTCGGCTCACTTTTTCATATCCACTAGGGTTTTGGTGACACTCTGATGAATTATCTATGTGATATCCATTAGAATTCAGAAAATCTGACCTTTCTGCAGCAGTGCTGAGATTTTTCAGCAAGGTAAGGGTTTTGATTGAATCTAATGAGTGGCGTGAAGAACATACCTCAGATAGTGCTGTGAGAAAGTTGACTGTGAGAATTGTAGCTCTCTTTGAGGACATATATGGCCTAAACCTGTATTGATTTAAACACTTTAGGATGAGTGAAGGAGTTTTAGAAACAGATTGAATTTACAAAGAGAAAAAGGGAGAGACAAAGCTTACTGCTTATCTAAAAGTTAAAAAATTTATCTGCTAGCCAAAACAAGAATTATAATTTTAACCACACAAAAAATCTCTAGAAAAATCTTAAACCTAAAATTTTTCTTCTCTTTTTTTCCCACTTACTCCATTTGTTACAAGTGACAAAGGCAAGAATTGTCTAAACTTGATACCACAAATGTCAAGATCCAAATCTGAACCAGGATTCAAGATCAGACCAGCATGCTAATACCAAGCCTATGCCCGATATTAACACGAACCCTCTAACTTGGATATAAAATTTTTATTGTTCATTTAAACCTTAAAACAGTTCTATCTAACAATATGGAAGAATCTAAGTTAAAAATAAAGATGGAAGTTAACAATAGCTAGTAACAATGTGAATGAAGTTGTGGCTTTAGAAAGCCTCAAGTGGACTCTTCCAAGCATATATGTAAAACAAACAGTGTTTAGATGCATAGGAGATCACTCTAACCTTTTCATTTTGTCCAAAAGAACAAACTTTCAACACCCACCAAGAATCCATCACCAGCCCATTTCAAGAAATACTGATTCATGCATAAAAAAAATAACTCAACCTTTAAAGTTTTGCTCAAAAGCACAAATATTTTGTATTCAATCCCACTATTATTTAGCAGAGATATATTGGTATTTGACAAATGTTTTTGCCACACATAGTTGTAAGTTCTAATGGGTCCTGGTTTAACACAACAGATTCTCACTACAAACGTAACTCAAACTAAGAAATTCATTCAATTTTAAGTTTTAAACCCCCACAAAATATCTAAGACACCCAATAGTTTTATGAGGAAAGAAAAAACGAATAGGATGAAAAAGATTACCTCTTGGGTATGAAAAATAGCAGTGAAACGAGGCTGAGATGAGAGCCGAAAAGAGAGGTTGGTGGCAGTGGCTGTGGCTGTGGGTGGAGTCAGTCTCTCAGGTCAGGTGGTGTCAGCGTCTATAACTCAAAATCGAAGACAAGCTACCAGAGAGAGAAACACCCACACTGAAGAACATATATGGGATGGGCCATAAGTCCAATGGGCTTGAAATGGACCGAACTATATATATATATAAGGAAAAAGTTAACAAGATCTGATTGGTTTAAAAAATATTTTAAAAACTTTGTATTAAGAAAAAAAAAATTAATGGATTTTTATATTTCCTACAAAAATGATATCAAAACTTTCTTAAAATAGTTTATTAACAGATACTCTAAAGATACCTATAAACCAGACCTATATACAGGGACGGAGCCACCATTGTACTAAGGGGGTAATGCCCCCCAATTTTTTTTTTTTTTTTTAATATTATTATATATGTGTACTAGTTTTAGAAATTTTTGTTCTATAAAATTACATTTTTGTTTCCCTTAAACAATATCATTGATTCTTTTAAGAGTAATGTTATACTCATAAATTTTTTACAACATTTTTACGAACTATTTTGATAGCAAATTCTTATTGTTGTCTATGGGTTTACCACTCACGTCATTTTTTTACTTACTAGTAACCACTTATCACATCAGTAATTTAAATAAATAATAAATAAAAACTTATAGCTCTAGCATTTTCATCATTTTAGTGACTATAAAAAAAATATATATGTAGATCTAAAATCTAAAACAAAATATACAAGCCCAAAAAAAATAAAAAGCTCAACGACAAAAAGTAAACTTAATTAACCAACTTTATCCAAAATAAAAAACCCTGTCCTTTAAAAAATTCTAAACAAAAATAATTTTTTTCTTATGCACACCCAAAAAAAAAAAAAAAAACCATAGTAGCAAAATCAGAGGTTGAAACTGTCCACACAACCAACAGTAAAGCTGCTCCCCTAATTCAAAGTTCTGGCTTCATCTCTGCCTAAATATATTTGATAAACAATACTAAGACCACAACTATTTACACAACTTTTGTCACAACTTGCTATATGACGAGTTGTAAGTGATGGAGATGTAAACTCATACGGTCCTAGTATTTTTCATATTTGATAGATATAAAAAATTTCCTTGGATTTAACTAAGGGGGTAACGGAATTCGCGTTTTTGCTCATTTCCAAATCATAATTAGAGTACATTGCTTGATTCCAAAGATTAAGGGAATAGTGTGAATTGTGAACTAACATAAATGGGAAATTTTTTTTTTTTTTTTTTGTCTTTTCCTTTATTGGACGTTGCCCTTTTTTTTTTCTTTTTTTCTTTTTTGATTTCCTAAGCTGTGGGTGTGATAGTTTTTTTTTTATTTTTTTTTTTTTAACTAGACATGATTTTTATTTTTTAATAAATTAGGTGATTGCTTTTATTTTTTGGTTGTATGTTGCTTTTTTATTTTAATTGGCCATCATTTTTTAACAAAGATACATGAGTAAATTTATACAAACTCACTTTTTTCATCCCTCCACTTTTCCACCCCAACCAAACAAAAACGAAAAAAATTAAAATCTTTTTTATTTCTTTCACTTTTCCATCCTCCTACCAAACGAACCCCTTAATGTTTCAATGACTTTAAAGTAAAAAAAAATTTAACAAAATATTTTGCAACTGTCAATGTGACAATTTGTAAATGGTAGATAATAGAATGATATTAGTGGTAAATCCAGACAAGAACCAATAAAAATCTATCAACTCGATTATTGTAAAAATTGTTATGTCAATAGCATTCTTTTAACGTGAAAGTCTATACACAAAAAATTTGACAAAAAGTTTCACACCTATGATAGCTTGTTTGTAGTAAATAAAAAAGTAATATCAATAGTAGACTTAAATAAAAACTAGTAAAAACTTGTTAAATCAACTATTTAAATACATGGTAAAATGTTTTGTATATGAAGCATCACTTGTTTGTTTGGACATTTGGTGAGCTCGATGTGTTTCACTTTGTATTAATGGAAAGTGAAACATGTGGAACTCACCAAATGTCCAAACAAACGAGTTTTCCATTCCTCTGCTTTTCTACCCTCCCGGCCAAACGCATATGAAAGAAATTTAATCTTTTATGCTCCCACTTTTCTATCGCTTTTTCATTTTCTATCCTCCAACTTTTCCACTCTTCCAATCAAATGGCCCTTAATTAATTAGATTCAATGTCCAGTATTTATTCTAAATGAATGGAATAAATACTAAATGAATGGATTCCATTAATCGATACTTAATTACCATATAGGAATAGAAGTGAGGAAAATATTAAAGTGAAAGGAATAGAATTATAATCTCTCCTCTCTTTTTTCCTTTTCTTTTTTTTTTTTTTTTTTTTAATAGGTAATAGATTTTACTTACCATATAGGAAAATAAGTGAGGAAAATATTAAAGTGAAAGGAATAAAAATACAATCTCTTTTTTTACTTTAAGAAAAAAATAAAGTAATAGAATTTTATTGCAAATGAAAAGGATTACTCTATGTTCACGATGATGAGCATAGAGCACTTTGAAGAATTACATGCAAATCAAATAAAAGATCTAAGAGAGCTGAAAATAGAAAAAATGGAAGTACAATTGGTAAAACATCATGCTCGAGACCAATTAAACATAGTACAAAACAACAAAGACTTCACTTGCTCAATAGGTCTCACACTCTCCTAAAAAATACGGCTACCACACTTTTTCCACACTAACCACATCATATATGCCGGCACCAAGTTCCGTACATTAGAAGAATGTTTTCCTAACAAATCGCGCCAACCGAAAAGGAGGGATGCTACCTTATCCAGCAACAACACCCATTGAATCCCAAACATCATAAACATATCACTCCATAAAGCATAAGCATTCTCACAATGAATCAAAAGATGATCCAACGTTTTCCTACTACAATGGCAAATAAAAACACCAATTGACTAGTAATAAGAGGTTATCAATTGTGAGATTCTTATCCCACGCAGCTGACCACAAAAAGAAAGAGACCCTCTTAGGGACCTTAGCACACCAGATACTCTTTCATGGTAATAAATGAGCATCTGCTCCACGGATGGCATTATAAAAAGAAGGCCCATCAAAAATACCACTCCCATTCAAAACATTACACATTTACACCTGCACTGGCTATTTCATTTGCCAATGCCTATATGCCCATTAGATTAATGAAAATGACTTTCAAGCACTAGCATTAGCATTATAGTTTCTCTTTACCCATAAATATCATTCAGCAAACGGGTTACCGCTTAATATCACTAACTTGTAACTCAAAAGAGAGAATTCAGTCTAAATAAACATATCACATATCTAAGACATTAAAAACCAACAATATAAAAACAGGGTAGCCTTTTGCTTGTAGCAAAGCAAATTATTTCACCTTTTCACATAAGATCCACACATCAGATTGACAATTAAATTCATTCTCAAAAAAGAAAAGAAAAAAAAGATTGACTATTAATTTTTTTTTTTTTTTTGGAAAAAAGAAAAAGGTGTCGTATTTTTTTTTGTAGAAAATACTATTACTTGATAATTCCTAAGAATCGCTGATTCCATTGCATGTCATGATCTAGTAACTCCTTCCCCAGTACGTCCATTTTTTTGCAGGCTTTCCAGAAGCAAAGCATTTAGTACCTATGAGATATTGAACATTTAGTAACAGAAAATAATATAAAGAACTTCACACAGCAATATTGAATGAAAGATATGATCAAATTGCAATTTATCATAAATCCAATAAATCATTAAGCACAAATTGATGTCCTGGGAAGCTTATTCATTCAACTGCACAATGAGTATCGTTCTGCAGTGCCAGCGACATAAATAGTAACTTACATAGGGAAATGTCATCATCATAAATGCAGCCAAAATTACACTTAATTATGGCGTTAGCTCCAGCATTTATTGGTACATTCAAATACCATATGACATGATAAAGCCACTTGCATTAACATGCAATTTCTAGAAAATAAAATGCAAGAACAATTAGATCACACCATATCAATCTTTGATGATGAAATTATTTTTCACCCTACCATGAAAAACTTAACACACAATTGCAGGAGTCTTAGACCCCCTTCAAAAATGGTAACCGAAATTTACAATATTGCAACTGTCAGAAGGAGATTACACTAGAAAGTGTACTATTGGAGGACATGGAAATCAACATATTCTTCTAGAGGCAACAACCGGTAGGCTTGTAGCAATATCAATTTGAGTAACCACCCACGCCAGGCAGCAGGGAAAAGGAGTGGGGGTGTAGTTTATAGGATAAACAGTCAAGGTTTGAAAGTAGTAATAGAAATACAATAAATGAAATAACCCTGACATGAAACATAAAGACTACCTTCAGGGAGCTCTGGCTGGTCAAATGGGGAACAAAGGCTCTTACATGCTCCCATCTCACCTTTCGTCCTTGCTTTTACATCTACCTCCACCTCCTAAAAGAGTTGCACAATAGATTTATGAAATCTATAAGGACCAAAAACCAAAAAAGGAGGAAGGCTAAAGTAACATTTTTCTGCCTCATGAGCTAGAACGTTTGCTCTAGTTGCATGACAAACATAATTGACAATGCAAATTTGCATAATTTTGGCATAGAGAAAAATGAAACAGAAAATCTAAAAAAAAAAAAAAAATTACATTTTGAGTCTCATGTAAGAGCAAATCTCCATTGAACAAGTTAAAATCTTTTCTGGTAAGTAATATAGTGCTCATTTCGTATAGCTTATTTTTTTAGCTCTTTGAAAATGGGATTTATTGAAGAAACTGTACCTAGAGAAAGGAAAAGTTTAAAAAAATTTATTTTGAAAAGGAGCAGTTTGGAAACGTGTTACCCATAAAGCACATAATCTTATTAAAAAGAGGTGATAAGTCAAATACACAATATGTGCATTGGCCGCCTACTCCTAAGGACCCATTGAACATATTAAACTTAGGACAAAACTTATGTACATGCCTTAAGTACTGTTTCTTAAGTTCCCTCCCCTCTTAAGATTCTGCTACGTAGCTACTTAACTTAAAAAATACACTTGCATCCATAAGAAAAAGGCCACATGGCAGGATCTTAAAAGAGGAACCTAAGGAACAGCACCTAAGTACTATACCTAAGTCTTGCTCTTAAACTTATACATACTAGTCCAAAACACAACAATAATGGAGCATTCATAAGACGAAAAAAGTAAAGGGGAAAAGCCCAACGCAATAAATTTTAAGTAGAAAATGATTTCGCACGATCAACGACCCAAAACAATACGCCATCTCATAATATCAATATTTTAGTAAATGAAACAACAATGAACTTGAACCCCCCCCAAAAAAAAACCCTAAAAACCACAAAAGTGTACAAATAATCAAATTCAAATCAACAAGAAACCTTTTGATACTGCACAGAAAATAAAACTATATAGGCAAATGCATAAACAGAGAAAAATTGATATCAGACCTCCTCATCACACCAAGGTGCGAAGATCATTTTTCTTTGGCTGAGTGCTTCCACAAATTCATCCCAAGTTTTAACAGTCTGAATGCAAGCATCTCGTTTTTGTTTGGCAGCATCAAACAGGCTTTGTTGGATATTATCCAGCATTTCTTTTACTTGCTCAACCAGCTTGTCCCTAGGGATGTCTGTTTTTGCTGAATTATCACGGCGAACGGCACGTACCTGTGAATAAAACCAGCAATGTAACAATCCTCCCGGTTGGTCAACTATAGGAAAAAAAGACAGCTGACAGTAATGCTGGAAAAACAGAAACAAATTAAACCAATGGAAGTAAAAATAACTGCAGAAAATCAAGAAAGACTAGCTGACCTGACTATTTGCCAAGTCTTTTGGACCAATTTCAATCCTTAGAGGAACACCTTTCAATTCCCAATGTGAGTACTTCCAACCAGGAGAGTAATTATCTCTAAAGTCTGCCTTAGCACGAATACCTGCCTCAGTCAAGGAGGCCACAGTGGCAGAACAGGCATCATAAATTCCCTGAGTATCAGCATCTTTATAAGGCACAGGAATTACAATAACCTGGACAGATGCTACTTTTGGTGGCAGCACTAAGCCTTTGTTATCCCCATGAACCATCACCATAACACCAATCTGAACACAAATGATAAACATTACAAAAGTGACAATCTGTAGGCACACACATCTATCAATAAATACTTCCTAACACACAAATACACCACACCAACCTACCCACCTCCAAGTGCTATAAACCAGGCAAGTTATAACTTTAAAAAGATTTCCTTTTACCACAAGGAAATGTACAAGCAGATAAATTATATCTGTCAAACTCAAACAGATAATTAATGAATTAAGATTACCGTCCGAGTGCTATAGGCCCATGAGTTCTGCCAGGCCATACCCTTCTCTCCCTTCTCATTTTCAAAGTTTATCTCAAACATTTTAGCAAAATTTTGACCCAGACAATGTGAAGTTGCACCTTGTATGCCACGACCAGTGTTTGGAACAAATGCCTGACATGAGACATAATACAGAGACATTGTTCAAACTGTTAAATATAACAGAGAATGGATTATATATGCGCACATTTAATTCTCACGTACCTCAACACTAGTTGTGTAAAGTCCACCAGCAAACTTCTCCAGTTCGCTCTTCTTTCCCTTTATGACAGGAATAGCCAAGTACTCTTCATATATGCGTCTATAGAGTTCCAAAATATCCAGCACCTAAAATAGAGCAAACTTTAAAAAGGGCACATTTGTAAACAAAGGCCAATAAGCTTTAGCTCAAATAGCATCCCCCTTTGTATGATCAAGGCAGATAGAAGGTGAGATTGTAGGTTTAGGACCCACTGGGTGCATGTGTAATTACCAATCAAAAAAGAGGGGGAAAACACGAAGGTGCCTATGTTCCAATGTAGATATGAAAGATCAAAATCAATGTTTTAATGGGGAAAAAAAGAAAAAGGATGCTGACACTGGAATGTGGAAACATATAATACAGCCCAAACTAGGCAGTTATCTTTTTTTGTTGATAATATAAATATGTTAGAAGTATGTCAACACTTGTTAATTAGGCACATCTGCACTAACCAAAAGATAGCATACATCTGCATTCTAACATTTTATGCTTAAAAGATAACTAAATAAGTGTTTAACACTGAAACCAATGTATAAAAAATATAAATAAAAACTTTAACAAGTTTAGGCTATCTCTCACTATCGGGGGTTGGGTTACAACAGTATCCAAGCCGTATCACGGCCATATCTTGGATGTATTGGCACTTAAAAAAACTGGGTACGTATCTTAGAGCTATCCGGTGTGATACCAGTATGATACATATCAGACATGGGCACATGAGAAAAACTGGAGTATCCTTGCATCCTAGGTTATGACATTTCTGATAATAATCCAATGACCATGGGTTTGGATTTTTCATATGAAAATAGAGGTCAGGAATGGAGCAGAATACCTTGTGATGAAAGAACATGCCAAGTTTCTAAAATGCTTAGTTCAATACTCAATTCAAGAAAAAAGAAAAAGAAACCAACAAATCTCCGGCTTGTCTGCCACCATTAATTTATATGTATAGACCTCCATGAATTAAAAGTAAATATATCAAAATTTAAGTCCCAAGTTTTATACCTCTTCATCTGCCTCTGCTTTTGTTGCGAAAGCAGTATGGCCTTCCTGCCAAAGAAACTCGCGACTCCTACAATCAGAAATCATGTCAATGTATTAACAAACTGTCATGAAATTTGTAAGATGGTTATTAGACATTTCAGTAAACATGTTGATGCCTAACAAAAAATAGTGAATCTTATTTTACACTCATTTGTAAATTAACTGTAACAACTTTTTTGATAATTCAATAGTTGGAGGAGGGGGGATTTGAACCCTGAATATCTTCGTTGAAAACGCTAGGAGGTGCTAGTTGGGAGGTGCAACACAAATACACAATAAAATCATAGAAAGCCTATCACAACTAATATGAAATGCTTCACTAAGTGACAGATCAAGGAAAAGAATGGCTTCAATAGAAACAAGTCTCTGCATATGAAAAATCCCATGCCAAGAAATAAAACATAAATCAGAACCACAGAAGATGAACAGTAAACAATCATGCCAGCATGAAGTCAAGTTTCATATTACCAAACCAAACTCTGATTGGCTGGTGTATTACACTCAAAAATTCAATCTGCCGACTAAAATTTCATGCCATCTAATCAGCAAGCCAGTGGATGCCATCAACAAGGTTAAAGAATTCCTAGATGTGTGAAACTGAACAAATTTAGAAAGAACTACCTGATAAATGGCGTAGGATGGCTGAATTCCCATCGAACAACATTGCACCACTGATTGAGTTTCAAAGGCAAGTCACGGTGTCCCCTTATCCATTTAGAATAGTAAGGATACATGACAGTTTCACTCGTTGGACGAATTGCAATGGGCACTTCCAACTCAGATTCCCCAGATTTTGTCACCCATGCAACCTACAGAAGCCCAAGATACAATGTGATTAGCACCCCCTCTCTTCTAATAAATTGAATGAATAAATTCCCTCTCATTAAAATAGAAGCACTTACAAAAATACAAGAGAATAAAAGATTACCATCAACCAAGAATCATCCAAAGGACCAAAACATTTTACGGCATCACCTTAGTTAAAAACAAGTGTATAACAGATCAATTTTGTACAGAGGACAAACCCTATAGTAAGAACCAGTTCCACCAAAAAGAATCAAGGAGAACCAGGTTGTGCTGTACTCTAGATTAACCATAATACCTCCAATGTCAGGTAAGGAACACAGGAAAATTTTTAACAGTGCAAATTTCAGTTTCCAATTTACTCTAGCACCATTACAACAATTCCAGCCCAAAGCATGAAATGATTTTGCCAGAATAACTGAACATTTCATAAAATTAAAAGAGCAAAATATGCTTGGAGAAGATTTCAAGTTTAACTCACCTCCGGAGCAAAACCCTCAACGTGATCCTTCTCCTTCTGCAATACACCAGGAGAAACAAAAAGTGGGAAGTAGCAGTTCTGGATGTCCATTTTCTTTATTTCAGCATCAAAAAATTTCTGCACAATGACATCAATGTAATACATTAATTATGCACGTCAAACTAGAAAACTGGGAAGAAGGAAAAAGGAAACAAGGAGAGGATTTAAAAGAAACATCTAAAATTTTCATTACAAGGGGGAAAAGAAGTCCATTTCTTCACAAATCTATAGACATAACCAGGACGGCCTCAGATTTATATCACGGAAAGCACCGCATACACCATCTATGTTCAACTTAAGGAACAACCAAAATTTGAAAAATGTAAAGGGAAAAATCATTGTGGATAAATGTTGTACGTGTAAGTATTGACACAGTCGACCATCTCCTTTTACATTGCATTGTGACAAGAGAATTGTGGTAAATAGATTCATCTTTATTTGTTGTGCAATGTTGATGTCTCGGACTATGTTAGAAATGTTTGCAAACTGGAAAGGGATAGACACCATCTTTGCTTGTGTGGACAGTTTGGCAGTAAAGAAACCTTTCAACACTCAGCTAATGTGACTATTAAAACCATTTTTTTTTTTTAAGTTCATTGTTAGACTAGTTGATTGCTTTGGGCAGTGTACATTGCGATTCTTTCTTGTATTTCCGATCCTAATTTGCTCAGATACCACTTTTATCCTTCAATAACATTCTAATTAGCAACTACTTATGAAAAGAAACTAAAGAACAACAACCCCGGATTCAAGAAGGGATTCAAACTCACTTGCATTTCCTCCCAGATCGCCATTGTCCATGGCCTCAGAATATAACAGCCCGAAATATCATAATATTCAATCAATTCTGCATTCACAACAACCTACACAATCCCAAAATAAAGATGAAATCAATAACAAATGCACGCAGTTTTTCAAATCTACAAACATCATACATTGTAGTTGTCAAAGATTTTACAACTAAAAAACAAACCTCAGAATACCATTCCCCAAAATTCTCATCCTTGCGATTTACTAGTCCCAAACCAGTCTCCTTCTTCACCTCCTTCTTTTTTCCTCCTACAAAGTCAAAAAATCACACAGCATAAGAAGCAAACACAACAATAATATTCCATAACATTTGTAAAACTGGCTAAACCCTAAGAAGCAAACACAACATACAGACCAATGCATTTCAAAACATTCGCACACGCATAGCATCAGCAAAACTAGCACAACCACAATGGGAATGAAGTCACAAACACTCACCGCCGCTGGCATTAGGCTTTTTCGCACCGCCGCCGCCGGCATTAGGCTTTTTCGCATCGCCGCCGCCGGCTTTAGACTTTTTCTCATCGCCGCCAGCCATGTCCTCAGCTTATTCCTGAGTTTTAGCTTGCACCGGTTGTAACGAAATCCGCCGCCACCGAATCCGGCGAGACAGCGAAGTGATCGAGGATGTGACAAGGAGATGGAGAGGAGGATGCAGAGAATGAGATGCCGCGTGAGAATGAGATAATAGGGTGAAAGAGTAAATACACATACGTTAAAAATATAATAAAAAATAAAAAGTGAAATCTGAAAATATATCATTTTGGTATTCAAACTTACAATTAATTTGACTCTACCTTTTGATAACAGTCAATTCCGTCAAGACCAAATTGGTTTAGCATAGAGACCAAATTAATAATACTATTTTTGCCTAATATAGTTAGTCAGTGACTCGGGTCAAATTAGGCACGCTAAATCTACTAATCTAAAAATAAATCTTTCAAAGCTTCAAAAAAAAAAAAAAAAAATCCCTCAACTTATCCCAATAAAAAAAAATTAAGAGGAAATTTGGCATTTAGCATTATTTAGTTAGTTGTCAAATTTGCAAAACTATTTTGCAAACTAACATCTCGCGGATTTGAAACTCGAGTTCAATAAAGGAACTCAAGTCTTTAAGGTTGAGTTTGGTTCAGCTATTTGAAATAGAGTTTTTTGAAAAAGTGGGGTTTTCAAAAAGTGTGATATGAAATTAGGCTTTTTGAAAAAATTGGGTGTTTGTTAAAAACTGTTAAAAAGTGTTATTTTTAAGAATTGGGTGTTTGACTTGCACTTATAAAAGTGGTGGTTTGAGTGGTAAATTACAAAAAATGACAACCCAACCCAACCCATTTCCCTTTTCTTTTTCTTTTTCTTTTTTTTTTTTTCCTTATGTTTTTCCCCAACTCAATTCAAGAGTAAAGAGAAAGAAAAGGGGAGGGGGGGGGGGGGGGTTAGATATTTTAAGGAGCCACACGTGTGACCCACCTACCCAACTCCCCTCAACCACACATCTCACAAGTATCCTCACCATCTTGGCCGGCCACTTATTTGCTTCTTTCCTTTTTTTTTTTTTTCTTTTTCTTTTTCTTTTTCTTTTTCTCTCCATACAACAAACACTTCTCTCTTTCACTCTCTCATCCCCTTCCACGGTACCCACTCCATAGCACCACCTCCACCATCATCTTCCGACAAGGATCACTAGAAAACTCCATAGAAAAAAGGTAAGGCTCACTCATTTCTAAAGGAGCTTATTTCAAATGTGAGGATGGCATGAGTGAGCTTCAGAGAGGGCAGAGGGCAGAGCAAAGAGATAAGAGTGGCGTGAGTGTTATCTTTTGATTTATCAAAGGGTAAAATTAGATTTTCAATCAAATGTGAAGGGTTTGGTAACTGAACACAGAGTCTAATGGTAGGATTTATGAACGCACACGAGTTTTTGGAAAATGCTCTGATTAGCTACTTTTGCACATGGGCAACCTTCACATTTTCAAAACGCAACTTTTTCTAAAAAGCTGCGTTTTAGACTTCACTAAACGCATATTTTTTTTTTTTTATGGATTCAAAAAGTGCTTTTTGGGTTGGGAAAGTGCAAACAAACGGGCACTAAACCTCGAGTTCAAAGTTATGGTTATCTGATGTGGAAGAAAAAATGCATGTGGATCTCGAGTCTATAAGACTTGAGCTCCTATGTTGGGTTCGTGGGTCTCATTCTTCTTTCTTCTTCTTCTTCAGATCTTCTTCTTTCTTCTTCTTATCCTTTCTTCTTTCTTCTTCGTTCTTCTTTAAGATCTGTAAAAGCAGAACTCGAATCTTTAAGACTCGAGTTCTACATGTATAAATGTTTTCACATCAGCCTTCCAGAGCATCAAAATTGAGTGTGTTAGACTTGATTTCCCACGGCAAATTTAAGTCTAATAGACTCAAGATGCTAGTTTTCTAAATAGTTTTGAAAACATGCTAACTAACAAAATTGTTAGCAAAATGGTGTTAAATTGAGACCAAAAAAAAAAAAAAAAAAAAGCTTCAAATTCATGCACAGTCCTTATTTTCCAATGTAGAGCCTGTAGGCCTTTGGGCTTTGGCCCAATGTTGTTGTTTTTTCTTTTTTCTTTTTTCTTTTTTTTTTTTTTTCTTTCTCTAGGTTCCTCTCTTGAAAAATTAAGTTCTCTTTTATTTTCTTCCTCTATCCATGGATTCTCCCATCCTCCATTGGCAATTCACTTTGAGAATTATGTTACTCTTCCGATAGTGAAAGATCAAGACTTGCTTCAAGATCAACTCATCTCAAATTTTTTCAACATATTACAATTGACTAATATTTGAAAATTTCCATTCGAATTTACAAATGACTGAATTAAAATCAACAGCTTTAAGCAAATGTGTGGACTATGGAGTATGACAATGACACCAAAATTAACTGGTGGCATTCTTGTGTTGTACCACAATCGATCTCCCTACAAATTGAGTTATGTAGATTGTGAGCATGAAGAAATTCATCTTCCAAGTTCACATTCATCTCTCATCACTTAACCATTACCAAATTTTCCTCACAAGTTAACTAACACTCTATAGCATTCACCGTATTGGGTTAGGTTGTAAGCATGGAGGCAAACAACCATGGATGAACTACCTTGTTAACAGATCAAGGGGGCCATGACAAACCACTCCCAATTTTTATATTTTTACATGTGTGTGTGTTAAAAATTGATTTTGCAAAACTTATACTTGACCCTCTTTTTCTTTTTTCTTTTTTTTTTCACTTGATTCATGAATTTCAATCACAATAATAAAATTTTACAAGTAAAAAAAAATGGAGCGACCATGTGTTTGGATCAAGGAAGTTAATACCGTAATAGAAGCCGTTTCAGTTTGGTTAAGGAAACGAAATATTTCAATATCGGTTAATACTGGTGTACCATTTTAGGATTACTGCTAATTATATATATATATATATATATTACTAGTTAAAATCTTTAAAATTATAAATTTTCATCTCACATATTTTTATTTTTATTTTTTAGAAAACATATGTCACCCATCAGATCAGTCTATCAATCAATCAATAATAATGGTAATCTATGATTTCAAAAAAAAAAAAAAACCAATAACATATATGTACATTGATTTGACAACAAAATAGTGGGAGCCATTTACGATGACTAGAGTCACTAGAGTGAAAGCTTGCCTCAAGGCCATCTATCCAAAGCTTTAACCCATATGATCGTATACTTGTCTTTTCATTTGGTCACATGACCATGTGGGGGTAAAGGGTGAAGATAAAGACAAGTCCTTTCACTTCCCATCTTATTTTAAATTTTCATAAGATATTCACGTGGGGTGAAAACCAAAAGGTGAAATAAGAAAATAAGAAGGAAAAAAGAGAAGAGGCATGGCAGATTTGGGGATGAGAGCAAGACCAAGAAGAAGAAGTAAAAGTAACAGCAAATAAGGCTTTGGTGTTCTGCAACAACAACGACTGCTAATTTTATATATATTACTGGTTAAATTCTTTAAAGTGATAAATTTACATCTCACATATTTTTATTTTTATTTTTTAGAAAACACATGTCACCCATTAAATTAATCTATCAATCAATAATAATAATGGTAATCTATGATTTCAAAAAAAGAAAACCAATAATATGAGTACATTGATTTGACAACAAAATAGTGGGAGCCATTTATGAGGACTAGAGTCACTAGAGTGAAAACTTTGCCTCAAGGCCATCTGTCCAAAGCTTTGACCCATATGATCATATACTTGTCTTTTCACTTGGTCACATGACCATGTGGGGGTAAAGGGTGAAGATAAAGACAAGTCCTTTCACTTCCCATCTCATTTTAAATTTTCATCATATATTCACGTGGGGTGAAAACCAAAAGGTGAAATAGGAAAATAAGAAGGAAAAAAGAGAAGAGGTATGGCAAATTTGGGGGTGAGAGCAAGACCGAGAAGAAGAAGTAAAAGTAACAACAAATAAGGCTTTGGTGTTCTGCAGTAACAATGACTACCTTAAATCTTGTTTTACAAATCCTTCTTCTTCCTCTACTTCTCAACCCTCTTGTTTCCAAAAAAAATTGCAAAAAAAAAACCAAAACTCTTGTTTCACTCCGACCAAAACCCAGTATATATCTCAGTATGGCCGAAACGGGTCCAATATGGCCGGTATTCAAACCAGCACAAAACATCAGTGTTTCTGTATTGGTTTATGTTCAGGTACAATAAATTCTGGCCATATCAGCCAGTACAGTACAAAATCAACTCCCTTGATTTGGATGCCATGTCTTACAATATGGACTAATAAGTATAGGATTAGTGTGTAGAAAAATGAAAGTTGTGAATGATTTTGTGGAATTTATGATGACTTCATATGTGTGAGAGGTTGTGACCAGTGCTCAAGCCATAAAATTTCCTCAAGGGGGCCAAGCTAAATATATGAATAAAAATTAAATCCAAAGAATAACCTACACACAAACAAAATATGTTTGTATAACATGATTTAATAAATGCTATTTTCCCTCCCTTGAGATTTGGGGAAATTGCACTCCATCCCAAATTTGAAAGGAAAAAACAATTTCTTCTCTTAACATCTAATTGACAAAACTTTGTTAAATTAATATTAAAAATGTTATGTACTAACATGTCCTTTGTTTAGGGAAAGTTTCAAGAATTATCCTACATTTCAAAATTTTAATTGAAGTGTATTTTAAAATATTAAGTATGATTTTTTTTTTCTTTTTTCAACAAGTTGGAAAGAGATTAGCCATTGCAGGTGTTTTGGTACTTGATAAATTTTGCACTTTTATTCTAAATTTATTGGTTTTTTTTTACTAACCATGGTTAAATTGTAAAGAGATTCGTATAGAAATTTAGAATATTTCGTTAATAATATAAACAAAAGGGGAGGGGGGGGGGGGGAGTGTTAATCTCAAGGGAGGGGAATGTTTTTTCCATTCAGGTTTGAGGTTGAGCTTCACTCCCTCAAATCTCAAGGGAGGAGAGTACAATTGCCCCAATATATATATATATATATATATATATAAACATTTGTTGTTTCTTCTAAAAGGGAAAAAAAAAAAAAAAAACCATATCTCTAATTCTTTGAAATGAAATTTTTTTAAAAAAATATATAGATTTTTTTATTTATTTATCATGGTATAAGAGTAATTAGAGGAAAGAAACAATAAAAGTTTTAAATTTTTTATGAAATACATTAATGCAATTTAAATAAATGAGTTATTTATTGTATAAGAGTAATTAGAGGAAATAAAAATGATAAATTAGACTAAATAGTCATCTAATAAATGTGTTACATGTTTTTGGTAAAAATTAGGGGGACTATTATTTAAATTTACATTTTTTTTTACCAAAAATATAAAAGAGAGGAGGGATTTTTGAAATTTCAAGGGGGGTCATGGCCTTGGCTTCATGCCATGGGGACAATGTCATATACTTTGCATTTGAAGGTCAAGTATCCCACACGGGGACAAGTTGGAGAGTTGGTTGGAAGTCAGGCAGTGGTTAGACAATGTTTGGTGGCTGCTATTAGGCAACATTCACTGGATAAAGCTCTAGTTGGGGACTGCTCTCTAAAGAATTGGAGAGAGTCATGATCGGTTCATATGAGGAGAAGTATTTTCAGTTTGGGGCTCGACTGCCCCCATTGGAGAAAGGAGAGCTATTGGATTTTTGAAGAGTAACGTGGATGTCTTTGCATGGAGTGCCTATGAGGCACCAAGGATTAACCCTAAGTTTATCTGTCATCTACTGAATGTAAACTTTAGTGTTGTACCAAGAAGGCAACCACACAGGCGCTCCTCGAAGGAGTATGCTGAGGTAGTAAAGGAAGAGGTCAACAAACTTAAGCAAGCTGGAGCAATCAAAGAAGCTTTTTATCCTGATTGGTTGGCTAATACTGTGGTGGTAAAGAAGAAGAACGGGAAATGGCGCACGTGTGTTAATTTCATGGATTTGAACAAAACGTGCTCGAAGGATCCTTTCCCCGTTCTTCAAATTAATCAGTTGGTGGATGCTACAGTTGGACATCCTTGAATGAGTTTCTTGGATGCTTTTCAAGGATACCATCAAATACCTCTGGCACTGTCTAACCAAGAGAAGATAGCCTTTTGAACTCCCACTGGGAATTACCATTATCGGGTGATGCCTTTTGGCCTAAAGAATGCTGGGTCTACGTATCAGAGAATGGTGACTTGGATGTTTGAGTCACAAATTGGGAGGACTGTTAGGGCATACATTGATGATATGGTGGTGAAAAGGAAGTAGGTCTTGGAGCATTTGAAGGACCTAGAAGATGTATTTTTAGTGCTTAGGAAACATAAATTGCGTCTCAACGCATCTAAGTGCTCTTTCGGCGTCAACTCAGGAAAATTTTTAGAGCACATGATTACACATCAGGAAATAGAGGTTAATCCTGACCATATCATGGCTATTAAAGATTTACATCCTCCTCAAAACCCCAAGAAAGTACAAAAGCTAACGGGGATGACAACAGCTTTGAATAGGTTTATTTCTCGGTCAGTAGATCGATGTCGGCCATTTTTTAGCTTTTTCACAAGTGGAAAAACTTTGAATGGACTGAGGAGTGTGTACCAACCTTTGAAGAGTTGAAGCGATACTTGTCACATCCTTTTGTTCTATCCCAACCCGAGAAGGAGGAAGTGTTATATGCTTACATAACAATCACAGATCATGCAGTAAGTTTGGTTTTGGTTAGAACAAAGAATGGAGTGCAAGGGCATGTCTATTATGTTAGCAAATCCTTGCAAGAGGCAGAGACTCGATATTTACCCTTGGAAAAAGCAGTTTTGGCCATCACACATGCTACGAGGAAGCTTCCTCATTATTTCCAGGCGCATATTGTTGTGGTGCTCGCGTAACTCCCTTTGCAAGCACCACTATGGAAGTCTAACTATATAGGAACGATTTCTAAATGGGGGACCATGCGCCGGGCCTTCAATATTATATACTTGCCCTGTACTGCTATAAAGGGGCAAGTTCTGGCAGATTTAGTTGCAGAGTTTACTAAAGATGTTGTGGGGGAAGAGGGGGTTGGACCAAGTGTCTTGGTGGTTTCAGCCTCTTCTCCTGCAACCTAGGAGGTGTATACTGATGGAGTAACAAACCAAAAGGGCTTCGGAGTAGGATTGTTCTAGTATCCCCCAAGAAGCTAGTTGTAGAAAAGCCCTTACGATTGGGCTTCCTGACCACAAACAATGAAGCTGAGTATGAAGTTTTATTAGCTAGGATGGCAATGGTTGGTAGGCTTGGAGGGGAAGTTGTAGAAGTCTATTCGGACTCATGGTTGGTGGTCGAGCAAGTCAATGGAGAATTTAAGGCTAGGGATCAACAAATGCAAGGGTATCTGATCAAAGTTAGACATGCCCAATCATGTTTTAAAAGTTTCTCCCTAGAGCAAATCCCGAGAGGGCAAAACTCCCATGCAAATTCGTTGGCTATATTGACCACCTCTTTGGGACCAAGCTTGCCACGAGTCATAATTGTAGAAGATATGGTAACTCCCAGCCATGATGATCAACTACCAGTTAGAGTGCATAGCATACAAGTCGGGCCAAGTTGGATGGACCCTTTAGTTTCATTCTTAAAGGGAGGATTGTTACCCGAGGATAAACTGAAGCTAAGAAGATATGTAGAAAGGCCCCACGATATTGGCTTTCCAAGGAGCAGAAATTGGAGAAACGCTTCCACTCGGGACTGTATCTGCTATGTGTTCATCCAGAAGCTGTAGAACCCTTGTTGGAGGAGCTACATGAAGGGATTTGTGAGAGTCACACTAGGGGAAGGTCTTTATTGCATAGAGTTATCACCCAAGAATATTGGTGGCTAAGTATGCAAAAAGTAGCCCAAGATTACGTTAAGAAGTGTAATCAGTGTCAAAGGTACACCCTAAATATTCATCAGCCTGGAGGGGTCTTGAATCCACTCTCTAGTCCTTGGTGATTTACCTAGTGGGGCTTGGACATAGTGGGGCAATTCCCAAGGGTTGCTGGTAATCGAAGATGGCTCTTCATCAGAACTGATTACTTCACGAAATGGGTGGAAGCTGAACCCCTTTCTAACATTAGGGACATGGATGCGAAAAGGTTCATTTAAAGGAACATTGTTATCAGATTCAGGATTCCTCATACACTGATCTCGGATAATGGACTCCAATTTGATAGTAAGGCCTTTAGAAGGTATTGTGGGGAGCTAGGTGTCAAAAATAGGTATTCTACTTCGGCCTATCCATAGGAAAATGGGCAGGCAAAAGCGGTTAATAAGGCCATAGTATCTAAATTGAAGAAAAGGCTAGATGACATGAAAGGAAAATGGGTGAATGAGTTACCCCATGTACTGAGGACATATCGCACTACACCCCGAAAATTAACAGGGGAGACCCCATTCTCAATGACCTATGGGTCCAAAGCAATCATACTCCTTGAGATAGGATTCCCGACCTTGAAAACTGATCAATTTAATGCAGAAGAGAATGATCATTTGCTTTCGGCAAATTTGGAGTTAATTGATGAAAGAAGAGAAGTAGCCATGATCAAAATGACACATTATTAGCAAAAACTCAGGCAAAGGTACGACAAAAGAGTAAAGATAAGCCCATTGGCACCTGGAGATTTAGTCTTAAGGAAAGTAGTGGGAACGTAGAAGAATCCATCATGGGGAAAATAGGTCCTAATTAGGAAGGCTCCTACAGGATAACTTCGGTAGTGAGAATTGGGGCTTATACTTGGAAGATTTAGATAAAAATGTAATTCCGCATCCATGGAATGTAAATAATCTACGTAGATATTATTATTAAAAATACAAAAGATTCTATTCTGTTCTCATATATTCGTTGATTGATGTTTTGTTTACAGGTTGTTTTTCATTGAATTTAACCTAGATGCTAAGTGTTAAACAGAATCTTGGCTTTGTTCGACTCCTTGGGTCACAAGCCTTGGGTAAATTCGCCTTTATGTGAAATCGTCTAAGTGTTAAACAAAACCTCGGTCTTGTTCGACTCCTCAGGTCACAGACCTTGGGTAAATTAACTCTTAGGAGGAAGTTACTAAGTGTTAAACAGAACCTTAGCTTTGTTCGACTCCTCGAGTCATAAGCCTTGGGTAAATTAACCCTTATATGAAATTGTTTAAGTGTTAGACAGAACCCTGGCTTTTTTCGACCCCTCGAATCACGAGCCTTAGGTAAATTAGTCCTTACATAACAGTATTTAAGTGTTTGGCAAAGTCTTGATACATCGTGTTCAAGTCAAAAGTGCGATTATGATTCTGTCCGAACTCATGGATCATATTGTTAGGGTTAAGTTAAGTTTAATATACATCCAGTTATATGCTATAGTCAATGGAACATGTGCTATGACGGGCATAGTTTAATATACATCCAGTTATATGCTATAGTCAATGGAACATGTGCTATAACGAGCAAAATAAAGAATTTGGAGTTCGTGCAAAACAGGAATGGAAATAAAGTTGCTTATATTCATTCAAAGGTTGGATTACAAGTAGGGATGGTAATTTTAGCCCGACCCGCAGGTACCCGATCCGACCCGACCCTAATGGGCCGGGTTTTACCCGGTCCGATTAAGAATAGGGTCGAATATGGGTTTTAAAAAAAAAAACCCGAAGCGAGTCCGGGTCGGGTCCAGGTTTTATCAAAAAACCCGAGACCCAACCTGAGACCTGGCCAAGTTAAAAACCCAGTACCCTAAAATTACAAAAATACCCTATATATATATATATATATATTCCTATATTCTGGATCCCTCATTTCTTCACTTTTCAGCAGCAATGCACGCCGACACTCACACTCCCTCAGTCCTCACTCCTTACCTCAGTCCCAGCAACTCAAAGACAGAGAAGTCATGTGCGCTCTCCTCTTCGATTTGGTCAAGCCGGTTTTCACTTTCTCAAACCTGAATAAAAAGGGCGACAGCTTCAGTATAGTTTTTATCGAGACCAACGCCGATCAGTTCACACTGGTTTTCGCCAACTGTTTCGGGAACCAGCTCAAGGTTTTGATGGATGTGAGATCGGCGATGTACAATCTCGACGGGAAGAGTCAACGGCGTGACTATCTCTCCGCTGGAAAAACAATTTTGCCTAGGGTTTACTTCTCGTTATCCTTGGGCTATTTCTTCCTCGCCGAGCTTTGGATTTCCGTTTTGTACAAGAAGCAATTGACTGTGTTCTGCATCCATTTCTTCATGCTCACAGTTCTAATTCTCAAAGCTCTGAATCTCCTCTGTGAAGCCGAAGACAAATCGTACATCAAGTGCACCGGTAGCGCTCACGATTGGGATGTGTTGTTCTATATCTTCAGTTTCTTGAAAGGAATCACGCTCTTCACGCTGATCGTTTTGATCGGAACTGGATGGTCGTTTTTGAAGCCGTATTTGCAAGATAAGGAGAAGAAGGTTTTGATGATTGTGATTCCTTTACAGGTTGTGGCGAATATAGCTAAGGTCGTAAATAAATTTGGGCTTAATTTTTTTTTTGTTGGGCCACGAATTGGGCCCAATCCCTAAACGGGGCCCAGTTGGGGAGGGTCCGGGCCCCGGGAAAAAACTCGGTATCCTAAACGGGCCAGGTCCGAGCCACGGGTCTTGCCCCGCGGGTTGGGTCCAAGTATAAAAAAACCCGGCTCGAACCCGACCCATTGCCATTCCTAATTACAAGGGAACTGAAGAATGAAGAAAGAAACAGAAAGGGGCATTATCTAAACCTGGCCCATTACAAAATCATCCTAAGTGCTCAGCTGCTTAACTTCTAACACTTCTTCTGGCCCTAACTCTATCACCGGGGATGGAGTTTGTTGTTCTTTTTCTTTCTTGGCAAAAGTTGTAGAAGTTGGGGCTGTTGTAGGTTTTGGTGCCGAGGAAGAAAAGCTTGGAGCAATGCGAAGAGCTGGAGGGTAGTAAACTTCATCGGTTCCCCTTAGAGCAGTATTAGGGCTAACTCTAGCGACGTTGAGGGCTTCGCCCCAGACTTCAAGGCAAAAAACTCAAGCTACGTGTCTGAGTTGGGCAGTTAGATTTTGGGCGGTCTTAGTCATGTCAGCGTCTTATGTCGTTTGCTCTGCCTTCGCCTTTTCAGCATCTTTGCTTTTGAGCTGCTTTTGTTGGTGTTTAACTTGCTCGTTGGCCCAGGCCAGTTGCGTTTCACTCTTCTTTAGAGAAGCCCACAGCTCATCAGCTTGTTTTTAAACCCTGACAGGGTAGCCTCGACGTTCTTATGCCCTTTCTCGGCCTCAGCCAAATGAAAAAGTGTGTCCTTGTACCTTTTCTCAAAGTCAGCTAAGGCCTTGTCTGACTGAGCTAGTTTACCCTCTGCCTCTCGGGATTTGGATAAAGCGTGGTTGACCCATTCCTCGGCTACAAAGGCTGCTTGTACAATTTTTCCGCAGAGAAATTAAATACACAAGTTATAAATCTTGTTAAGTAATATAAGAGAATTGTAGAAAAGCATGGTTGTCAGAGCTAACCTTTGCAAGATTCCTCTTTGGTGAGAGGAACACTTCACGTTTCTTCAACCGTTTCAGCTCTTGCATGTCATCAGGAAGAAGCAGCACTTTCTCCAAGCATTCAAATGCTAGTTCGGATCTGCCCTTTTGAGGGTCCCTAAGGGAAGCCTCAGAAATGACGGGGTCCCCCAAACTAGATCAAGGCCTTGGAATGCTGCTCCACTTCAGTGCTCTTGCCACCCGCAGTAGAAGAGCCCTTCTTTTGTTGTGTCTTAGTTGTTTTGGGCTTTTTGGCAGGTGGCTGTTATGTGACTTGGGATATTTCTCCTTCTTCATAGCCCTTAGTCTACTTCCCCCTTTTTCTTTTCTTCTCAAAGGCATTTGTGGCGAGAGTATGGGCTGGAGCAAGAGTGGGTGGTTAAGGTACAATGGGTACCACCGGAGCGTCACCCCCAAAATGGGCCAACCTGTCGTGCGTTTTTTCCTTAAGTACAATGGCTTCAGGAATGTCGTATGCTTTCTAGATGGTACTAACTTGCGCCACAACGAGATAATGGTGGGTGGGTGCTGGAGAGTCTTCGGGATCTTCCTGATAAAAGACTTCAAAGTCTTTATCTAGTACCTCTTGTGTAGGTTCAGTCTTTGGCTCCTCCTGTTCGTCGTCGGAGGGAAGAGGCTGCTTCTGGGAGTAGAGGTGCTTGGCTGCAAGTGGAGTAGGCAACTGAGCGTCCTGAGTACCAAAGGGGGGAGGCTTGGTTAGAAACCCAGGGACAACTACGTCAATTAGGGCAAGCCTTGGGTCCTTTGCTTTGATTACGAGTTTGGGATTCTGGAAACGGTTAGAGATGGGCTTAAATCTGAGAATTACGTGTACTACCTGAAGTTGTCCATCTTGGTGGAGGAAGATCTCAGATTGAAGAATCCAGTTGAGATTCACAAAGTTCACTAGGCTTTTGTTCGATGTAGTATGAAATTCGTCTGTAAAGAAGTAAAGGAGTTTGTTAGTGACAAAATTTTCTTTTGTAAGCAAAAATAACAAAATGAGGAAAGAGGGTACTTTAAATTATTCTAAGGGCTTTAGGAACCCCACTTGGTTCCCCATCTTGGATGGGGCAGTGCAAACCATCGTGCCATTCACCCGAGACGATGAGGAAATCTTTGGCCATACCCTTATTCAACTTTGGTATACAAGAAATCAGCCTAACGGAAGGGACTCTAAACTTAAAAGTAATAACCTATTTCTTTTCCCTTTTGGCAATTATATACCTAGTTCACATCGTGACACGTAAGGTTGGTTCCCATTTTCCAGTTCATCATGTCTACACTACCGAGGACTCCAAAAAGGTTTGGAGAGCTTTGTGTCAAGGATAACCTATGGGAATTTCCATTCCACCTTTTATGAAGGCGATCATAGGAATGACCATTACCTCGGGTGGTTTGTTCATAACCAGTCACTCTCATAATTTGCAATGTTGAAACTCAACGTTGTCGGGAATCCTATATTTAGTCCTAAAGGCAGCCATACCTTCGGGGGTGTTAACTAGTCTAGAGAATCAACTCATGTGTTCCTATGAGGTAAAAATTAAACAGGGAGATAGAATAAAAAAAATCTCTCTATATAGTATGTGATGAAGGGCCAAAGTCACTTACAAGTGTTGGAAGAAGGTTTCCTTGAGCTGCTACTCGATGAAAAATTATAGAGAACAATTAAATGGAAAAAAAAAAATCACCTTCATCCCCTCCTTATATAGAAGTTGAAAATGAGCAGTAAATTTCTCGCTCATAAATTATAGAAAATGCGGACCATAGGATCATCATCGCAACGTAGAATGTGGGGGGACAAGCAGCCACTTGATGCAATAATTGCAAAGTCGTGGATACTGAAGCATCAGGAAAGTGCAGAAGACAGGTGAAACAACGTTTTCACATGGGAACGCACCTAGCACGTATCAACCTTTCAGTTGTTGCTAAAACCTTACTCTTAAAGTAATTCTTAGTAGCAAGGTTTTAGGGGGCTAATGTGGGAGGTCCGAGGACCGAAGAGGATTAGAACACGGAATATCTCGTGTAATCCCACCCAAAGAAGTATATCAACTTCAAGGACTTCGCTGACCCAAGGATAGGAGTAGAGACAAGATAGTTAGTGTCTCATGAAAGCCCAGGGGGAAGAGAAAGGACCATAAGGGGGGCAAAGATGGTGGGAGGAAGCTTCTTTGAAAGGTATGTCTCACTTCTCCGCATTGAATGCCCTGCAACCACCTTATCAGCGGCATTGATGAGGAAACGACACCTGAACAATGACTTCACAGCTAACAACCCTTTCTACCACCTTCAATTGAACTTTAATGGGACAAGTGTCTTGAAAAAATCCTTGAAGTGTACAGGTGGAGGGTTAGGATGCAAGGAGGAAGGATATATAAGGGAGGGGAACCTCCCAAATATGGGGGGTTGAACATTTTTTTTTCCTCGAAGAAGTAGTGTAGTGAACAGTGTGAGATATTGTGTAAAATCTAGTATATTTGTGTGTAAGAAACCAATCCTCAGACAAACTCGAGGATGGCACTATTCTTGGCAACCGCTTGAATTACATATCTCTATTACATTGAGTTCTTCAACCTTAGACTTGAGCTTAATTTTGAATTGCACTTGAATTGTTTTCCCACTCTGTATAGAAATTCTATTGTTTGGGTTTGGTCTAAAGGACAAGGCATCACTGTTCTTAGTGGGCTTGGGCCTTCATTTTCTAAGTACTTACAAGGGCAAAATCTTGTTTTTATTTGTTTTAATTATTTTTCACTTGTAATTTGATTCTGTTTGACTCCGTTTTAGGTTAATTAAATATGTTTGATTATTTTCCACGTTTGTATTAGTATTTTTTGCCATGTTTAGTTTATTTAATATCTTTTCCTTGTGTGTTTATATTTAATTGGCAACTTGCCATGTTTATTTTATTTTATTTGTTTCCTTTTATATTGTGATCTTTAACATGTTGTGTGTGTTATTTCCTTAAGTGCGTGATGTATGTTTAGGTTAAGGATTATAGCTCTCTTAATAAACTTATTAATTAAATATGACCTAGCAACACATAATGGAGGCCGGCTCACAAGCCGGACGATCTTAGGTGCTTAACACCTTCCTAAACCGTAACTCCGGACCCATAATCTGGTATGTGAACCCATGTATGTAAGTGATTGGCCCAAAAGGCCCAATATGGTTCCTAGACTTAATCTTGGTGGTGACTTCACTTTTCTCCTCCGCAGTCCACTCTACCAAGGCATACTCTCCTTTGCACCCACAACTCTCTCCTCTCGACTCCAGCCCATGTGAAATCGGATTGTGGGCATCGTCGTTGAGGTAAGATTGGATTCGTGGGCATCGGCGTGGAGATCGGATTCGTGGGCATCAGAGGTGAAATTGGATTCGTGGGTTTGGGTTGCCGGTTTTGTGATTTGTGAGGTGAGATCAGATTCCTGGTTTTGTGATTTGTGGCTTGCTAGGTTTTGGTATGGTGGGTGGGTTTTTGTTGGTTGTGATATGAGTTTAAACTTTGTGGTGGTCGGATTCGTGGGTTTGGTCATGCTCAATGGTGTCGCCATCAATGTGCTACGTTGGTGTTCTGGGTTGGTGTTATAGGTTCATGGGTCCAATGGTGGGTTAAGCTATGCTCGATGGTATGGCTAAGGGTCTTAAGTGAAATCAGATTTTCTCTCCTCTCACTCTCATGGGTTTATGGTTGGGTTGATTTTGGAATGGGTCACAGAGGGTTTATGGTGGTTAAAGTTTTGAGGGTTGTTTTTCCTTCAGTGGTGGTGGCTAGGAGTGGCTAGTTTCTGTTTGCTGGGATTGGTGGCAAAGACTCATCTTCGCTGGGTTTGGCTGTAGGTTGCTCGGGTTGGTTGTTGTTTGTATCCACTAGATGTGGCTTTTTTTTTTTTTTTTTTTGGTGGTTCTGATTTGCAGGGATGTGGTTTTGGGTGGTTCTGATTGGTAGGGATGTCCATTTTGGGTGGTTCCAATTTGTAGGGATATATTATTTAATTGTATTGTTTATATTATTTTAATGTGATGAATGTTAAAATAGAACTCTTGATGTTGGGTGTATTGTAAAGTGGGTTGTTAAAATAGATAAAATAACTTTGAGTTGCTAAAAGCTAAATTTTTTAGATGTTTTGCTATGAATACTCCTAGTTAACAATATGCTATCTTCTCTTTTTGGTAATGCGTATGCTATCTTCTTCTTCTTTTCTTTTTTTTGGGTTAAAAATATGCTATTTTCTCTACCAAACAGAAATCAGATCTGAGATTCTAAATATCCAAATCGTAGCCAAATGATAATATCACTAAACAACATTATGTGATCCTAAAATATGCAATAAGAAACTTTTAATATTGAATACAAGATAACTCTTTTTTTTCCCCAAAAATTTTGTTTTTTGCAAAATATATAAATATATATATATTGTAGGGCCCGGCCCAAAAATAATGGGCTATTCCAAATTCAAGCCCGTCCGAGGAGCGTCCTGTCCGAAGAGAAACCACATATGAAGCATTACTCAATCCCAATAACGCCAAGGAAACCTGTCCGAGGAGTAACTCCTCCTCAGACATCACGAATTCCAGACAAGGAACTCTCTCCAGCCATTTCAATTCATCCTCCCAACATATAAAATGAATAAAATCCGAAATATCTCATGGAAAGTTACCACCACATTAATTGCGCCCCAACCACCCTCCTGGCCGCATTAATGAGGAAAAGACCCCTGAACAGTACCACCTTGGCCTCTGCAACTCACAAAGGGGGTGATGAGGGCGGCTGATGTGACAGGTGCTCAAGTAGATGCTTAGATGATCAACAGGTGTAAGGTTGAGATGAGAGGAGGGGAACTATATAATGTAGTGGAGTCCCTCAAAGAGGAGAGGGGAAAAAACTGTATAAGGAACTAAAGAAATAGAATCAAAGCAGAAAGATCCATTCTTGTATTTTTATTCCTTTTTGCAAACAATACTGTTCATGCATTAGACCGAATAGGTTCACTGAGGCTAAGTTCTTTGACCCATCCTCTACAAATATTTATTGTGGGTTGCGCTTTGGGCCAAGGCCTGATCAACAGAAGTTGGGCCGGGAAAATCGTGCAACTACAATTGGCGCCGTCTGTGGGAAGAACTAAGGTATCAGCTAGTACAACGGTCGAGCATGGCAGAGCTAGGCCCGCACCAGGAGGATCCTCACCAAGCTGACTCCCAATGAACACAACCCGCCGAGTCCCAGAGGCAAAATAACCCAACCAACCCAGGCGGCATGGGGAATCGTGAGGGAAGTGTGCATACTATCCGGACGAGCCAGAGTCACACTCAGACAGGAAGTCACGTGTCTCAGAGGCGAAATAGTCACCAGGCCATGCAGCGAGAGATAGATGACCTAAAAAGGAAGTTACGATGTGTACAGCGAAGACGATCTCCCTCTGACTCAGGCGAGTCTTCTAATGCGAAGGACGTGAGTTACAGACAAAGGTCAAGGACCCCCCCAAGTGAAACCTTTTCTTACGAAAAGGAACCACGCCCAGTACGGAAGTATGAGAGCCCATCCAGCAAAGGTTCGGAGAACGACGCCATGAAGAAGGCGCTGGATCAGGTCTCGAGGTCACCCTTCACGAATAGAATCGAAGGGGCTAAGCTGCCAAGACGCTTCAACCAACCGGTGTTCGCCATCTATAGCGGCAGAACAGACCCGGTAGAGCACGTGAGTTAGTTTAACCAAAAAATGGCGATTTATTCGCAAAAGGAAGCCCTAATGTGCAAGATCTTCCCATCCAGCTTGGGATCGATGGCAATGAGGTGGTTCAACAGCCAGAAGACAAACTCCGTAGGCTCCTACAAGCAGCTCACTCAAGCTTTTTGCTCCCGTTTTATTACAAACACCAGAGTCCCTCAACCTCTCAGTTCGCTACTATCCTTATCCATGCACGAAGGAGAAACCCTGAAAGCATACTCGGATAGGTATTGGGAGGTGTATAATGATTTAGATGACAACCATGACAATGTTGCTATCAGCACGTTCAAAAGCGGTCTCCCCACCGAGCATGGCTTAAGGAAATCCCTCACCGGAAAACTAGTTACTGACGTCCAACAGTTAATGGATAGGATCGACAAGTACAAAAGAGTAGAGGAAGATCAGCTGCAAGGGAGGGGAAAAGAGAAGGTTATCCACCCCAAAGCAAATGATGTCAGGTCGGAACGTCACAATTCTGGTCAGCCGAGGAGAGACTTTCCGCGACAGGCTGGGCAGAGCAACCCGCAAACAGTGAATGCCGTGTTCAGAGAGCCAGTACAACAGGTACTGGAGAAAGTAAGGGATGAACCCTATTTCAGGTGGCCGGGAAAGATGGCTGGAGATCCTTCCAAACGTAACCAGAACCTGTACTGCCACTATCATCAGGACCATGGGCATACTACTGAGGACTGCAGGAATCTGTGGAATCACCTAGATCAATTGGTCTGAGAAGGAAAGCTACGTCACCTGTTGCACCCATCGAGTGGCCATCCCGGCCAAGCAGCACAAGAGCCTCGAAGGGACGTGTCTTTAAGACCCCCCACCGGGACGATACATGTCATCCTCGCTGCACCAGGAAGAACCGGGCCACCCATCCTCAGGGTACTAGCTGTTGATCGGCTCCCCTCCGAGGGCAGGCAAAGGGAGCCCAAAAGGCCAAAAAAGGGAAGCTCCTTGATACTGGGATTCTCGGATGAGGATAAGAGAGGAACTATTCAACCTCACGATGATGCCTTGGTGGTCACATTGCGGATTGGGGGCTTCGATGTGAAAAGGGTGTTAGTAGACTCGGGAAGTGCGGTGGAGATAATGTACCCTGACCTATACAAGGGGCTGAACTTGAAGCCGGAAGATTTGACAGCTTATGACTCCCCCCTTCTCAGCTTCGAGGGAAGGATTGTTACGCCAAAGGGGCAAATCCGACTGCCCGTACAGACTGGGGCGGAAGTGGTGGAGGCGAATTTTATCGTGGTCGACGCTTATTCACCCTACACCGCGATAGTTGCAAGGCCATGGATCCACTCCCTAGGGGCCGTGACCTCCACACTTCACCAAAAAGTAAAATACCCATCCAGAGGACAAGTGGAAGAGATCCGAGGAGATCAGGCCGTGGCCAGGAAGTGTATGGTGGCCGCCATTTTACATCGGCCCTTAGTCGAGTCCTCGGTCCCAGAGAGCTTATAGCAACCAGCCTCCTCGGCAAGACAAGACGATGGGCCGGCCGAGGAGATAAGGTGTGAAGGTCTAGATAAGATTGCTGTCAAAGATGACCCTGAGAAATTCTTTCAGGTCGGCTCTGAATTGCCCTCTCAAGAAAATGAGGAATTGGTCAGATTTCTCAGAGAAAATGTCGACGTATTCGCATGGGACGCCTACGATGCCCTGGGAGTTGATCCTAGCCTCATTTGTCACCACCTGAATGTCAACCCCTCTTCCACTCCGAGGAAGCAGCCACCCCGACGCCCTTCAAAGGAACACGCTAGTGCCGTAAGGGACGAAATGGCAAAATTGAAAAGAGCAGGGGCTATCAAAGAGGTCTTTTATCCCGAATGGTTGGCGAACACAGTGGTGGTAAAGAAGAAGACGGGGAAGTGGAGGGTTTGCGTGGACTTCACGGACCTGAACAAGGCGTGCCCCAAGGACCCATTCCCCCTACCCAAAATCGATTGATTGGTAGATGCAACCGTGGGGCACCCTCGAATGAGCTTCCTGGACGCCTTCCAGGGCTATCATCAGATACCCCTTGCGCTAGAGGACCAAGAGAAAACGGCTTTCATGACGCCCATCGGAAATTATCATTATAAGGTGATGCCGTTCGGGCTAAAGAACGCGGGCTCAACCTACCAAAGGATGATGACTCGGATGTTCGAGGCACAGCTGGGCAAGATCATTGAGGTTTATATAGACGATATGGTTGTGAAGAGTAAAAAGGTGTCCGAGCACGTGAAAGACCTCGGAACAGTCTTCGCTATCTTAAGGGAGCACCGGTTGCGGTTGAATGCCTCCAAATGTTCATTCGGGGTCGGGTCTGGGAAATTCCTAGGGTACATGGTCACCCACAGGGGAATAGAAGTAAGTCCCGACCAAATCAAAGCCATTAACAGCCTACAGACTCCTAGGAACCCGAAGGAGGTGCAGAAGCTCACTGGCATGATTGCAGCATTAAACCGGTTCATATCGCGATCGGCGGATCGATGTCGGCCTTTTTACCTCCTGATAAACAAGTGGAAAGAGTTCGAATGGTCGGAGGATTGCGTTCAGGCTTTCCAGCAGCTTAAGGACTACCTGTCCCGACCACCCATCATGTCCAGTCCTGAGGCAGATGAGGTGCCGTTTGCCTACATCGTCGTAGCTCCCCACGCTGTAAGCCTGGTACTAATACGGGATGATAATGGGGTGCAGCGACCAGTGTACTATGTGAGCAAATCACTACATGAGGCCGAGGTGCGATACCTACCTTTAGAAAAGGCAATTCTGGCGATAGTGCATGCAACCCGGAAGCTTCCTCATTACTTTCAGGCGCATACGGTCATCGTTCTAACTCAGCTTCCCTTTCGAGCCGTTCTTCGAAGCGCTGACTACACAGGAAGGATCGCCATGTGGAGTGCCCTTTTAGGGGCCTTTGATATTAAATATATGCCCAGACCCTCCGTCAAAGGACAGGTCCTCGCAGATTTGGTAGCAGAGTTTGCTGAGCCCTCTATAGAAACAATGACCGAGAAGAAAGACCTGGTTGGCGCCATTTCAGCAGGGGGGACCATGCGTTGGAAGGTTTACGTGGATGGCGCGGCCAACCAGAGAGGATCAGGAGTGGGGATAGTTTTAATATCGCCGGACAGCGCTGCCATTGAAAAATCGTTAAGACTCGGATTCTCGGCTACGAACAATGAAGCCGAGTACGAAGCCTTGCTTCAAGGGATGGCGATGGTTCAAAGATTGGGTGGAAGAATAATAGAAGCATTCTCGGACTCCAGATTAGTGGTCGGACAAGTGATGGGCGAGCTTGAAGCTCGAGATACTAGGATGCAAGAGTACCTGGGACAAGTCAAACGGCTACAGACGAGTTTTGAATCCTTCAATCTGACGCACATTTCCAGGAGCGTAAACACCCATGCAGACTCGTTGGCCACTCTCGCCACGTCCTCGGTGCATAATCTGCCACGAATGATCCTTGTTGAGGATCTATCACAGGCAAGTCTCATCTGCAGAAACCCGACTCAAGTCCATCAGATCAGAAAAAGTCCCAGCTGGATGGATCCCATAAAGAGCTTCCTCCAAAACGACATCTTACCGAAGGAAAAACTGGAAGCCGAAAAGATACGCAGGAATGCTCCTCGGTTCTGGCTATCAGAGGACCACAAACTATATCGACGCTCTTACTCTGGGCCGTACCTACTCTGCATACATCCAGAAGAGTCTGAGTCTTTACTTGAGGAGTTGCACGAGGGGATTTGCGGAAGCCACACCGGAGGAAGATCGCTGGCACACAGGGCACTCACCCAAGGATACTGGTGGCCGAACATGCAAAGAGAGGCCCAAGAATACGCTAAGAAGTGCGACCAGTGCCAAAGATTCGCCCCGAATATCCACCAACCCGGAGGGATTCTCAACCCCCTGTCTAGCCCATGGCCGTTCGCACAATGGGGCCTTGATATAGTCGGACCTTTCCCCAAAGCTGTGGGGAACAAGCGATACATAATAGTCGGAACTGATTACTTCACTAAATGGGTGGAAGCTGAACCCTTGGCCAACATTAGGGACGTGGACGCCCAAAAATTCATCTGGAAGAACATCATCACCCACTTCGAGACTCCGCGTACACTCATTTCCGACAATGGTCTACAGTTCGACAGTAAGAACTTTAGGGAGTATTGCCGCGAGTTTGGAATCATTAACCGATATTCCACCCCCGCCTACCCTCAAGGAAATGGGCAGGTCGAGGCCGTGAACAAGGTCATAGTGAACGGACTGAAGAAGAGACCGGACGAGGCAAAGGGGAGATGGGTAGAAGAACTCCCCCACGTCTTATGGACTTATCGGACGACGCCACGACGATCGACCGGTGAGACCCCCTTCTCGATGACTTATGGGGCTGAGGCCGTGCTCCCGATCGAGAACAACTTTCCCACGCTAAGGTCTAAATTGTTTACCCCAAACGATAACGACGAGTTATTGGAACGGAGTCTGGACCTGGCTGAAGAAAGAAGGGAAAAAGCGATGATTCATATGGCCTATTATCACCAGAAGCTGAGACAGGGGTATGATGCTAATGTCAAACTGCGGCCTCTGGGTCCAGGTGATCTCGTGATGAGAAAGATTCTTGGCAGCGCAAAGAACCCCTCTTGGGGCAAGTTGGGGCCCAATTGGGAGGGACCATACCGTGTCACATCCGTGGCCAAAATAGGCGCCTACTACCTAGAAGATTTGGATGAAAAAGCTATACCTCGACCATGGAATGTAAATAATCTCAGAAGATATTGTTATTAATGAGAATGGCTTAGCATATGTTTTCTTTCATAACTATCCGCTGCTTGCTGGTCCACTGACAAATATTTATAAGTTTTAAACAGAACCTAAGTCCTGCATGGCTCCTCGGACCACAGACTTAGGGGAAATTAATACTTAAGGCAACCAACCATGAGTTTTGGACAGAACCAAGGCCTTGCATGGTCCTCGGACTCAAGCCTATGGGGAAACCAAATACACGAAAGACCAACCAACCATGAGTTTTGGACAGAACCAAGGCCTTGCATGGTCCTCGGACTCAAGCCTATGGGGAAACCAAATACACGAAAGACCAACCAACCATGAGTTTTAGACAGAACCAAGGCCTTGCATGGTCCTCGGACTCAAGCCTATGGGGAAACCAAATACACGAAAGAAAAACCATGAGTTTTGGACAGAACCAAGGCCTTGCATGGTCCTCGGACTCAAGCCTATGGGGAAACCAAATAGACGAAAGAAAAACCATAAGTTTTGGACAGAACCAAGGCCTTGCATGGTCCTCGGACTCAAGCCTATGGGGAAACCAAGTACACAAGAAAAATCATAAGTTTTAAACAGAACCTAAGTCCTGCATGGCTCCTCGGACCACAGACTTAGGGGAAATTAATACTTAAGGCAACTAACCATAAGTTTTGGACAGAACCAAGGCCTTGCATGATCCTCGGACTCAAGCCTATGGGGAAACCAAGTACACAAGAAAAACCATAAGTTTTAAACAGAACCTAAGCCCTGCATGGCTCCTCGGACCACAGACTTGGGGGAAATTAATACTTAAGGCAACTATTCATAAGTCTTAAACAGAACCTAAGTCCTGCATGGTCCCTCGGACCACAGACTTAAGGGAAATTATTACTTATGATAGATTGGGAGATTATTACTTAAAGGAAATCATTTTAATGCATGCGCACAGTCTAGCACCATCGCAACCCTCAAATGCGCAGCCCAAAAACCCATTTTTATTTTTGACCATTTACCTGTATCTACATCGTTGCAAATGTTTAAAAAAGAGCGCTACTGACATACATCCATAGTAAGCAAAATGAACATCTTATATCAATAGTCCGAGTACATTAGAAAGAGACGTCCTTACAAAAGAATAGAAAAATAAGACGACTCTCATTCAAAAAAAAAAAAAAAAGGGTACAAGGATCAAAAGCCTAAAAGGCTAAGCCTTAGCGGGAGGATCTTCTTTCTGCTCGGGCTGAGGAGGAGGAACCTCAATGGTAGAGTCTGTGGCGGGATCTTTCGCCATATCAGGCACAAGGACGGCATCAGGCACCGCCGGGTCTTGCTCTGAAGCGACCTGGGCGTCATCAGGATTATCTCGGATCTCCTGAGGGTAGAAGATGCTCTCGGGCAGTCTTAGTGCCGAATCCGCAGGAACTCCTGCAGCATCGAGAGCATGAGCCCATGAAATACTGCAGTAATCCCTGCACACCTCGGGGATCTCCTCGGATAGCCTGGCTTCCGTCTCTTCAGCCCCGAGCTGGCGAGCAGCATTCTTCTCGGCCTCAGTAGCCTCTCGGATCAGCTGGGCCTCCTCTTTGGCCTGCCTCAGCTCATCCTCAACTTTTTGCAGGGCAGTCTTGAGATCCTGCACTGCCTGCCTCTCAGTGGCGAGATTAATCTGTGTCGAGTACAGCTCTTTGCGCTGGTCCTCCGCCTGGATCTCGGCACTCTTTAAACCAGCCTCTGCACTTTTGCGCCGGTTCTCCGACACCTTGAACTCGTCAGTGAGTTTAAGGTGATTGTTTTTTAGGGACCCCAAGGCCTTCTCCATCTCCGTCCGAGCCTGGGTCTCAGCCTCAGCCCGACTACGGCTATCACGGCAAAACTCCTCAGCCACGAACACCTGCTGAGTAATCTACGAACGAAACAAGATTGTTTTTAAAAAAAAAAAAAAAAAAAATCTAACAGGGGTAAGTAAATCAACAAAACAGTAAAAGGATTACTTACCAGCGCGAGATCCCTTTTAAGGGATAGGAAGATCTCGGGCTGAGAGAACCGCCTATAGGCCTCCATGTCCCGAGGAAGGAGTAGGGGTTGCTCTAAGGCATCCGCCACGTACCCTGCCCGGCCTCGGTTATACTCTCGGACCGAAGCATTGAAAGGGATGGCAACCCCATCCAGCTCCAACTTGGGGTTCCATGCACGGATGGTGGCACGCACTTCAGCAAGGTTCTCCTCATCCCGGCTCTCCGAGGAGTTACCCTTTCTGTTCCTTGGCGCCCGTGTGGTTTTTTGCTGCTTGGTCGGCTGGGCAATCACCTCGCCTTCCTCAGGAGTGTTAGCCGGCCACTTCTTCTTTAGGTCCGGATTAACCTTAAGGCCAGGGTCCGAGACGTCCTAAGGGACCACAGGGGGAAGGGTTTTGACCTGTGATGGAGTTAGTCCCTTCGATGACTGACCCTTCGATGACTGACCTTTCCCTCGGGAGGACATCAGCTCCTTTAGAGACTTCCCCTTTCCTGCCATGGGCTCTACCTCCTCTTCTGAAGTATCGTCCGAGCAGATAACGATTGAGGGAACACCAACTGCGGAATGTTGGTCCTGCTCTGCTTCGGGATTAGAAAGCTCCACCAAGGGGTTTTGCTGAATTTCCTCCTCGAAGTAAAACTTATCTATCTCTTCCTCAAGGGAAAGACGAGATGATTCAGTCTCTTCTTCAACCAATACAGCAGCACCAGGCTCGTTTACCGGAGGTAGCTGCTCTGCTAAATAGGGATTTCTGACACCAGGCAACACAACTGGTGGCAGATCGTGGTCAGCTAGGAACCCGTCCCTGGACACGTCAATTCTAGCCAGCCTCGGACTGCCAGCCCTTATAGCGTGACCGATTGCTTGGAAAGCGCTGCTCAGAGGTTGATAGCCCAGAACCAGATGGGCCGCACGCAACTGTCCGTCCTCGGCGATGTAAATCTCCGACCTAAGAAGATAGTTCAACGCTGGCACGTTCACAAAGTTTATCCGAGGAACAACGTGAACTTTGTCTGCAAACAAACCAAGAAAAGTGACGTTAGACCATGAAGTTTTCCAATTACAAAGAAAGCAAGAAAAATAACCCCTCAACACTAAATCCTTTCCCAAAAAGGACCAATCCTAAAAGCGCCGCACCTGGGTTTCCCGCCCGAGTTGGATAATGAATACCGTCGAACCACTCCCCAGAAGCAATGAGGAAGTCATTCTTCACAGTCTTATTGGATACTGGGAGACAAGAGATCAACCTAACGTCCTCGTTCCGGGATTTAAGATAATACCCATCATCCCCGAGGCGGTGATATTCGTACAGATAAGCCACATCGTGCCAAGTAAGGCCTAGATTCATCCGCTCGTCTAAGACATCTACACAGCCTAGTATCTTGAACATATTCGGGGCACACTGATACGGCGTCAACCTATGGTTGAACAGGTATTCCCTTGTGATCCTACGCATGGGAAGTGTCATCCCTCCCTCTATGAAAGCAATCATGGGGATAACGACTTCTCCCTCAACTCTATCTGTCAATACTCCTTCCAAAGGACAGTACCGCAGCCCAACCCCAGGGGGAATGTGGTATTTAGCCCTAAAGGCCTCCATAGCAGCTGGAGTTTTTACTAATTTTTCGAATCTACCCATCTGAACTGAAATGGGGAAATGAAAGCAAAGACCAAGAAGAAAAGTAGAGTCCGAGGAGGGAATTGAAACGGCGAAAGGAACGAAATGTACTGGTACCTACACAAAGCGGTCAATGGGACGCCTGGAAATCTCTCTTGGACGAAACGCTTCACGAAGAACGACTCCGGTGGCGCAACGGACGCAAGTGTTCGTATATCTCTGGGATTCGATGGAGTTCTCTGGAGTCCTTTGAGGTTTATAAAATACAGATAAAAAGAAGGAACTGAACCCCTCTGACGTCTTATATAGCCGGGAGGAGAGAGAAAAGATCGCTCCTGCCTAAAAATACGAAAAAAAACGATGGCCGTTCGATCCGCGCCACACCATTGGATAAAGGGAACATAACGCCTCCAGAAGTTAATGGCCGCGCCTCGTAAATTGTAGCGTGTCAAAAGTAACCGTCCGCACGCGCGCCACACGATCTCCTTATTTCCATCCTCTCACAAACATCAAAACCCCGCTTTTCTCCTCGGAAGGAGATAAAAACCGGAGTTTTTAGGGGCTATTGTGGGGCCCGGCCCAAAAATAATGGGCTATTCCAAATTCAAGCTCGTCCGAGGAGCGTCCTGTCCGAAGAGAAACCACATATGAAGCATTACTCAATCCCAATAACGCCAAGGAAACCTGTCCGAGGAGTAACTCCTCCTCGGACATCACGAATTCCAGACGAGGAACTCTCTCCAGCCATTTCAATTCATCCTCCCAACATATAAAATGAATAAAATCCGAAATATCTCATGGAAAGCTACCACCACATTAATTGCGCCCCAATCACCCTCCTGGTCGCATTAATGAGGAAAAGACCCCTGAACAGTACCACCTTAGCCTCTGCAACTCACAAAGGGTGTGATGAGGGCGGCTGATGTGACAGGTGCTCAAGTAGATGCTTAGATGATCAACAGGTGTAAGGTTGAGATGAGAGGAGGGGAACTATATAATGTAGTGGAGTCCCTCAAAGAGGAGAGGGGAAAAAACTGTATAAGGAACTAAAGAAATAGAATCAGAGCAGAAAGATCCATTCTTGTGTTTTTATTCCTTTTTGCAAACAATACTGTCCATGCATTAGACCGAATAGGTTCACTGAGGCTAAGTTCTTTGACCCATCCTCTACAAATATTTATTGTGGGTTGCGCTTTGGGCCAAGGCCTGATCAACAGAAGTTGGGCCAGGAAAATCGTGCAACTACATATATATATATATATATATATATTACTTTAAACCTTTATCTAAAATTATTTAGTTATGTAGCTCATTTTGGAAATCGAATTTAGCAAACTCAAATTCCATTTGAGTAAACTTTTTTTTTAGGGAACTCAAGTTCCACTTCAAAAATTGCAGAGAGAGGAGAGATTGAGGTTTTTATTTTGAACTAAATGTTTGATGGAACTCGAGTTTATTAAATTCGAGTTCCACATGTGATATTTTATTTTAAAATATCACATTAGACGATCCACATGAATGCCTATCTACTTGAAACTCGAGTTTGTAAAGTCAATTTTAACAAAATGGACTAGATAACTAAAAAACTTTGGACAAAGACTTTTTTAGTAATATTTTTCGCAAAAACAAAATATTTGGCAAAAAAATGCCAAATACAAGATACAAAATTATCTCTCTATTAACCTTTTGGTCTTTAAAGTATTAAAATGTGCAATTAATACCCTCGATTATAAAGGCATTGTCAATGTGACCCTTCGGTTAAAATTTATCAATTATGAGCTCTTAAAAAAGGTAAAGGTAGTAAGGTACTTGGTTATTTGAAGGAAAAAAAATAAATAAATAAATAAATATCTAAGACAAAAAAAATGACGTTTTTCTCTCTCTCTCGGGGATGAAGAGGTTGCGACATTCCTAAAGCTTGAACTCATTGTTACTTCTTAGGCATGGATTTAGTTGGTGACTTGGTGGGATATAATTTTTGTATGGCAGGTCTGGTGTAGGTGGTGAACTTGGAGAAGGTGTGGGGACTTGATATTAAGATTGATAGAGATTCCCATATAAAAAAATTAATAATAATAATAAACAACGACTTGATATTAAATTGATGGAGATTCCCATAAAAAAATTAATAATAATAAAATGATGGAGATTGAAAGACCTCTTTTTAATTAGGAATCGGGTTTACCGGGACCTGAAATAGATTCCCATGTTATTGTTTGTCGAAAGTCAAACTCAAAAGGTTCTATAACTGTAGGAGATACACAATGACCAACAATTATGTCTCTGTCTTTGGTCAAAAATTTAAGCAACTTCTTAGTCAAATTAGAAACCCTTTCCAACATTCAATTAAAAAATAAATTAAAAAAACTTTTGTTTTCCAATATTTGGGAGAGAATAATTATATTCCAGACGTCTCCATTTGAAAACACAAAAAATTGGCTAGTTGATTAGTTACTATATATTTTAGGAATATTTTTATATGTTAATTATAAAGTCGATCTATCGTTTGGTCCTTAAATTATATATAAAATAGTGGATTCCAGTTAGTTCAACTAGTAAATTCTCTAATGGTTGTATAAGAGATCTAGGGTTCAATCCCCGCCTACACCAAAAACTGATTAGTGTTTTGATCTGATGATAAAGAATTATTATCAAAAGCGGAGCTGAAATTCTCAAAAAAAAAAAAAAAAGCCTATATATAAAACAAAAAAATGAAGTCTATCATGCTACATTACACGTGGTATACTGGTATCATAATCTTGACTAACTTGGTGTGATAATGAATGGCAGAGTTAATAGCTTCCAATTACTGAAGGGGTGTAAATTGTGATGTAAGCTAGGCCATCTAGGCTAGGGTGGGGTTATAACTTGTAATCCCTAGAAGAACAATGAGTCGACAACGAATTCATTTCAAATGAGCAGAGCGGCACATAAATTCAAAGACATCAATGATAAGCGGCTTGATACATTATGGTTGTAGCAAAAATCTAATGTCTTTGACAGAAAAGGGTATATTGAACTATTTTAAAGTTTTGGATGTTAATTACAAGTTTTGTTACTCAAGTCAAAAGACGATAGCAATTAAAAAAATCCTACACTGCTATTCAGCTGTTATCCTCTAAAGCATGAAATTAGTGAACCGTACATTATCTCTCTAAAGTTTTAATTACTTAATCATAATTTTAAATGGAAGACAGGGTGGAGATAGGAGTTGGGCTCATAATCTTCTATTCTAATACTATAATAATTTACAAACTATTCCAAAAGTTTAGAAATTATAAATTTAATCACAAAAATCATTTAATTTATCTTAATTAATAACCAATCAAAACTAATTTCAATTAATTACATGTGATAGGCTTCACCCAAATGAATTTGGAAATCAAACGTATCTTTGTGATCATTAAAATCTCAAAATAATTTTTATGATATGTAATGTAATGAATGAGTTAGTGACTAAATGAGACCATGATTTTTAAGTACATAAAATGACCATTTCGCTCTTTTTTAAGATTAAATTATGGTCGCAAAATAGAGTGTCTACACATATAATTTGTGAGAATAAAGATCTAGCATCTAGTTTGAGCTTGTGAACAATTCAAGAAAATCATGTGATCACGTGAATATTTCAAGAACATCATGTGATTATTTGAACAAACAATGAACTTGCCATGCTTTGATCCTAAATCATCTCATACCATCATGGTAAAACATGTTTTTTGAACTAGTAAATATTCCAAATTGATCAAACACACAAAGGGATGAGAAATACCACTCGCATAAAATGGGAATTTATGGACAAGGCTTTGGCAACTTAAGCCTTTTGAATTTTCCAAACTAAAAGTCTAAAGCGGGAAAGCAATTAAAGTCTTGGTCACGTACCAAGAGAAAGATCACCAGCATCTTTATTTATGTCCATGTTTTGAAGCTTTCTCTAGAACTTTAGGAGATTTAGGGTGTGTTTGGATAGAACTTATTTTGCTGAAACTGGAAACTGAAAACTGAAAACACTGTAGCAAAATAATTTTTAAATGTGTGAATAGTATTGTGGGACCCATTTTTAATGAAAAAATTGATAAAAAATGAAATTTGTGGGTCCGTAAACAGTGCATATGTGCACTGTTTACTGCAGAAAGTTAAATTTGCGGTTACTGTTCATTGAACAGTAACCGCATTACTCCAAAAACGCGTGAAAACCAAAAAAAAAAAAAAAAAAAAAGAACAAAAACGCAGACTGAAAACGTGGACGTGAATAAGTCGAATGCAAACACACACTTAATTAATGTTGTTTGTATTTTTTTGAAATACGTGTGCGTGAAAAAGTGTATTAAAATGCATGTAATGTTATTTAAAAACTAAAAACATGTGTTTAAGGTACTTTACCAAACGGTCCCTAAGATGCTTTGAACTGTGAATCCCTTTATTATAGAGGGAGAGGAGGGCCTAGTGATGAGCTTTGGATGAGTATGAGACTCTCCAAGATGATAAATTTGGATTTTTATCTTAAAATATTGATTGGATAAGAATTAGAATAAAAAAAAAAAAAATCGAACTATATAACTTAATTTCAGGTTTAAACACGTGATAATGTTTTGGTCATAACTTTTTGCTCAAAAATCATTCTGAGTTGAAATTGGTGTTATTTGAAGGACAATTCAAAATTCAACAATTTTGAAAAAAAAAATTACAAATTCATACGTTTATTATGCCAAAGTTATAATGTGAACTTGAAAACAGTGTTCGATTTTTCACAATTTTAACACTTTTCTAATGAGGTTTTGGAATTATAATCCAATTTTTAACCTAAAAATTAGCCATTTAAGAGTCAATAATGTGAGATGATTTATGGATTTTAAATAATTAATTAATCTTCACAAATTAATGATAATTAATCAAACATTTAAGTCTAGTTCATCATCTTTTTCTTTTTTTAAAGAAGAAGTTCTCTGTTCTAAAGTATCTAATGGATGCATCTTCATTATTATTTTTGACTTCACCCAATGAAACTATTACACATAATTAATTAAAATAAACTCGTTATTGGAACAAATCATAACTCATTGTACATAATCTCATGTGATCACCCTCAAAATATTTTGATTTGGCTTTATCTCTTATTATGGTGTTCCAAATGAAGCACATGATACATCATTTTGATTGTTAACTTCTAAATCTGTTTTACATGATGAGCTCAAAAATCCAACAGTCAAAACTTTTTTAGTTTTACAATGAAGGGTTTTCTCCTAATAAGGTTAAATGAAGGCGGCAAAATGGGTTATCTACGGTATGGTTAAAAGAGATATGACTGACATTTATCTTAAATGCATTAGCGATTCCATTAAATGTTATTGTATTTTGATAAAGTCATAAATTAATTCTCGAATTTTTTTATTTTTTTTATTTTTTGGAATTAGGTGTCAAATAAGATATGGCAATACAATTTTCCTTAAAAAGTAGAGAAATTTGGGCTATAGAGTCAACCTTTTTTAATTTATAATTTTTCTAGATTTCCTTGTAATTAATCTTGTATATATCATAAAATTTTATTCTGACAAATGAGAATATGAATGAGTTTAGTTTATAGATGTGTAATATATGGGGTGTAGTTTTTCCTAATTATGAACATATAATATTATGATTATTTTATTATGTTAAGTTATGATTTTTCTCATAACATTAGTGTTGGCTTATTCCATGACAAAAAGTGTTGTAATTGTATTAATTTATTTCCTTGTATTTTTGTGGGATTTATTTGTAATGAGTTTAGCATTAAGTGGTGAAGATTTGCTCAAGATAGCTGAAGGTCACATGAGAAGTACATGTAGAAAGGTGAACAGTTAGGCCAGGTGTCCAGGATAGTATAGCTTGTCTAGGAAGGTAACTCGCGACTTACACCAGTTGCGAGTGACCCGCAAAGTTCTCTTGTTTTATTGAAAATTATGACTTTACGTATTCCCATCACTCATACTATATATACTCTTATTACCCACAGAAATTGTAAGGAGCTTATTGAGAGAAAAACCCTAAGAGAGGTTTCTACAACACACCCACCTTGTTAGAGAGAGAGCTACTCATTCTTAGAGATAAATCTTTGTAGTCTCTTCTCCTTCCCTCTCCCATTGTTATACCCATTGAGAGGAGATTTGTACCCAAACACTACCCACACCCATTCAAAATGTTGAGAGTGTTTTTGGAACTTGGGAAGCATTGAAAGATGCCAAGGATGGCGGATGCAATATGGAGCTTATTGTGGGATCCGAAAAGTTAGAGAAGACACAGTTAGGCTTAACCTTGTTGGAGTAAAGTTTGGAGGGCTTAGGTGCATTGGGTAAATTTAGTTTGGAGGGTCTATTACTATTCATGTATCCCAACTAATTTTCTAGCGAATCATTTTTACCGCTTGGAGGGCAACAGAGAGGTTTTTCGTCGAGTTCTTCGATTTCCTCTTCGATAACACATGCCAGTGTTATCTTTGTGTTTACTTCTCTCTTACCTACTTTATTCCTTTTAATTGCTGCTGTGTTTGTGATTAATTATAATTTAGAGTGTTTTGTCAATTTGGGTATTGCTTTTATTTATCATTCCACACATCAATTGTTTGAATATAAGCTTGCTTTGGTAATTTTGTTATTGGGCGCTAAACGTTCACACGTGTTTTACACACTAAGTGAGCTTTCATATTATTTATGAACTGTGAATCTATATTTTTTTCATTAAGAATTCTAAATATGATTATTTATTGTATATGAACCTTTATTGTAACTTGGCAACGCGACTTAGTTTTTTAGTTAATAAAGTATTAGACATTAAGGGAAAATTACACAGGCCACCCCTATGTTATACCCTTAAAACACGGAACTATTATTATTATGTATTTTATTTCTTGACACTTACTTTTCCTATGGCTTGATTTATGAAATATTTACTTCTCGTGTGGTTTTCTTTATAAGACATTTTCACTAATTTTAACAAAATTTGATAATGTGACAAGCACTAGCAACACCCAATGGAAAAACAACATCCACGGGAAAAAATTAAAGAAAAAAGATTATTCTGCCTTAATACCTATGCATTATATATATACATAAACACAAATGACAATTGAATAAGTACGTTAAAGAGAGAACCATAAATGTGAGGGTATAACAATTTTTTTTTCTTCAATTCCTTCTATGTATGTGATGTTGGTACTTGTCATATTAATAAATTCCATTAAAGTTAGTAAAAATGGCTCATTACTAAATTTCAAGCATAATTTTAAAAATTGAAATTGTCAAAAAATTGAAAAAGTGTCCTATTCTTTGTTGAACCAACGGTTTTTATTGGATCAATTGAGGGTTCAGTTGAAATAGTTCAACTAGCTGGTCCGATCCAATCTTTAAAACCATGATTTCAAGAGAGATAAATGATTTATAATATAGACCACAAGGGTGGTAAGTGTCACAAAATAACCACATGGTATTTTCAAATAGTGTCTAGTGCAACTTTAAGCAATATTACACCACCTAATAAATTTTTATTGAATTAATATTTTAAAAACACCATTATTGGATTACATGTTCTCAATTTTCTTAACACGCATGCTAGATTATATATCAATAAGATATTATTTAATATTCGATCAATACACTTACTAATGAACCATGAAATTCTCATCATCCAAAGAAGACGACCTGTGAGCCATAAAAGTGCATTAAATGGACGGACACCTAAACCTAACCGTTGGACGGATAATTAAAGGATCTCATTAAACCACCAAGGGCGTTACAAAAGCCATTAAGGCCTCCATTAAAGACCTCAAACGGCTAGAAAAGCAAAGAAACTATATAAACTACATCGGACCTCAAGCGAAAGTACAAATACACACATCACAACACTCTTAGCCTTTATTATTTTTCTATCTCAACGCTTGACTTAATCATCGAAGGTTCATTGGCTGGCACTACGCCGGTGACCTTTTTGGAGAGAAACGCCATTGTTGATCTTGTGCAAGAATCAAGATCATTACGATCCTACTCCATTTGGACGAACCCATCAACTAAGGAATTTAGCTTTATCATTTACCTTTTATACATAATTTTAAAATATAAAAACTTGAAATTTATAAACATTTTATAGATAAGATAGTTAATGATCTATGATTATTTTGAAAATTTGTTAGAATGGAGGGTAGAAAAATAAATTTTAATCCAACAATGAATTTTTTCAAAATTTGTTTCTAATAAAATAATATTGAGTGATGTAACTGTAGAAGGTTTTTTTTTTTTTTGAAAACAGAATAAACTTTCATTTATTTAATTGCGAAAAATCATAATACAGGGCTTCTAACACAAGAGGAGGATTGTCCTCTATCCAATACATGTCTTCGTGTACATATTTTGCATATCTCACTAACCCATGCACCACAGAATTAGCTGCTCTCCTCACATAGTTGAACGACACCTTTCGAAGACCTCGTGTGAGCCATTTGACATCTTGGATGATATGACCCAGCCATGAATGGTCCGTCTCAAAAGCAGCGAGCGATTTCATCACACTGAGATTATCTCCCTCCACTACCAAGTCTGTGAATCCTGCCTCGCACGCGAACTCCAATGCCCTTCTACATGCTATTACTTCGGCCACTGCACTATCAACAACATGTGGACCTCTTGTTGACATTGCTGCCATGACCTCGCCCTTCTCATTCCGAATCATCGCCCCAACACCTGAGCAACTCAAATCGAAGAAGACCACAGCATCATAGTTCAGCTTGAAAGCAGAATCTGGAGGTGGATGCCAAACAGAGTCACCTGGGCAACTTATTGGAATCCATTGCTGACCTTGTGCGTGATGGAAATTGTCCAATAATTCTCTTTCCCGTTTGTTTAGCCACTTCGGGTCCTTAAGCTTACCTCCAAAAACCACTGTGTTCCTTTGGTTCCAAATAATCCAAGTTTGAACTACAAATAATTCGAACTCAGCTATGGAGAGTTTACCCAACAACTTTTGAAATAAATGGAGAACATCCTGCTGCCCTTGACATTTTTGTATTCTGATCATACTAACCGACCATACATCTTTTGCTACTGCACATTCCCACAAGGCATGGACCCCTGTTTCAACCTCCCTTGAACAGAGCATACAAACTTCCTCCTCAACAATTTTCCTCCGATACAGATTATCACATGTGGGCAATATATTGTGGCAAGCTCTCCACGCAAATACTTTTATTTTGTTTGGCACATGAAGCTTCCATAGTTTAGGCCATACCTAACAACCGATTGGCCCAGAGGAACTTTCCACCCAATCCTCTGTTTTGAAAACCTGTCTCGCCACATGATAGCTAGATTTTATAGAGTATACTCCCTTTTTATTGTGGAACCAAACTATGGCATTTGGGACATGTCTGTGACTCAATGGTAATCGCAATATAGCATCTGCATCATCCTTGTGAAAGTGTGCCATGATAAAATCTCTTCTCCACCATTTCAGGTCTGGGTTAATGAGTTTAGAAACATACCAGTCTCTTCCTATCTTATCAGGAGGGTGAACCACTCCATTTGTTGGATGGTTAGGGATCCACTTGTTAGATGAAACCTTGATTTCAGCTCCATCACCAACCCTCCAACAGCACCATTTGTTTAAGATCAGCTGTGCTACCATGATACTCTTCCACACATAGGAGCTGTTAGGTGAGTCCGAGGCTTCCAAAAACTGACTTCATGGGAAATATCTGGCCTTAAAGCACTAGTACATCGTGAGTAATGTTCTTGTATAAATTTCCACCCTTGCTTTCCCAACACGGCTAAATTGAAGGATCAAAGGTCTCGAAAACCCATTCCCCCCATTTTCTTAGATTCAGTGAGTTTGCTCCAACTCCTCCAATGAATTCTTTTGGGAGTAACAATGCCTTTTTGGTCATTCTACTTTGTTCATGCTTTCAATGTGTTTTTTTTTTTTTTAATCTATTACATATAAAAAGGACGAGGGAGAGAGAGAGAGAGAACAGCAAAAGAGTATTCTCATTAGGTAATGTAAAGGCCATCAAAATGTAAAATACATGATGTTATTCACAAAAGATACACAAAAATACCTCACATCTAATGAGACATTTTGCATATATATATTTTTACAACTTGCTACAATGGTTATGTAAATATAAATAATCATTATAGTATTGTGTCAAAGGTTTTAATTTTATTCTTTTTTTTATTCTCTCTCCTCGCTTGTCTCACTTTTTGTCTTCTCTCTTTCACTGTAACTTTGAAATAAGATTATTTTAATGTAATATATTGTAAAATAAAAAATAAAATGTAGAGTGTGTTGTAAAAATGGTAATATAAAATAGATAAATTGACTTTTTGATAAGATAAAATGCATTTATTTTTGCATGAGTGGATGAGAATGCTTAAGTTCTACAGGAATATTTATAATTGCAATACCCATACCTATAACTATTCCTATCTTAAAGGAGTCTAAGTCAAGACCTATGTTAAACCACTTCAAAATTAATCTAATTTTATTTTTGGTTCCGCTTGTACGAAAACTAATTAAGTATTGAGAATTTGTTATAATAAATACAAATATGAAATCATCATCACCAATTGTCTGTTCTTGGTTAACTGATTAAGTAGCATTTATAAATTATTCAAAGATAAAATTAATAATTATAGCTTGACTAGAGATTCCATTGGAGAATGGAAGTTCACATTGTGTTTGATGAGGGATGCATGGGTTGGTAGATCATAGATAAAATTAAGTAGCATTTATAAATTATTCAATGATAAAATTAATAATTCTAGCTTGACTAGAGATTCCATTGGAGAATGGAAGTTCATATTGTGTTTGATGGGGATGGTTTGGTAGATCATGGATGTTTGTCTACTTTTGCTCACCTCACAAGGTTGGTTCATGATAACCACATACTCATATGATAAATATATCTCTCACTGATTATTTGTTCAAGAAGATATATAATTTGTTCTACCTTTGAGATGACGTGTGTTATTATTGCTAAGGAAAGTGATGACTATTTAAAAGAAAAAAATTGTGCCCTGTATTACTTGTGTAAGATGTGGCCAGAAAACACAATAACGTAGAAGAAAGAGAAAGACAAAATAATAATAATAATAGAAAGGAAAGAAAGAAAGAAAATTTGTGATCCTCTTACTCTATGACTTGACCTTAAACTATATGGTATACTGAAGTGGACATATCAAATTCTTCATTTTGAAAAGGTAGAAAATCAGAAAGTTAATATATATATATATATATATATATATAAACTGAGATTAAAAGTTAATTTTTTAACTCTTAGTATCAATGTGAGAGCTCTCGCATCTCATGAGATCTCAATTCTATCTACACTGTAGGTTCTAGTTAGCTCAATTGGTATAGTCTTTGATGGTTGAATAAGAGATTTAGGGTTCAATCTCTGCTTACACAAAAAACTGATTGGTGTCTTGGTCTGATGATAAAGAATTATCATCAAAATTGAACGCCATAAGTTGAAACTCTCTAAAAAAATATAAAAAAATAAAAAAAATCCTACCTACACTAGGCGAGCTGAACCAACAAAGAGCAAAGATGACTGCTATCTTGCATCCTCTGGCATAAGAAATAGGATTTGACTTCTCTCTTGTACATAGTATAAAGCCTTGCCCTAATTAATAATCCGCTTTTGTTAATGGGTGCTTTAGGCACACCTTAAGATTTGAAGAAGTTCTACCTACATTGAAAAATAGCAAAAATTGATATAAATATGAAGTTAATATATAAAAGGTTAAAAGTGGCTTGAAATCCTATAAAAAGTGGTCCGATTGTGTTATAAAACTCTTCCTAAAAGGGTGCTAAGGACACTTAATAAATAAATATAGGTTGGAAATTATGAGACTGTTTGGTATGGCATTTTAAGCAACAGTTTTCAGTTTTTAAACAATATTATACGTATTTTCACACATTTTTTCACTCATAAGTATTTTTAAAAAATACAAACAACGTTATTAGAACAACGTTAGATTTTAAAGTTTTAATGTTATCAATTAAAATTTAGAACCTTCTCCAAAAAAAAATTAAAATTTAGAACTTATGAAATTGTTTTAATTTAAAGCTTTTGTTGATTTTACAAGTGATGAAACTCTATATTTTACTTAGGCTTGTTCATAAATCAATTTCATAATTATTGAACATAGAATTTATTTTTTATGTGGCGAATCTCAATCTTCCTGAGCACATCATTCACCATATTAATTAAGCACAGACTATCACTCATCGACCCATTAGTAAAAAAGGGTTTCATTTTCTTTAGATCCATCAACATTGTCCTTAGGGAAAGAAGTCATTTATAATCATGATTGGAACTCAAATTGGTGTAACCGTGTAGGCTTTACTAACCAGTGTTCTAGAAGCCAATCTCATAGAATAATTATTATTGTTATTTTTTGTGTCATGTGGTATCACCTCCATTATCTTTGAAATTTCAGTTTTATATATATATATATATATATATATAAGAGATAAGTGCTTTTGACGGCAGTAAGTAGGTCATCCTCTGAAACGGTGACCCTAGGGAGCTTACCCCAATCTTCTCCTCCCTCAAAGATGCAAGCTCGTTAATGTTTAGCAAATTGCAGGATGACAGAAAATGAAGAGTTTTGTTGAACATTCAGACATCATCAACAAATTTTATTGTGAATTTCCCAATGTCATCATCCGCCACAAAATAAGCTGTCAAGATTCGAAAGCTACATCTCAATTGAATACTACTACTGAATCCTTATTACCAATGGAAGCTTGACAACTACATGCAAATAATTATGAAAATTTGATGTTGATGATGATGAAGTGGCGAATATAAATTAATATGCATGATGATATCACTGGCTTGTTCCGTGATTAATACATACTAATATGATAAATATATCTCTCACTAATTATTTGTTCTAGAAGATATAGCATTTGTTCTACCATTGAGATGTCGTGTGTTATTATTACTTGTGTAAGATGTGGCCAGAAAACACAATAACGTAGAAGAAAGAGAAAGACAAAATAATACAGTAATAATAATAATAGAAAGGAAAGAAGGAAAGAAAATTTGTGATCTCCTTACTCCATGATTTGACCTTATACTATGTGAGCGTTTGGTTTCAGCTGAAACCAACATTCACGATTTCATTTCACGTTTCCGTCCTTTTTTTCTTTTTTTTTTTTTTCAGCACATGAACAGTAAATTTACTGCACAGAGACAAAAATTACTGTTCATGCACATGGGAACAGTGCCCCCCTCTCTTTTTTTTTTTTTTTTTTTTTTTTTTTTTTTTTTTTTTTAAATTTAGTATATATATAAAATATTACTTTTAGCAATTTATTTTGATAAAATTGCACTTTGCCCCCTCAACAGTATTATTGATATTTTTAAAAATTAAAAAAAAAAAAAAATATATATATATATATATATATAGCCCAATAATAAAAATTAAGCTCAAACGACACCCACAAAACAAACACACACAAAAATAAAATAAAATCAAAGCCGATTCTAACTAGAGATCTAACTAACCTAGGAGTAAGAGAACACCCAACCTACGGCAGGACACATATAATAAAGGAAAAAAGAAGGGGATTTCTAAGCCACTCAAAAAAAAAAAAAAAAAAAAAAAAAAAAAACTAACTTACGGTAGAACTCAGGAGACCTTAGACCTGAGGGGTTGGGCAGCGGCACTCAGCAGAATAGCAGTGTAGCAGAAGTAGAAGCTGACTAGCACTAGTGCACCACGCTTGAAGCCACCACCAATCAACCACAGCACCGTCCAAACTTGGTAATTATATCTAATCTCTTTTTTCTTTTTTTTGGATGAGAATATTTTATTCCTCTCATATCTAAAACTCTATTGCTTGGTTGATTAACTTAGATTTGATCATATGTGTTATGAAGAAAATTGAAAGAGAGGTAGAGATGGGAGACTCCACATCCAAAAATAGATGAGAGATAGACTCCTGACTCCATCTTTCTCTTTCTCTCTAAATAAAGTTAAAAGTTATAAATAATACTACAATAGTGGTGAGTCTTGTGAGTCTGTGACTAAGTGTATAGTTTTGTGTATTTGATTATAGCACAACATGGCAATGTAATGTTCTGTGCAAATGATTATAGTTTTGTCTGTTAGTGTTTTTGTCTATTAATGTCTTTTAAAAAATATTAAAGAGATTTTTTTTTTGGGGTAAATAATTAAAGAGATTTGTATGGCAGGTCTGGTGTAGGGTAGGACGTGAACTTGGTGAAGGTGTGGGAATTGGATTTGGTCCTATTTCGAATTGGAGAGAGGAACTCTTTCTTTTTCTTACATAAATTTATAATTCAGTGATTTCCTCTTTCTAATATTTTTTTCTCTTTTTTATAACGTGTGAGGGTTGATTAATTAGGAATTTTTACCAATTAAAAAATGTTGGCGACCTAAAAATAACAAGTAAACCACGGTAGCTTTCAAAAATGGAAGATCTTAATCCAAACAAGTTGGAGGAATTGATGCCGTGCCTGTGCCTATCACCGTATTTGAAAAAAAAAAAAAAAAAAAATCAATCTTTAAACTTGTAGTAAGGAGTGAATGACAGTAGAAAGGTAGTTGAGATATATTACGACTTGTTGTATATGAAAGTTTGTTGGTGATTGTGATGACCACCCAACTAAATTAAAAGTTTGGCCGCCAATGATTAAATTATGGTCTGGGATCGGCTTATTTTACTAAAATTGAAAATTTTTTGCTAAAAGTATTGTAGATAAAGGTAAAAATTAGCTGAAATAGTATAGTGAGACTCGTGAATAATACCAAAAAGTGTAGTGGGACTCATGAATAGTAGCAAAAATAAGCTAGCTTTTTAATTTGAAGCCAAACACATACTAAAACTAATCAAAATTAATGTAAATATTATATATATATATATATTAATAGGTAAAGTTTAGAGAAATTTTTTTTTTTTAAATACTAATTATTTAACACACACATGGGGAGAGGAGAGAATGTCTTAAAAAAACTGACAGTAGTGTATATCCAAATTAGAATTTTAAATCAGAATCTAATTTTGTGTTATATGTCCAATTTAACTTTCTTAATTTTGGTGTACTAAGCTTCAACCCATTTTTCTCTCCTTTGTGTGTGTTGGTTTCTCAAAAAAAAAAAAAAAAAGCTTCAATCTCAGCACAACACTTATTACTCAACTATTCTTGAGATGAGAACCCTAAAAAAATGTGTCCCATTAAACCAACATTTTGAAACCACAAATACTTATCCCTTCCCATTTCCATTTACTCACGCTGTTTGGTTTTGTCCCTTATTTAATGTAGTAATGTACACAGCTACGTTTTCCTAATATCTTGGGTAGTTTTTAAGATATCTCCTCCAACATTCTGAACTTCATTCTCTTTTTCCTTGCCTATTGTACAAGCGATCGCGGAACATGGTGAAGACTTACAGGAATCTCTACCCAAAGTTTCATTGTTGGGTTTACTTGGAGAAGCATTACTAAATCATATTAAAAGGTTAAAATAGCATTTTTTTTTTTCTGTCTATCTAATTTTTAAATCAAATATCTTTTTCATTTTGAAATTAAACCACATTTTTTTTCTTCTAATTTTTAAATTAAGATTTTTAAGTGTTGTATGCATAGCATTAATCTATTAAAATAAAGAAAAAAAAAATACAATCCATAGTTTTGTAAAAATCAATTAAGACATTAATCTAAACATAAAATTTAAACATGTAATTTGATTCCTTAAAATAAATTATCATAAAAGTGTTAAAAATATAGTAGTACACTTGCAAAGTTGTATTCTCATGGTCTCGAAAGCTCTTAAAAAATATGCATAATTCAACTTTTCTTTGTCTATTCTTTTAAGTGGTTAAAATTTTGGGTTTGTTAGGTTCTAAGACTTTAGGAACTAAATGTATTAAAACTTCATTTTGTATATGTTGGCAAACCATGATCAAAACAATGAGTCTAGGTTTAGACTTGCTCAAAGTTTGTTTAAGTATAAGTTTGAATCGAGTGTTTTGCAGGAATTTATTGTGTAAAACTGCAAGGTTCGATTGATCGAAAATAAGACTCGATCGATCGAAAATCGCAGCTCAGAAAATTTTGCAAAAGTTTCAAACACAACTCAAGCCCATATGACGTGTAAGGTTAAGTGTTTCACTCCAAGTATAAAAGGAAAAACCCTAACTACATTTTAGTGGTCTTTGTTGAGTTGTGTGTTGAGTCTTTTGTGAGATCTGAGAGGTTTGTATCTTCAAACACACGCATAGAGCTATCAAGATCAAGATTCACATCAAGAACTTGATGGTTGGTTTAGTTGCTGCATAAAGAACATTCAAGGAACAACAAAACCTTTGAGTGGAGTCTCAAAGTCACAAGAAGGAGAACTTGTGGTTGCTGCAGATTCAAGAAAGAAATAGTCCATGGATTTGGAGCTTGCACGTGGTCGTGCCAGTAAGTCCTATGTGTAGTAGCATTAGGATGTTAGTGGTCTAAGTCCTTTTGTAAACTTCAATTATTTCTATAGTGGATTTTTTTTTACCTTGAGAATAGCTATATTAAATCCTCCCTAGGTTTTTTACCAGTTTAATTTTCCTGGGTCATCAAATCTTTGTGTTCTTTACTTTCCGCATTATTTCTGTTTTGCTCATAATTGTTTAACCTAGACTTGAATAACAAACTTGTTAATCAACTTGGCTTAATATTAGGTTAAACATATTGTGTTAAGTGGTCTAAAAACCTAACAAATGGTATCAGAGCAAGTTAAATCTTGTGTTAGATCTCTTGATCTAAGAGTTGATTCTTGACCCCTGTTGTCATGGAACACAGTCACTCTCTTGTGATCCCTCCACATTTTGATGGGAATAAATATGCCTATTGGAAGGTTAAGATGAAAGCCTTCTTGAAATCTATAGATGAGAGAGTGTGGAACTCCGTTGAATACGGATAGGAGAAACCGGCTACTCCTATTAGTGAGTAGTCAACGTCCCAAAAAGAAGCAACCGCTTTTAATAGCAAAGTTATGAATGCTATTTTTAATGTTGTTTCTATGGAAGAGTTTAAGAGAATCTCAAATGTTGAAGTTGCTCATACTACTTGAAAATTCTCCAAATTGTGTATAAAGGCACAAAGGCAGTTACCTAATTTTTTATAATAGTCCCACCTCCACCTACTTAAATTGGATTAACTAGTATGCAAGTATCCACCCGTACTTAAATTGACTCATCCTTAACTAAGAACTTGCCCCTCGATCGATTAAAAACCAATTAAATACTGCAGTTTATGGTAAATAAGTATTGATCTAAAATTTGTTGGCTATTTAAGAAAGACAGTGTTTGTCAAACGCGATTCAATTTTAAAATTATATTTTCAACTCACTATTTCCGTTCAAAAAATTATGTATGTAATAGTGCGCTTGTGTAACAAGCAAAATGAGACGCCTACATATATGTGTTGCACTCATATAATGGGTGTATAATCAAAAAAGATGTAAAATTTACATTTTTTTTTTAAACCTAAAAATGATCCAATTCAATGAGTGTATAATTGTGTAAAATTAATTTCATAAATGATTTGATGTGGGGTGTTTTGAAAAAAAAAAGTAAAGAAAAAAAATATTATGCTAATTAAAATAAACGCACACAAAAATTACTATCTAACAGGTTTTATCCATTTTAGAGAATAATAAAATTAAATTTAGACAATTAAAAGTGAGCAAGTACATGAATCATATTAATATTATAAGACAAAAATCCTTTGGATCAATAGAGTACTTCTCTTATACTCAACTACCAGTCGAAGATGTGATATATCAATTATCAAACCACTTCCATTTTCTTTTTTTAAAGTACATTTTTTTGGGTAAGTAATCACACCTCCATCAAACATTCCACTCGAAAAAAAGACAAAATATGGATGAAACACTGAACAAAGTTAGCCAAACCAAAGCCCACCAACCAAACCCCACTCGCTATGCGCGTGAACGTTACCAAACATGCATGAGGTCCACTCTTAGTCTTATACCCACTTTTATATAACCCCTCATGGCCCCTTCCCTCCTATCATAACTATTGTGTGCCTTTTCTTCTTCTTCTCTACAGTTTTTTGCTTTTTTATCATTTGATCAAAGAAACTGAAGAAAAAAAAAATGTGTGGTTCAAATCCTAATGTCTCGGAGGCTGGTCGGACCATGATCATAGGCTCAACCGGGTTTATAGGCCGCTTTGTGGCAGACGCTAGCCTCGACTCTGGTCGGCCGACGTACCTTCTTGTTCAGCCTAGACCAACCTCCCCTTCCAAGGCGTCCATCATCAAATCCCTCCAAGAAAAAGGAGCCATTATCATACATGTAATTCTACTCTCTATCCATTTTTTGAGAGTGAAACGATCGCAATTTTTTCTTTCTTTTCGAGTTGTCTTCGGTTTTGCCATAACTCACCGTGTGATAAGTTTGTAGCGGTGGAGGTAAAACAGTTGGTCTACACTCCCACTACAGCTTACTACGTGACGAATTGTGACAAAAGTTGTAGAATTTTTGATTTTTCTTAACACAAAACTAAATAATTGTAGGCAAGTTTTGTCCAGTGATAGAATTTTGTTTATACATGTATATGTGTGGTGTGAACGGAGATCTTATATATGTGATTGATTGACTTGATATTAGGGCTCAATTGAGGATCGGGATTTAATGGAGAAGGTTCTGAAAGAGCACAAGATTGAGGTTGTAATATCAGCTGTTGGTGGTGCACACATCTCAACCCAGCTCAGTTTAGTTGATGCCATTAAAGCTGTAGGCACTGTCAAGGTAATGGCCCATTTTTATTTGTTTGAAAAAGAAAGGCAGTGGTGATGCGCCGTTGATGGTATAAAAACTGTTCTTGCATTCAAAGTCATGCACTCATGCCAATATAAATTGGAAACGACATTTTTCCACCTAAAATGATCTCATTTTGATTTGGACTTAGCTTTTGTCCTGTGGCCAGAGGCCACTGGACCCGTTGAATATGCGACATGTGTCCAAGTGAACACGCGTCCAGTGGCCACTTACCACCGGACAAAAACCAGACCCTTTTGATTTTATATGTATAGATAAATAATAGTTTGCATTTGGGAGTACACTTACATTGCGGGTCCCGTATAATAAGACCGACAAGTCCTTTATTTTGGAAGAAACATGTCAATGTATTTGACACGCAATACGATGGAAATTAAAAAAAAAAAAAAAAAAAAACAACTTCGATACAGTAATATATAGAGTATTATTGTTAATAAATTTTACAAATTACAGATGTATAGTTTGCATTTGTGTACACTTATAAGTTATAACATGCGGGTTTCATATAATAAGACCGATATGTCGTGCTTTTTTTTTTTAAGAAAAAATATGTTGATAGTGATGTTTGGTTGGAAGATCTACCACCTAAATTGGATAATGTTTTACAGCTTAATTTACTTTAATAAACTTTTCTTACCAGTTTCTCAAAAAAAATTATATCTATGTTGATGTATTAGACACGCAAAATGATGGAAATAAAAAAAATAAAAGAACAGCTTCGATACAATAATTGTTTGATACTAGTATTTAAGTAACAATTTACTAAATTTAAATAACAATAACACTTTAAACACGTAAATTTAATAACACTTAAACACATATTTTCACAACACTACAAATTTAACACTATTATTAAAAATCTCTAACCAAACCGCGATTCTAAAGTATTGTTAATAAACTTGCAGAGGTTTTTACCATCGGAGTTTGGGCACGATATGGACAGAGCGGACCCAGTGGAGCCAGCCCTGACGATGTACGAGGAAAAGAGAAGAGTGAGACGGTATATTGAGGCGGCTGGGGTCCCTTATACATACATTTGCTGCAACTCTATTGCTGCTTGGCCCTACCATGATAACCATCATCCGGCTGATGTTCTTCCTCCTTTGGATACCTTTCACGTTTATGGTGATGGCACTGTCAAAGGTGATACTTCTTTTGCTTTTGCTTTTTTCTTTTTTGTTTTTAGTAGTGATTTTTTGCTTCATAATGAACAACTGGGTGTTCTTTATTTTTAAGGGAAAATATCCTCATTGTTTAGGAATATTATTTTAGTTGATGTTGACAAACACAACGGAACTGTCCCTTTCAAAATACCATACATTTCTATCTTCCTGTCAAAACAAAAAAATGTTAGCAGCACCGTATAAAAAAATTAAATAAATAAAAGAAAATATATATAAAATTAGCTCGACAGATTTTTTTTTTTTTTATTAAAAAAAAAAAAGTTGTTCTTAACGGGCAACCTACGGTGCCCGTTAATATAATCCAATAAATAATGCATGGTCACAAGGGAACCACGCAAGGCCCACTTTGAAATATCAACCTTCTAGATTAGGAGCTCAAATGATTAGATTAGACATTTTTTTAAAAAATATTTACATTTGAGTCTTGCTATATATATATTACAAATTTTATTTCAAAAAAAATTAATAAGTTCTTGTGTTATTTATCATAAAAAATAATTCTAATATTTATTTATTATATTGTTGAGTAATACATTCATTGTTACATTAGTTTGTTGACTTTTTATAGGAAAATTTGTAATATTTTCTTTTATATATTATCTATTCTAAAGGAAAAATCATTCAATGATCTATGCCCTTAGAAGTAACACTCTAATTAACAAGACCCATTAATAAACTTCACCAGTTTTTTTTTTTTTTTCTTTTTTTCTTTTTTTAACTTTACACTGTCATAAAAAATAATAATGATAAATTAATAATGCAATGCTACCTAGCTAAGCTTACTTTGGTGGTGATATAGCTTGCATTCTTTTAGGATTTGGTTGCATGTATTTATGATAGTTCTGGCTCTTTTCAACTGATGCCTTCAGGCACACATTAAAAAGAAAAAAAAAATTATATAAATTAAAGTTTCAACTATCAATTGTAATGCATGTTTTTCAATGAAGAAAAAACACATCACTCAATGGTATATACTTGATTCTAAAAAAAAATGGTTTATAGTTAAAAGTGCGTGCACACATATTTAAGGTGGTTATTTGTATTTTACATTAATTTGTGAATAATATATATATATATATTTATATATATATATATATATATATATTATAAAGAAAAAAAATAGCGTTTTTAATTTGTGCTCTAACACCGTAATTTTTAACTTAAAAGATCAAAGACTAAAAGCTTTTGGATAAAAACAATTATATCAAAATTGAGTCCAATTAATATATGCTCTTAGGATATAATGAAGCAAGCAATTATATTAAAATGTGTCTTGCTTCAACTACGGAGATAATGATTCTTATGACCAAACAAGGATGGTCCTCTAGAATCTCAACAAACCTAAACCTCATAAAGAGGTTTGGATCAAGAAAGCCAATTTTGTACTAGAAGTCATTTCGATCTAGCCAAAAAAACGATATATTTCGGTACTAGTTAATACCGATATACCATTTCAGAGTTACCAATATATATATATATTCTTTTTTCCCATAGTATTTTAAATCCTATGTCTTTGAGTATATTAAACCCAATACATCATCAATTTTATCCTACTATAATAGCCCAGTCCATTACATATAAATCTAAATTGTCTAATCATATATTTAAAAATAATAATAATAATAAAACTTGGAACAGGCGTAAAAGGCATCAACTCCACCTAACCCACGTGAATTCTGAATTGAATTCCATGCCTAACATTAGCGCTTTTTTTTTTTTTTTTTTTTTTTTTTTTTTTTTTTTTTTTTTTTTTTTGTGGCTAAACAATGCCTAACATTAGTAAAGCATGTTTTTGTGGTTTGAGCTATAAAATAGCATTTTTTTTTCTTTGAGTTCCTATAAAATAGCATTTTAGCATTTTTCACATTTTCAATGTGAATGCTCTAACATACTTGTATATATATATATATATATATATATATTTTTTTTTTTTTTAAAACATGTATATATATTTTAAAACTTTCTGATTTTCTACCTTTCCAAAATGAAGAATAGTTTGATATGTCCACTTCAGTATACTATATAGTATAAGGTCAAGTCATAGAGTAAGAGGATCACAAGTTTTCTTTCTTTCTTTCCTTTCTATTATTATCATTATTTTTTATTATATAATATTCTGTTTTTCTCTTTCTTCTACGTTAATGTGTTTTCTGGCCACATCTTTCACAAGTAATACAGGACACATAATTTTTTTCTTTTAAATAGTCTACTATAGACATCACTTTCCCTTTAGCAATAATAACACACGTCATCTCAATGGTAGAATATATATATATATATATATATATATCTTCTTGAACAAATAATCAGTGAGAGATATATTTATCATATGAGCGTGTATTAATCATGGAACAACTTTATTAGGTGAGCAAGAATATATATACAGGTTTACCAACAAAAAAAAGAATAGACATACACATCTATGATCTACCAAACCCATCCCCATAAAACACAATGTGAACTTCCATTCTCCAATGGAATCTCTGGTCAAGCTATAATTATTAATTTTATCTTTGAATAATTTATAAATGCTACTTAATCAGTTAACCAAGAACAGAAAATTGGTGATGATGATTTCATATTTGTATTTATTATAACAAATTCTCAATGCTTAATTAGTTTTCATACAAGCGGAACCAAAAAATAAAATTAGATTAATTTTGAAGTGGTTTAACATAGGTCTTGACTTAGACTCCTTTAAGATAGGAATAGCTATAGGTATGGGTATTGCAATTTTAAATACTCTTGTGGAACTTAAGCATTCTCATCCACTCATGCAAAAATAAATGCATTTTATCTCATTAAAAAGTCAATTTATCTATTTTACATTTCCATTTTTACAACACACTATACATCTCATTTTTTATATTACAATACATTACATTAAAAATAATCTTATTTCAATGTTACAATGGAAGAGAGAAGACAAAAAGTGAGACAAGCAAGGAGAGAGAGAATAAAAGAATTAAAAAAACTTTGTCACAATGCTATAATGGTGATTTATATTTACATAACCATTGTAGCGAGTTGTAAAAATATGTGCAAAATATCTCATTAGATGTGAGGTATTTTTGTGTATTTTTTGTGAATAATATCATGTATTTTACATTACCGAATGACAATACTCGTCCTTTTGATATGTAATAGATTAAGTGAACGTTTGGATGCAGCTGAGCTGATTTTTCAGCTGTGTCCAACGTCTGTAAGTGGGTCCCGTGCACACAAACCTCTTTTTTCAGCAAAACTTTCATTAAAAATGGATCTCATGACACTATTCACACATTTAGAAATTATTTTGTTACAGTATTTTCAGTTTTCAGTAATAAGTAATATCCAAACAGACCATAAATAGTACCACATTAAAAGCATGAACAAAGTAGAATGACAAAAAAACATTGTTACTCCCAAAAGTTGGTTGATTAAAGTTGAGCATTGCTTTTAAAAGAAGCCTTAGTTGAAGCAATTTTGTTTAAAATAAGTATGTAGGAAAAATTAGACATACAAAATTTACCATTTTCTTTGGTTATTTTTTTCGTCTCATTTTCTATAAGGGAGTTTGTCTTGAAGTTGATAGATTCAAACAAGTAACCTCCACTCCACGAGGCATTATTTGTAAGTAATTATACCATCGTTTACAATGCTTAGGCCTATTGTTATCTTAAATTGATTAAAAAAATAAAAATAAAAAAAGCCAGCAATATCATCGTGCATATTAATTTATATTCTCCACTTCATCATCATCAACATCAAATTTTCATAATTATTTGCATGTAGTTGTTAAGCTTCCATTAGTAATAAGGTTTTAGTAGTAGTATTCAATTGAGATGTAGCTTTTGAATCTCGACAGCTTATTTTGTGGCGGGTGACGACATTGGGAAATTCACAATAAAATCCATTGATGATGTTCGAACACTCAACAAAACTCTTCATTTTCGGCCATCCGGAAATTTGCTAAACATAAATGAGCTTGCATCTTTGTGGGAGGAGAAGATTGGGCGTAAGCTCCCTAGGGTCACCGTTTCAGAGGATGACCTACTTACCGCCGCCAAAGGTACTTATCTCTTATATATATATATATATATATATATATATATATAACTAGAATTTCAAAGATAATGGAGATGATACCACATGACACAAAAAATTATTATTATTATTATCTAATCAATTCCATGGAACTTTGAAAATAGTATTATTCACAATTTCAATGGTTCCTTATACTAAGTGTCCGTTTGAGAAGAGTTTATTTATCTTTTTATCGAAATATTTTTTGCTAAAAGCGTTCTAAAATATATATGTTCTTTGAGAAAGTAAGAAAAAATAAGGTTTTAAAAAAATGTACATAAAAATTAAAAGCTAATAACTAAGCTTATAAGCTCTAACCAAACAGACACGAGTAACTTTCAAGGGTTGGGAGTCGAGACCCAACCCAAACTAAATTCTTTATGGAACAAAGTACAAACATTATAAACAAGTTGTGAAAATCCAAATTTACAAATCAGCTTTTAAGACAAAAATGACAATTCATCCAATCTTGTATTTTAGTAGTATGATTTTAAAGTTGAAGAAAAGAAGGTTTGAAAAACAAATAACATGGGACTTTGAAATTTTCTAATAAGAAAAAATTTGCTCAAAACAGCTTTCTCACTCAAGTGAGCTTATTAAAAAAGAAAAGAATTCCAATCTTTTGTACTTCTTCAAGGAAAAACGCCATGTATCCAAATTTATTGCCATATTACACATTGGCACACCATAAATGTAATGCCATATCTTTCTCTTGCTAATGCTACCAGAGATGCGCATCCCACAAAGCATTGTTGCAGCCCTTACTCATGATATTTTCATAATTGGTTGCCAAGTAAATTACTCCTTGGACAAGCCGACCGATGTTGAAGTCGTCTCTCTTTATCCGGACACACCTTTCCGAACCATTGACGAGTGCTTCAAGGACTTTGCCAGATTGATTGGTGACACTCCAAAAGTAGTCAACAAGCCCAAAAGCAACGATGCCATCATTGTGCCAAATTCTAAACCAGAAGCGTTGGCAATCACCGCAGCTTGAGCAAGACTCGTTTGTTACTACATTATCCTAAACGTATTTCAAGCTCTTCCAATGTTGCTGTGTGATTTGTTTGTTTTTTTTGTTGTTGTTATGGTTCACTATGTGTATGGTGGTTCATTAGTCGTACATTTATATTTAGTTATTGAAGTTTAGTCTTTAGGTCATTTGTGATCTTTGGAACAGTTCAAACTGTAGTTAATAAAGCACCCCCCAAGGTATACAAAATTGGGGTATGCGTACTTTCTCTCTTTAGCAAGTACTGCTTGCATGTAAGAGAATGCAGTATTCATTGTGATAATGTATCGAGTAGCACCAATATTTATTGCCAAAAATATCTATCTTCCTTTTTAAGTTCTAAACACATGGGCATGAGACATCCGGAAAAGACAATTAGGTGTTAAAGCTTGCTATGAAAAGAGAGCACAACTAAACTAAGCATACATAATTATTCTTGCAAATAGTAAACCCAGTGCTTCCTGCATAAGAGTTGCATCAGTCCCAACTTCATATCATGCAAAAAGTTAATAAACCTTTTATGAACCAAAAGAAAGAGATAATTTAAAATATATAATCAAGATGAACGTTAGTGAATACAAATGTTCTGTCCCAATATTTTGTATTCGTCTTTATGCTCCACTAATCACAATTTGCAATTCATTCTTTTTTACCTTCTTTGTAAAATAACCAGGGTTTAAAATGGGAAAAAAATAATAATAAGACATCACGTATACAATTAATAGAGAATAAAGTAAAATACAAAAAGTTAGACAAAAGATTTCTATTCACCATTAGTCTGGAAAAATTATTCTATACACCAGATGCTCCCCTCACACGAATGAGGAACCCTTTGATTAGTTAAATTAATATAACCTACAATTCTGTTAAAGGAGAGAGCACTATTCTTTAAATTCTAAATAATTACTCATCCCTATGAGCGCTAAATGTAACATTTTTTTTTTTCACGACCAATTAAAAGTATAGGGCTCTAATTCGCAATTATAAAATATTTTCTTCAAAATGTTGACTTCACCGCATATCCTACAATGTCGTGTCCGGATTTTTCACATAAAGAATAAACATTAAATTTATTTTATACACAGAAAAACAGCTCATAATCACAATACTGTCACACAGCATGCCAAGAAATTCCAACATGCTATTCCTGTGATTTCCCATTATAAAAGTACGGTATATTTACAATTTAAAAGGAGGGAAAATTTTTTGAAAAACAACTGCCCAAAGTTGATATAGTTATAGCAACTTCAATTCCTGTATTACCTAACCTTTGTTATGTTAATTTGAACAAGCAACACTCAGTATTGTAGAAGTTCCGATAAAAAGTTGAAACTGTAGCATTCTCCCATCATTGTTTTTTACCTCTATGGGCTCCAATTTGTGCACTTGGAAGAAAAAAAAAAAAGGAGGGCAAGTTAAAACTAAACATCATATACAGGTAAGCGCTCCTCAATAATGACACGGCAAATTGGGCATTTTTTACACTTCTCACAGCATGTACTGCAACACATTGGGAAACAATTAGTATCACACCAGAAAAAGAAAGTAACTGATTGAGCTTTACATGAAGAATGCATGTTAAAAAAATCAGGTGCATCAATGTGATTAAAAAAAAAAAAAAAAAAAAAGCTACCTGCAAAGGATACGATGCCTACATGGAAGCAGGACCACGCAAATCTCTCTCTCAAAGCAAACCCTACATAAAACTTTTTCCTGACCAGTGCATCAGGACAAGATTAAGGTATTAAATTGGATTAACCTTTATAATCAAAGTTATTCAGGATTGAACAGAAGATCTAAAAACAAACTAGAATGAGCACAAGCATGGATGCCTGCACAGATGAAAGCACAAACAACATCCTAGTTATCATTTTCCAATTCAGTAGGCAAAAGTAGCATATTTGATGATGCATTCAGTACCTTTCATTTCAGATAAATAATAAAACCAATCAACACACCAATATTTGTTACTGGGTTGCATTTGGCAAACAGTGCTTCAGAATAACTGTAAAGAATTTGTCGATCAAAAATCTATCATCAAAAACACCTATGCGTATCTCATTTTAACTTCCAATGTGATGAGAATATTAGGGATGATTACATAATACTACTTGATGTTTTACTCCTTGCAAATTCAGTTTCTAATCATGTAGTATTCTTTGGGATAATTTACTCTTAATTTTAGAAAATGGGGAAAAAAATAAAACAAATTGTACAATAAATCTCGAGTGGCAAAAAGGATTTGGATGCCAAGCTGGCATGGATTTCCTACATGAAGCAAAATCCATACTAACCAAAAGTTAATATTTGCTAATCATCATCATCATCACTGCTACCACCACTAACACTCTTCCCTACTTGACAGTTCCATTCTCACGACTTTCCCTAGGGCCTGCCTGAAAATCACGATTCTTAGCTCACCACAACCTCCTCGCTTAAATCTTGAGAATCATTGTTTAATAAATTATGGCTGTCCAGAAAAAAGGTAGAGTTGTTTTCGCAAAAAACTATAGGAAAAAAAAAAAAAGGCTGCAAAAATCGTGGATGCCAATAATGTTCATCAACAAATGTTGACATGCATTTCATCACAGGATTTACAACTGACTACAACTGAAAATCATACAGTCCAAATTATTTTTTTTTTCTTGCAATCCTGTGTATGTTCAATCTAGGAACCACATACAGATATTTAGCATATCTAAACTTTAACTCCTTGTTTACGTCTTTGTCCAAAAAACTCCCCAGGAGAGATTAAGTTGTCAAAGAACAGAAAATTTCTAACTAGTAGTCACAAGACAAGGTTTTTTCTTTTTTCTTTTTTCTTTTTTCCCCTTATGCATGAAATTAACAACACAAGTTAAAATTACATGTCCATATTGTCATTAAACTAGTAGTCAAGGATGAGAAAATTACATTTTGAAGCCTTTCATACTCCTGTTGGCTGTATTTTGTGATTTCTGTCTGCTCACCCAGAGCTGCTTGCAGTCTCCAAACCTGAGATAAATAACAACAACAATCAAGCCTAAGTCCCAAAATGTTGGGTTCGGCTAAACCTGAGATAAATGAGAATCATTTTTTTTTTTTTATATAAGTAATAAGTTTTATTGATATCAAAAAGGGACACCCTAGTACACAGGGAGTGTACAGGGGTCAACAATCAAGTACAAAAATTACAAGAATAAGAAAATCAAGGAAAGAGGTGAATGATTGGTTTTGCAAAGCAACCAACCATTTTGAGAATCATAAATACAAAACAAATGAAACAGAAGTTGTCTCAAATGGAATTTTGGAATTTGCCTAAAGTTGATAAAGAGAATTATGATCACCTCCTCAGCAAGATCCTTTTTAGGCATTTTCTTCACAATCTCAGGAGGATAACCGCTAAAAGTGTTATACCTGTGTGGTAAGTAACCAAATGTACAAAGATCAGCAAAATTGCAAACTGCAAAACCCTTTCATGGATTTCATATGGAAAGTGAAGATATAATGCAGCAACTAAAGCTAAAATGCCACAGGCAGAAGGGGAACCACTGCACTTTCAAGCTGGGTTTTAATGTTCTAGAGATCAACATACACTACCTGAAACAAGGACACTGCATTTTCATATTTGGACATCATTTGGTTGTAACAATCTAAATTAGAAAATATTCTTTGTCTTGTTATCTAATCAAAATTTTAACAATGTCTAATGTACCATACATTACCATTGAATCTAAATTTTGCATGAAATTGTCAAGAACATCAATTAATCAGGGAGCAGATAAAGACAACAATGACATGAGGCATTTTTTTATTGGTAAGTTACACATGCATCCAATGGGTCTTGAACCAACAACCTCATCCTCCACCAGGGAGGAGGTGCCATTTGAGCTAGAGCTCATTGAGATGACTATATCACCCCTAAAGTAATCATTTTGCATTCATAAATATTTATATTGGAAAAATTAATTTACTCAGAACAGAAAATTTAATTTGCAAAACAGACCACAGAACAACTCAAAAAGGTACAAGAGATGAAAATATCATTCTTTTATTGGCAAGTTACACAGGCATCTGGTGGGTCTTAAAACCATGACCTCGCTCCACCATACTCTCACAAGGTGTCATTTGAGCTAGAGCTCATCAAGATACTGCATCCTCTCCCCCCCCCCCCCCCCCCCCCCTTTCTCTCTTCCCTAAACAAAGAAAGCATTTCTCATTCATAAATCTTCATATCGTTGGAGAAGGTATTAAAAGAGTTAACTAGTTGCTGCAAGAAATTCATATTCTAAAAGTACTACACTAGCATATTTATGGGGAAAATTACACTTTACCCCCTTTTACACTTACTCTCTTAAACTATTACCTGTGTAACTCTTGCCCTCCTAAACTATGCGAGTGCACACTTACCCCCTTATACTATTACCCATGTAACACTTTGCACCCCATCCCATGGGTAGTAGTTTAGGCAAGTGTGCATTCTCATAGTTTAGGGGGGTAAGTGTAAAGGGGGGTATAGTTTGAGGAGATAAAGTGTGCATTCTTATAGTTTAGGGAGGGTAAGTGTAAAAGGGGTATAGTTTAGTGGGGTAAGTGTAAAGTAAAAGGGAGTATAGTTTAGGGGGTTAAAGTGTAAAATTCTCTATATTTATGCCAAAAAATAAATTTTAATTTCAACAATTTTGCATCTAAGTTAAAGTTCTTTCTTGCATTTTGCTCTCGAACAGATACAGAGTGATGTTCAAGCAAAGATAAAATTAGTAAAGTGGATATTTTGTTACCCAATCACATATGCAACCAAAGTACATTTATAACATTTGCATACAGTGCACTTACAATAGTAAAAGTAAAAGAATGCTAACCCTGAAGCTCCCTGATGGAATAGTCGGGCTTGTTCTTCTCGACTTCCTTCATCAATGGACCACCAACCCAGTAGCCTGGTGTTGAAGATTTTCAGATCAAGAATTAGTCCATAGCACTTGCACTGGTCAATCGTTACATATTGATTCAGTAAATTCAGTGTGACCCATTTAAGCTTTTCTTCGGAGGTGGAAGATGTCATTACCTGGAACCATGGTGCAAGTACGCCAAGCAGTCATGAGCTCTTGCAGAAAATCTAAAATATGATCCTGTGCCAGTTCCACTATGAAGTAACAGTACAATTTTCTCCACCAATCTAGAGGTAGCAAGTAGTACACCAGCGCCTTGAAGTAGGAAAAGAGGTGCAAAAAGAAGTGGCAGTGGTATATCCTTAGCACTAGCAGGTGTTCCCTGAAATTGGAAACCATCATAAGATATTCCAAAAACTAACCATTACCATAACTCAAAAATACATACCTCTAAGCGCATACAAAGAAGGATTTGAAAACCAATTACTGGAATTTTCATGATATGGCCACCAATGTCTTGCAAACCGCACATTCTTTCTTCCTGCAGATCCTCCTCTGGAGAAACTACTAAGCCACTATTCCAGTCAAGATATCTAATAGTTGTAGAAGATGAACTAGCTTCCCTTGTAGGAGAGTTTCTATGAATCACCGGATTAGACCACTTTGTACAAACAAGAAATGCAAAGCATTCCGCAATACTGTTGTTAACCAAAAAAAAAAAGTTTTGGAATTTATTTGTCATTTAACACCTTGAATATAAACATCAATGTGTCAATATCACAGGGGGCAAGGGAAACACTATTTAAAAAAGTAAAATTTAAATAATACAAATGGCATTAGAGTAGATTAATCATACCCAAAATTTATAAACAAGTCCCACCAGCCAAGAGCACCTACATCACCTGCAACATCATGTGTACATGAGTACAATGGATCAATTAAATAATATCCAGATTAAGTATCATTATTGAAGGTGAAAGAATGGATTCCTTCATTTTTTTCCCCTTTTTGTATAAGTAGAAATTTGTTGAAGAAGGAAAATAGGCTGACACACAGGATGTTCAGTCCCATTTCAAGGAATACAAATTTTATATATATATATAGAGAGAGAGAGAGAGAGAGTGAAAATCAGCAAAAGACATGGAAGGAATGCCACCATGGACCCTCATCCAGTCATACAAGGACAGAAAAATACACTCTATATTAGAAAGGTAGGAAATTCAACTCCATCAAAGACCGTCTTGTTTCTTTCATGCCACAAATTCCACGACACAAAGAGGCATAGCTTGCCAAACCTAAGCTACTCTATGGCGATGAAAACGCCCTTGCGAGCGCATTCCAAAAGATCAATCACAGATTTGGGCATCAACTGGGTCATCCCAAACAATGCAAAGACAAATTACCATATATCAGTTGCCAAGGAACAATGGAGTAGCAAGGTTTAGTCAATGAAGTATTATTTTTTAAATGATGTTTTGAAGCTCTGCAAACTTAGTTGTCCCAGTTAAGAAGATACTTCTCAGCTTCTCTATGACACAGGTGCAGGACACATACAATATGGACATGTCAATACAATGAATTTTATAAAGACACCAAACACTCAAGCCTCTATCATTGAGAAGGCCACATTACTTACTTTGCCTTATTTGACTGAGTGGTGTTTAATTCATCAGCCTTACGTTTCCTAAAGAAGTCGTATTGCATTTTTCCTAGAAACATTTTCTAGGTAGGGTAGAATATAAAATTTTTTTTACTAGTATCCTATCAATCTAACTATATTAATTTCCATAATAGGAATAGATCTTATCTTCCAAAACATAATTCCAAGCAAGGACAATATAAAGTAGATTGTAATGCCATTAAACTATTGATAAATGATAAGGTGGTAATAATACAATGGATCATGAGACCGTAACATAAAGCTTATGCGAATAAAAGTTTTACTTAATATATGCATTTTATCATAATTAACTTTGATAATTATGGTGAGTAAGAGAAATTACCACACAGTTTTAGGAGGGTAAAGACTGTAGCAGCCGCAAAGAAGACCATGGAGATTGCAACCCAAAAGTGCTACATGCAAAATATCAGCAGATCACTTAGTAACTGTGAAAACTTAGAAGTATGTTTTTAAATAAGTGAAAATTATATTTAAAAAGAGAACAGACAGGGAGGATGAAAACCAGACTGTTTTCAGAAATGCTTGACAATTTATATTACAAGCCAATGCATTTCAACATGCCCAAGTTTGTGATCATAATACCTGATGTTGAAGTTAATAGCCAGACATGTGCTGCTTATAAAGAATATAAAAATAAAGCACAGCGGAGGATACATAAAACAAATAAAAATTGACAGATTCATTTCCACTATTTAACTAGCACTTTGAATTAAAAACCAGTGAATGTCATTAAATGACCAAGAATTTAGCCAATGCAACAGTTTACTAACAAAATTTGTAACCTAAAAAACAGTAATTTCATAGGAGACATAATTTTGTTATTAGATAAAAGAAGCTTACCTATTGGACAAGACAAAAACAAAACAAACATATATCATATCTTGTTTAGAGTGGAAAGGAAAACAGCAGCAAAGAGTTGACAAGATGGATAAATGACATCATTTTTGCAGACTCATATTTTATAAGTAATAATGCATCAATTAAGCGCAAAGGGGAGCAACTCCTGTACTCTAGATGTAAACAACAGGCACACCAACAAGAAGTAAAAGCACAAATATCAAGCATCTCATTTTTTTTGCAGACTCATTAGGATTGCCTCAATGCAAATCTCGGTCTATCTGTTAAAGTCTTCATAAAATCATTGCTTGTATTGTCACCCAAAACACGGACCCTACCTTGGACAAACCAAAAAAACATGTTTTTTATTCTCAATCATAAACACTTGTATAAAAAAATTGCATAGAGACAATTTGGATCAATAAGATTTGTGACATCCTTTTTACTACCAATTTCTCTAGAAATCAAAACTCTTCTCCAATATGTTTCAAAATTTAGAACTGCTTTAAATCAAACCACACCATTGGAATTACTTACTTTCTGTCTCAAGGAGATAGACATGCTTAATCGGTATAATGTAATAATACAAGCTCTAGCTACAGCTATCAGGACAGAGCCTCACCCTAACCGCCTAATACTCAACTCAATTCAGTTCATTCACACCCATTTAATCTGTTAGCAAATCTACCCACACACCCAACACCAACCCCCCCCCCCCCCCCCCCCAAAAAAAAAAAACAAAAAAATTGCTTGCTTCTCACATCATGTCAAAAAGTTCTCAACATTTAACCTCCTCAGAACATTCTTTGTCATCCTGTTCTTTATTTGAAACATTAACATTCTCTTCAATAAAAGAAATAAAATATTACAGAAAGCATATATTTATATTAAAAAAAAAAGGAATTCCATATGACTTCACTTCCATTATTCATTAATAATATATCTCAATCCTTGGACAGTAGAGCAACTAATTTAATACTTACAGGAAGCGTCTCCCATATAGCCTCATCACTCATGCTTTCTTCATCTCCAGGCATCAGAGCCCTGCACATTCTATAAAAGAAATGAATACATGTTAGGTAGAAACCCTGAAGCATATTTGATCAAAATAAACTCATGATAATAAATCAAAATTTAAGCGTAACATTGTGAGCAACATGTGATGTGAGAGGATGCCAAAGGCCTTTTGGGGAGATGATAATCTCACCTCCCATAAGTATGGGGTAGTGGGTGAGGTCACTAGTTCAAATCCTGTCAGATGTATGAGTTAATTACAAGTGGGAGGGAAAGCAACGTGAAAGAGAAAGCAACAGTCAAAAAGAGGATAATAGGAAGGGATAAAAATGTATTATTCCAGCAATAAGTTGTAAAGGATGAATCCTTGGAATTCAAGAGAGGATAAAAGAAAGAAACCGGGCATGATAGCAGGCAAGTTGAGGTCATTCAACTTCATGCATCAATAACTGAGCAATCTATTTTTATTTTGTTATTAGTGATAAGCTTTATTGATAAGAATCAAGTGCACCAAGAACACAGGACGTATATTTAGTTACAACAAAATCAAACTCGAAAGCTACAATGATAAACAAATATAACAAATTTGAAAATGAAAAACGAGCTGTTGCTGTCATCCATTCAAACATGGTCCTAAGATTAAGAAACTGCTGTTTCAGATCTAAACTTGCTCATTCACACCCCTCAAAGCTTTGCTCATTCCTCTCCCTCCAAACACACCAGATCAAGCAATAAGGGATAGCCTTTCCAAACCTCACTGTTCCTATGTGGCTTAAGACAGCCTTGCCAACAAGCTAGTAAATCAATAACTCCTCTAGGCATCACCCAATGAACCCCAAAAGGAACAAAAATCATATCCTACAACTCAGCAATCTAATTGAGTTCAACCAAAATGAAATAAAGAATTTTTTTTTTTTGGGTAAATACTCACACATGACAAACCCAAGGGGATTCGAACCCCCACCCTCACCCATATCACCCCACACTTGTGAGGCGAGGTGACATTTGGCCCCCTTCCCCACCCCCCCCCCCCCCCCCAAAAAAAACCCAAACAACAACAAAAAAAAAAAAAAAAAAAAAAAAGAATTAAAGAGATGAAAACCAAGCAACACTTTTGCATTATTGTATATATCTTATATGATAGAACTTAGAACCAATGAGTTAAGCAAGATTTTTATGACCTTTCTTTCAAGCAGTAATATATAACACTTACAAATATAAAACGAAAAAAAAAAAATCATGAGAAATAAAATACCTGAAATTGTCAATTAAAGTAATTATTTCAAGTGCCAATAATGGAAGAAAGACTATCTTCAAGTTTACAGCTTCAGAACCAAGAACTGCACAAAAAGTATTGCATTAAAAATTGAGACTTGTAAATTTCTTGATTCTTGATTTTCTTGATTCTTGAAATTTTTGTACTTGATTGTTGACCCCTGTACACTCCCTGTGTAATAGGGTGTCCCTTTTTTATATCAATAAAACTTCTTACTTATCAAAAATAAAAAATTGAGACTTAAGAACTTAAGGTGCTGCCATTATGGCAAAAAGTAAAGCCTTCTAACACAATGAATCAATCAAATGGTATAAAGCTTATATGTGGGTAATTGGAAACCCCATGATTATGAATTAGCTCAACTGTAGTTAGCAAGTCAAAAACCAAATATATTCCCCAGGCATGAAAAGAAAAATAAACAAAATAACTGGAATGCATGAGAACTAGTTGTTAATTCCCAATGGTTAAAAAGCAATAGCAAGGCATCAGCTGTTTACCATAAACACTCTCAAGATATATACAAAGGAGCAACTCAAATGCAACAAGCAGCGGTGTTGCAACAATGGCATGGCACGGTGCCCACTGTCCAAGAAAGAGAAATTTTAGTGGCACACATTGCAGATCTTGATCATTGATTTCAAATGTTCTAGGTCACAAAGCTAATAGGAATCACTCTAAAAAAGATCTCCAGAATTGCAGAGAAGCATAGTGACATACATGACGATTATGTGGAACTGATGGAGCAGGTAGTGAGAATCTTCCGCGGGCAACAACTGCATGAAATATCCAAAGCGGGAAAAAAACAAACCTGCACATTGAACTCATTACATTTAGTATTAAACCAAAATATTTTTTGGGAGAGGGGGGGCAGAGAGGTTTTATAGATATAAGATCTTCTTTCTAAAGAGAAGAGATTTGATTCGGAACTATTATATGTCCATCCAAGGTCCAATATTTCACATACATGGTATTGGACAGAGCAATCTGATCAAATGAATTCAATGAGTTTATACACAAGAGTATCATAAACTCTAGATTGCAAGAATTTCATTTTCTCTTTACCAAATAATCAAATCCCAATAATGTAACACATCAGTTATCTTCAAACAACATATTGAAAAGAAAAAATTCAATAGACAAGTTTTGGCTTCTTCTTTTTGTCAGCCATCTTAAACAACAAAGTTTAGGCTACATTACTACAAACCCAGAATAATCTACAACTTTCTACTCTTTTAATACTTTAACAAACCAGCTAACTTGTGCCACAGCAGATGTAAACCTTCCTCACCCCTATTTCCGGTCTTCAATGTTGTCAGGCTATCATCAGAAAAATAAGATTTGGAACCCTCAACCACAGCTCTGTAAGTTAAAGAACAGGACATTGAGGAATATCCAAAAGGCATTTAGGGAATCAGTCTAATTCTATCTCTGTTTGTTCCGTTAGAAGAAAGGAAGGATCCCAAAAAATCAATCCTTCTTTTACTAGTTGAATCTCTCTTTGATTGATCAAATGTATATTATTCTGAATCCTCATTACTAATGGAATTGAAATGATCTCTGGATTGATCAGATCCTTTCAATAGGATAGATTGATAGAATACTTGGACCACAGGCTTCATCCATATCAAGATCAAAGAAAAACAAATTTGCACCATCCTAGAGGATCTCCCTAGCACTCTGCTTTCAAACCAACAGCAGGGCCCGACCAGTCAGCTCAAACTCATAGACAATTTTGCGAGCAGCATCCATCTAGATAAATTTCTTCTCTTCTATGTTTGCCATTGTTTCTTATGATCTTGGATGAGTTTCAGGTTTCTCATATAATAGAACATTCTATACATGACACTGAGCTAGTCTCCCACCACAATAGGCAAACTTGGAAGAACAATTGATGAAAAAATCTCACATTTTAATTGTACAAGGAGAAGCACAATAAAATCATGCTCCAATACTCTTGAAGATGATCAGCCATAAGTGTGGGTATTGCTCCTTGAACTGCATTTGTGAACATGTCCTTTCAATATGAAGAAACAAAACCTATCCAACAAGTCACAAACCGAATTTTTCTGCATATCTAACCCAGTGTTAGATCCATTCAAGAGCTCCCTGAACAGAATAAACTATTCAAAATCACTCATGTTCCACATTTATTTAATACCATCATTCTTTACATGAGCACTTCTGATCAATTTAAATTCACCGCCAAAACATCAAACCAGAAAATAACAGAGGCTATGCCCTTGAGCTCTAGTTCTAATACACCACTGTATGACCATTAGGCACACAATCCAATGCAAATACATCTTCATTTTAAGGCCAATGAGAATTTTTTTTACCCCACCCCAAAATGAGAAAGTGTAAATTCCTACAACGTCAATATGAATTTAAGCTTTACTCTCATCTTTCCATTGAGAGACTTCTCTAGACATGTTAATAATTCACAATACTTTCAAGATTGTCTCCTATAAGTTTACAATGTCCGGATGATTTCTTTTAATTTATAAATTACACATGCACCCATTTCTTTTCCTTTTTTCAGTTGTGGTATAAAATTTTAAGGCTACTTTTTGTAACAATTATCATTTCTGAATTTTACATGCATTATCCAAATCCATTATTCTGTTCAATTCCTTTGAACATAATTGCATAGCACTGCTTGCATAAAAACGATGCAGTCATTTTGCAAAAAAAAAAAAAACACAATTTCACAGTATATCTAATCAGGGAAAACATCTTGCAATTTGGCTCTTTTTCATCATTAAAAACAAACAAACAAAAATCTGCAAAATTCTCAAAACAAAATATGGATTAATGAATTTGTTGGTCCCATAATTAATATCCTTCATTCAGTTCTAAAAGAGAGTGGGGCATAACTTCGTGGGGTCAAAACTGAACTTACGAAACACCAAAGAACCATTTTTTACAAGGTAAATTACCATTCAGTGAAAAACACAAAAACAAAAAACAGAAAACAAAAAACAAAAAACAGAAAACAAAAAACAAAAAAACAAAAACAAAAAACAAAGAAACCCCATGAATTTTTTCACCGATTTAATACCCCAAAAGAAAAATTGAAGCAAAACCCATAATTTTTTTAAAACTTTTCAACGCCACAAACATTGTGAAAACAATCAAAATCCCAAAAAACCAATCCAACCCAACAAAAATCAAACACCCACAAAAACAGCAACAACAAAATTGAAAAAAAAAAGACAGAGAAAAAGAAAGGAAAACTGACCACCAGGAGTAGGAGACGACATGATCGAGCTTGAGAACCAGCAATAGCGTGAAGCAAAGGAGAAGGGTGTGAGCAGCTACACCCTGTACAGACTTCAATACTCTCCTCCAGCTCATTCTTTTTTTAACCAAACCAAGCCACCAAAAAAAAACAAAAAAAAAAAAAGAGAGAGATACAGAAACAGAGCAAGAATTTTCAAAAAACAGAGAGATTTATCATATGAACATGCAAAATACTACATGGGTTTTTTTTCATTTTTGCGTGTTGGGTTGTAATTCTCAAAAGGAAAAGGGAAGATTAAGAAGAAGGTTTACAGTTTTTTTTCCAATGGGCGCGAGAAAAGAAGAGAAGGGAAAGGTAAGGTAAACACGCATTAGAATAATGGCAAAATAGCACTAGCGACAACATATAAAAAACAATAATATATATTTTCTATTTGATCTTATGAATATAAAACAAAACGCATAACTGCCTCTCTCTCTTTCTCTCTATAGTACTAGTAAATTCTTTCTCTTTCACACTCTCTTTCTCTTTCTAACTTTGCTTTCACGGCAAAGTAAAGGAGAGGAACAGGGTGTTTGTGTTTGGAGGTGGTTTTGGGGTTTGAAGTTTGAACCCAAAAGAGAAAAAAAAATGGGGAAATCCCTGAAGTAGGGTGGTGAGTCTGTCTCCTTTGATTTGGGCGCTCCTTCCGGGATTTATTTTTTTACTAGTTCAAAAAAGAATAGTTTTAAGTTTTGTTGGGATTTTTTTTTTTTTGAAATAATTATTTTATTATATATATAATTATTAAAAATAACATTGTGGAAACTTTTAGACTAAAATGTAAAATTTACCTTTTATGTTTAACTAGAATTTACTTCAGTCATCTAACTTTGCTTTCATTTGCTAAAACCTTTTCATCAAGCCCTCATAGTTGAAACACTCTAAAAAAAAAAACTTTTGTTATATGTTGCAGTTAATTATCTAATTTTTTTTCCAAATTTTTTAAGTTAAAAAAATCCAATTAGTGGTTGAAAAATATTTTCCATAATTTAAAAAAAAAATAGCAAATGTTGACAAAGATGCTAAGTTAAATAAACTTAAAACTTAAAGGACTAAAAATAACGAAAACAAAGTTGGAGGACTAAAATTAATTTTGGAAAAGCTTAAAAGATGAGTTCTGCATTTTAGCCAAAAATTTATTTTGAATATTGTGTTTTGAAAACATTTTTTTAAGCATTGAAAATTTCAATTTTACACTGGAATCATTTTTTTTTAAACACAATTTTAGTGTAAAATGTATTTACACTGAAGTTATGTCTTCAAAACATGATTTTTAGTGCAAAATACTACTAGTATATAACATTACAATTTCAAGACAAAAATTGAAATTTCCATGCATATAATCGTGTTTTCAAAACATGATTTTCAAAGAAAAGCTATTCTCCTGAATAATTTTACCACAACACTATTTTTAATAATTAATAATAAAATAATATTATTTTCCCAAAATACTTTAGTTTTGCTCGTTTCCTTTTTTTGTCTTAAAAAATCATAGGAATTGAATTTATTATATTTATTTTATGATGATTGTTCTTTATCATCATATTAAGATAGTAATTAGACTTTGGTGTAGATGGGATATCAAATGTCCTTCAGTTGACGATAAAGGACTTTATTAGTTGAACTAAACTATAACTCACCATTTCCCTCGTCTTGTCATTGTTGAATGAGATGTGTTGTATATGTTGTGAGCAGGGAAACGTTTAAAACTATATGCAAACATGATACTAATGTTATATATTTTTTGTGCAGATTAGTGTTTAATATAAATGGGTTCGAGTCAAACAGGTCAACTTGCTTTGATGCAATTGATAAATAGGTCAATCTCATATTAACCTACTTAACACATAATCAACTTGAAATTGGAATAGTTCATTATTAGTGTCAAAATGGGTTAATATGTTTTTTCACAAACTCATTTAACCCATATAAATAAACCTCTTCACTATCCAACATAAATTTGAAATTTAAATGACCAATTGAGTAATGAAAAGAAAATTAATGATTATATTGGAATTTCCTTCTATAAAAACCTAAAGTCCCTAACTTTTTTTATAAACCAAAAACAAATAAGAATAAAAACTCTCGTTTCATTTTATTTTTCTTAGATTGTGAATTTTTAAATTTATTTTATCATCTCCAATTAAAATTGGCCCATTTTCATGATTTGAATAAAACATTACAAATCTAAAGGTTTATTTAATGCAACATTATTTAAAATTTAAATAACATAGCACCATAGGATTTGTTTTGTATTGCTATAGGAAGTATAGCTTTAGCTGTAGAGTTTTAGTTGTAGAGCTTTTGTGATAAAGTATTTTTACTTAAAACAAATTTTAGCATTTAACATGTTTAACAAACTACAATGATTAAGTGTTTTGCAGTTATTACTTGCAACACCTTCTTTTTGTTCAGCGATAATATTTTCTAGAAAATTAGTAATTTTTCAAAAATTATTTTGGGTAAATTGCAAATTATACTCTTAAAATTTTAGGATGTTTGGATTTTACACCCTAAAGTTTCAAAATTCAGATTTTACCCACTAAAGTTTGGGGTATTTAAATTTTACACCCTAACGTTTCAAAATTTGGATTTTATCTCCTAAATTTTAGGGATTTGGATTTTACTCCCTAAAGTTTGGAAGTGTTTGGATTTTATACCTTAAAGTTTTAGAATTTGAAGGTGTAAAATCCAAACACTTTTAAACTTTAAGGGTAAAGTCCAAAATCTGAAACGTCATGGTGTAAAATTCAAATACACTAAACTTTAGGATATAAAATTCAAATACCCTAAACTTCAGGGAGTAAAATCCAAATTCTGAAATTTCAGGATATAAAATTCAAACACCTTCAAACTTTAAGGATGTAATTTGCAATTTATCCAATTATTTTTATAAAACTATCTTATTTTCCTATATTTGGTAGCAACCTTAAATGAGTTGAAAATAATCTTCTAACTTTCCTTATTTAGTTTGCTGTGAGATAAAATTGTTTTTCAAAAAAATTGAGTGGAAAATAATTTCTAAAAATAAACCATGTTTTTTCTATTGACTAAAAATAGTTCTCCTTTTACTCATTTTCTCTGATACTAACAAAAACTAAAAAACACACAAAACTACTTTTATAGAAGGTTTTCCATCAAAACAAATGAAGTGCCCACCAATAAAATGCATGAAAAAATTCAATAAATATGATTTTATCTAAAGAAATTATTATTCTCTCTCTCTCTCATTGTATACATAAATATGAAATTCGATCATTATGATAATTATTAGAGACTTTTTTTTTTTTTTGGAGAATCTATCATAGACTTATTTTGATTGTGTTTCTACAATAAATTTGATAATTATGCTAATCATTAAAATATATTTATTATGATAGTGTATTTATATGAAACTATTAAATATATAATTATGGTAATTATTAATATGTACTTTTTTTTATAGGTCATTTAAAGAAAATAATTAAACTCATTTAAAAATATATATTGGAATATTGACAAGGGGCAGTGCTACTTATAGTTTAGGGGGTTCAAATGAATATGTATATATATATATATATATATGTAGGGCCCGATAATCTGTAGCCCTGGCCCATTCATTCATTGGGGCCCAAGGCCCGAGCCGAGGAAGGTTATAGCCAAGAATAGGTAATACAAGTACAAAATAGTCCTGGGACACGGCCGAGGACGATTCAGTCCTCGGCATGTCCGAGGTCCCCCCTGGAAGGAAGGACAAAAACGGAACAGAAACAGTTTGGAAAAAATCTAAAAATATCTATGTCAATAGGGAATGACACCCTAGATAGTTTAACGACCAAGGACAAAGGGAAAGCTGCACTTACTGCCATTCAATACTCTGCACCTGACAGAGCCATACCCTTCAGCTTTTACAACCACCCCCAACCACTCTGGGTATGGGCTGATGAGGCAAGTATCAGTCTTGAAAAATCGAACCCCACACGTGAACGTTGGATAAGGAAGACAAGCTAGTATAAAGGGAAAAATAAGCAATCCGGAAAAAGGAGGCTGGGAAAAAAGGCCAAAAACCAGAGCCTCCCAGCCTGCCTCCAGGAGAAAGACTCCCAAGACAAACACGATTTAAACCATGTATGAACACCACGAAAAACCCGCCGTCTAGTGACTAAGACCTAGCCTTTCAAACCCATGCTCTATAAATGATATTGTTTGGGCCTTTTTACGCGCGAACCCAACATTGTTACGGTTCGTTACAAATCGTGTCCATACAATATATATATATATATATCACTAGTTTATTTAACGCTTAAAAATATTTTTGCACACCCTAATCACAAACCAGTCCAAAACCAAACGACAACACAAATCAGCCTATCCTAAAATCAAATAACAACACAAATCACAGATTACTCACTTTCTTTGTGTATGATATAATCTTTGATCTCATTCTCATTCTCATGAATCTCATCTTTATTCTTTATCTGACTTTCTCAGTTTATCTGAATCTAAAAGCAAAGAGTGAGTGTTTGTAAGTTGTGAGTATCTCTATCTTTATTATAAACTAGCTTGTAGTTCTATGCATATGTATGGAAACACTTAAAAATATACAATAAGATGCATAACATAATTTCTATATATATATAATTTAAATACTATTGATAGTCATTTTTATATTTTGTTAACTATTTACCAAATTTTGTAAAGATATTATTAGGTATAAAATGTAAATTGTCTATTTAAAAAAAAAAATGTGAAGCACTTTTTTTAAAATAGATTCATTTATTCTAGACTCTTTGGTTTTTGTATTTAATAACTCACTTGATGAATATTTATGATGATGTAGTCCCACATTTGATTCTAAAATTAAGAAATAAAACTCTTTAAGAATAAATAATTTAGGACACATAGCGCAAAATTGGAACTCTAATTTGAAATTATAATTTGAGTTTCTCTCAGTTTCATCTATTATTATATATATAGATTTATATTATATGCGTGTAAGTGTCTGTTTAACACTAATCATGCGCATTTTTTTTTTTTGTTATAATGTTAATTGTGTGAATGTGTGCGTGTATAGTATAAATATAATATAACTTTATATAATTTAATAATTAAGAAATATAGAGGATTTGTTAAATATGTGTATATTATTATCATATTATTATAACTTTTTGTTATAAAGTTGGTAATTCAAGAAGAAAAAAAAAGGTAAAGTTAGTGATTGTTTAAGCATTTGATTGGTTAAGCAAATATTTAATGTATTGTTTATGTATAAATGAGTGTGAATGTGTGGGTAAATAATTAAGAAAATGACAAATAGATAATGAAAACTACGCAAAAATATAAATGTTATAATGGTCACACCTACTTACATTGACAATAACTAATGACAAGTTATTAATTGATAATGAACTATTATGTAACGATTTCAAAATAAGAAAATTCGTAAAGAAAATTGTAAAACTTCATGTATTTGCACGTGTTTTGTTTTGTTTTTGTTGATAACTCGATAACAGAGTATTTTGTTTATGAGAATATTCCATGGTGCAAAGTCTAATATACCCTCAACTAAATTAAAAAAATACTGAAAACCGAAAATAACCCAGTCTAGAATTTGAGTAAACTTAACCCAGGGTTAATATAAACCGAATAAACTAATCTAGTATAAAACAACACTTGTTTAGACTTTAAACTAGTTGCCATAAAAATTATCGTGTTAGTTTACCTGGGTTTAATTTACTCGGATTGTGTTAACCTAGGTTAGGTTAAGTTTGCTTGGATTTGAGATTGGGTTATATTTTTGCATTTTTGTATTTAGTTGGGTGTATTTTGGACTTTTCCTCATGGAATATTCCCAAAAATAAAATATTATGTTAAATTTAAGTGAGGGATAACAAAATTGGAGGGTATTTGCTCAATTTTAAAATATAGAAGAGGAGATTGATTGGTTTCAAAAATAGAGAGGAAGTTGTGGACTACTCCAAATATAAAAGGAGGAATGTATTTTTTTCCCCAACAAAATATTATAAGGTTAATCAAAAGTCAAATATCTTCAATTAAAAAAAGAAGAAGACATTTTAATGAAATCGAATATTGAATAGATAATAGAATATTTCCAAAAATAAAATATTGTGTTAAATTTAATTGAGGGATAACAAAATCGGGGGGTATTTGCTCATTTTTAAAATATAGAAGAAGAGATTGATTGGTTTCAAAGATAGGAAGGAAGCTATGAACTACTCCAAACATAAAAGGATGAATGTACTTTTTCCTTGACAAAAAATATTATAAAGTAAATTAAAAGTCAAATATCTTCAATTAAAAAAAGAATAAATTTTTTTGATGAAATAAAATATTAAATAGATAATAGAATATAAACATCATATACTATATAATAAAAGATGGGTTTATAAACAGTGGTTGCGCCAAGTGACTTCACCAAATTGTAGAAATTTTGTTAGATCTTCAAATTTTAAGAAAAAATATATATAATTTTTCTTCTACTATAATTTATTAGTTGATCAAAATCTTGATTTGATTACAATCCAAATTCTTCATTTAATCCTTAATTTTTACGTGTAGTGTTAAAATAAAATTAGATTAACATTATTATTTTTATTTGTTAGGATATTTCTTAAATTAAGGGATAGTATTTAACATACAAAAATTTAATATCTAAATTTTAGAATTTTAATTCTACTCTAACTAAAAGTCTATTTTAATTTTTTTTTCTAAATTTAAATCTCATCCCACATTTTCATTGTTTTTATTTTCCTCAAGTTGCAACCTACATAAATCTCATCCCACGTTTTCATTGGTTTAATTTTCCTCAAGTTGCAACCTACATTTTTTTATTAATTATTATTATTAAATAAATAATATTTTATTAGAATATCAAGCTACAGAACTCTTGATTATGGGATAAGATTTAACAAAAATTATAATCCTACCAGATGTAATCCATATCACAAAATTATAATCATAAACATCAGTCCACTCACACCATGAAAATAGTACAAGAGTATCTGTGCATAAGAGGAATTATGGATAGACTTACAATTCTTTAAAAACATTAGGCACGAAGAGTTGGAGGCCTTCTTTCAATCAAACTTCTATATGATGTATCTAACACCTATATGATATAGGTGTCACCTTGAATGAAATAATAAACTTCAATCACAATGCTAGGTGAGTAATGAAAGCTTCAACAATGCTAATAGATGTGCAAATTTTATTTTCTTTTCAAGTTAGCTTTTTTTTTAAAGTGGTTTTTATTTTATAATGAGACATGTTTTTATATAAACTTATTGCCAAAGTCATAACTCTTAATAACATGCTTGCAATTATGAGTGATTCAATTTTTGGCTATGATCTCCAAATTTCAAGTAACATACTACAAGTATTGCAACCCTTCTCTATTTTTTTCTTATATAATTGGTATTATTTCTATACAGATATGGAAGTGGGACACTACGATGCTTTGGGTTAGAATATTTGGTGAATTTATCAATGGTTTTGCCTAAAGGATTTGGATGCTTATTGTTCATAGTTTGCTTCTTCATTTTGGTATTGAATGTGCCAATCAGGTAAATTAAGCTTGATCTCTATCTTTAATTTTCATTGTACAAAAATCACTTTGTTTTAGTTTCTAATATTTAGATTTGCATGTCTTAGTGCATTGTCATTTCTTTTTAGAAAATTAGAAAATTTAGGTAGATTTATGCTAAACATAAAGGTATGGTGTTTCATAATAACTCCTAATAGAATTAAAATTCTAATCAATAACAACCGGAATTATTTATTATTCCCCCCTCTTTTTTATCCACGTGTCATGTTGATTAGGTTTTGTACATATAATAATTTCATGTAGTTTGAAATACTCTCTATGGCTTAACTTTCAAATTTGTTTATCAGACGATATTGCTATTTTGAGATCTTCATTCTTCTTCTTTTTTAGGTATTTTAGTTTATTTCATGCAATTCATGCTGTATGAATTAAGCCGCATGGGAGTAATATATGTATATATATATATATATTACATATGATTTAGTTCCAAATCATTTTTTTATTCATTTTGCTCATCATTTATTTTATTAATACTTATAAATATTTAATTTTGCAAAAAGATTCGTAAAGGGTTCTATGAAGCCAAACATGCGGAGCATAAAGCCAAACATGTTGAGTCATGAAGTTTCTAAAAAAAAAAGTTTTGAAATCATAAATGGTGTTTGTATAAATTGACTCAATTATATTTATAAATTAATGTGGTTTTATTCGTATGGTTCATTAATTATAATTTATTTACATATAATTTTTTAATTAAGTCGTGCATTGTACAAGCATAATACTAGTTTAATTATAAATTATAAACAAACAAAAAAAAAGATTCCGAACCTAGGAAAGGAAACCCATGATGACAAGAAAGAGGATCAAGACGTTTATGTCCTTTGGGCAAATAAAAGGAATTTTTTTTTTTTTACCAATTTGGTCATTTTGGAATTGATGTGTCCTTTTGTTAGGCTGTTAATTCTATTTATTTCCGAAGATAGCCAGGTGAAGTTTTTTTTTTTTTTTTTTTTTTTTGCAATGACTAGTAAGTAGTAACTAGTAAGTAACGAGGATAATTCCACTCACAAGACAACCACTTCTTGGATAAGGAAAGTTCGGTAACAGTCCTTAAAATGAAGTTGTTCAGCAATGTCCAATGATGTTGCCCCACGTATAACTTGTCTTTTCTCATTCTTCCTTTTGTTATAATTCACTGACTCGCAATGGGTGGCCCCCTTGTGGGATTAGAATAACAGGCTGTCTGATGATAAGCATTGTATACAGGGGTGCAAAGTAACGGCAAACTTAGTCTTGTGCAAAGTGTAACAATTATTATATTTTATAGCGTAAAATGTTGATTTGAAAAATTTAGGGTTTAAAGTATAATCTGGGGTATAGCTTGTGATGGTAAAATATAATTTTCCCCCAATGTATTACATAAATTTTCTAAATTAACGTATTATTGTCATTAGAGGTGTTTGCGGTGTAGTGCGGTACGGTTTTTGACTATTTTTAGCACTGTACTTTGCGGTGTGATTTAGTCAAAATCATAATTGCACCGTACCTCATTTTTGTGGTCACATATGTGATACAGTGTGGTACGGTACAGTTAAAAGTTTAGCCAAAACTATAACCGAATTGCACCTCATTTTTGCGATTGCATATGCGGTGCAGTGTACAAGATACAATTTGATCGGTTTGAAACCAGTATATTTTTCAAATTTTGGGTTTTTCCTGCCTAGTCCAAAACTGATTTTTCCTTTTGTCTTGGACCAAGTTTTAAATTATTGAGCTAGTTTTTCTTTATTTTTGATTGGTTTTCTTAATCAACACTTGCTAGGATTATTAAACATTTTTTTTTTTTTTTGGAAAACTAGGGTTACTAAACTATTAATAATATATTTAATATTAAAAAAATAAATATATTAATATATAGAAAGAGTGCGGTGCGGTGCGGTGCGATTTGTGTGGTTTTCTTATTATAAAATCACAAACTACACTGCACCATGAGGTGCGATACATTGTTATATGCAATACGGTTATGCCATTTTAATGTGCAATTTTAGTGTAGTTCTTGCAGTTTGATGAACACCCCTAATTATCATCCATCACCAAAAATAATTTAAAATTTTATAAGCATCTTGTAATAAAATATATGCTAACTTTAGGAGTGTCGGTGGAATATAGATGGACAGTGTATGAGACAAAAGAGAAGCATGTCAAATGGTTTGAACCTTAAAACATCCAAGAGATGGACAGTTGGACCTTTTCTAGTCAAGCTGGCAGTTCATGCAGTTGAAACACGTGTTACAGAAAAGTACTCTTGGAATAAAACCCAGAAATATAAAATAAAGTAAATCTAGTATTATTTTGTTTGAGAACTTTAAAAAAATTTAAAAATAATAATCTAGTATTATAATCAATAATGTACCATTATCCTGTTTGCTTTTTCTTTGACATAGATATCCATATCTACCGAGCAAAATGTTTCATCGCTATTGGATTCTGCTTTCGTACCTCAATTTACATCTACCAGACAATTCAATATCTAAAATAGCGTTTTTGACAGGGACCTCCTTTACTCAATAATAAATATTAAAATTAATCCATTTAAAGAAGAGGAACTATTTTGATACATTGGGGCAAAAGTTAAAAGAACTAAGTGTGTTTAATATCGTTAAAAACTGAAAATATTGTAGTAAAATAATTTTTAAATAAGTAAATAGTACCATAAAACTCATTTTTAATGAAAAAATTACTAAATAAAATATTTACGGATCCCATAACAATGCACAGAACCCACTGAAAAAGCATAATCTACTCTTTTCAAGAAAAAAAAGAAGAAGAAAAAGAGCATGAAACGCTGGATATGAAACGCAGACTCAATATCCAAATGGGTACTAAATGTGCAATTAAACCTTCAAACGAGCTTGGAAAAGCAAAAATTGCGAAGTAACTATTCAAGTAGCAATGCTTCCTCTAACTCAATAGTAGGTCTTGTTAATTTCCATTCATGTGAGGAGAGAATTGCTTATAGAGCATTGAATGCTTTTTCAAAAAGCCAATCTAAATGTTTAACACCTTCCCACTCTTGCATCATAACCCAAAACCAAGAAGCTTGGCTAAGACAATAAAATGAAGTTAAATTTGATACTTAAACCATAAAACTAAAACCAAGTGACGACTCCCTTATTTTGAGACACCCTCTTCGTGAAAATTTTGGGACACTCACAATACTCTAAAAGAGTCCCTGCATCTAAAATATTTAGATTTCACGACCTTGATCCACTCTGTCTAGAATAGCAAGAAGATTCCAACCCAGTTTTGAGAGCAAAGCTTAAGCTTTATTACGAGCTAATGTTAAAAAGAAGCCATAAACACAAAAGGATCTATCGAATTGTACTTAAAATTTTCCCTCTATAGAATGCTCAATTTTGCCTACTGCATAAAAAGTAACAAAGCAAAGCAAACCAGGGGCATAAGAAGCCAGGCAGATATACATATCTGATTGTTTTCTTGTAGACTTGGCAAAACTACATCCGTGGCTTCAAAAGTTTCAAGCACCAACCCCCAGAGCAAAATGGAAGGGGGGAAAAACCCAAATAATTAAATTAAAAAAAATAAAAATAAAAAAATAAAAAAAAAAAGAAGAAGAAGAAGAAGAGGAAAGAAAACACAGCCAGGCTCAGTAACACCATTTCCTGAGTGCCTGCATTTTCATTTCAGATTTCCCTGCTGCAAGAGGAGTGGGGGGGGGGGGGGGTAACCAAAAATTAAATGGAAGGCATCATATTTACAGCAACGAGCTATACACATTCCAAAACACAAGCTACCTCCACTCTAAGGCCGTCTAGAAGAATTGCTGGAGCCAGCTACAGTTTACTGCATCCTTCTGTAACTCATCCTTCAAGTTGTTTACTTGTTGCAGAGCCTGTTTCAAGTCCATTTTGTCTAACGGCAAATCAGAAAACTCCTTCAGAAACTGGTGAGCCCGGGCAGCACCTCTAGACATGTCATCCTGATCACACTCTCTCTTTCGCTTGGATCCTACCTGTGGATCATAATAACATAATCAGAAAGGGAAGTGGAAGAGAGAGTTCCAACCTAGTAACATGCTTTACAATAACATGGCATCATTTACTTTTTTTGGTACATGTTCTGGATATTGTTAGCTCTTTTATTTTTTTTGGTTATTATTATTATTATTTTTATAGATATAACAGACATCATAAATGGCTATGCTAACCAAATTGAATCTTTTGGTTTCAGCTAACAATGTAGTATCAAAAGAGCAAAAGAAGATAGAAACATGTAGCTTGTCAGATTGTGTAGCACCACATGTTACTGTTCTTTTTTGAGCAATTTTTATGTGTTATTCGTTTGAGCTGGCTTCCAAATTCAGAAAACCATGCTTTACATGGTGTACATACTTTCCCCACAACTCAACTTACAATGCCTATACGCTCCTGAATCATTCTTTTTATTACTACTAATCAATTTTGACAAGCAACCTATATATCTAACAGAACAAGAAATTTTCTTTTGAGGCTACATCTATTACATTGAAAATGTAATAGGAATATCACATTTATAATCTCAGTTTACCAAACCAAAATTTCTTATAAAAAAGTTGACTAATTTAATAACAGCTGTCATTGCATTTATATATATCCTAGAGTTCCTAAAACACCATTATTTTTTAACATAACTGAAATGGTGACTAGTTTTCGTATCATAATTGTCCCTCCAATGTGCATTATCAAAAGCAACCAAACTTGACAAAATATCTCTCCAAGACTGGTTTAATAGGACACAGTCTCTTGTGTTAGCAGGACACTAAGTCTTTATATTCTTTGTGCAGTAAGTGTATCGTGATAAGTGCACCACCTAAGTGGTATGGTACTTGGATTCAGAAAATAGAATGGCATGTAAAACTTCTATAATTGCAACTTTAGAGCATATAATCAATAAATCATCTAATGTAGCATGGCCTGGATTATACTCATAATTGTAATGCATTTATAGTTCATCATTTCATGATCAAGAACCAGGGTTGAAAACAACCCAATTTGAAAGATTATTGCCTTGCCAAACACTGAAAGATTAAAACAGATTGCACCTCTTTTTGGGCGTCATTCGTAATGGTTGCAGTAGGTGAGAAATCTTCCAATTCAGCGGCCTTTTCTCTAGCAAGGGTAACCACGCTTTCAGGAAAGTTTGCAAATTCTGCTACATGAATACCAAAACTTTGATCGCAAGCCCCTGGCTCGACCTGGAGTATATGATCAAATATGAAGTCAGAAGTGCATACAATTTTTCTCAAAAATATACAAACACTAACGTTCTAAGCAAGTTGGATAGAAGCAAACATCTTAGAGTAATTAGGAAAACAATGGAATTATAAGTCTTCAATCTTCTTAAAAAGTGTAACAATTTCTTTACACATTTCTGCAAAATCTGTGGACAGTCTTCTCCATGAAACCAAACAACTACTTTATACTGATATTTTAGACCTTATGATGTAAAGTGTAAATATGCAAAGCACATTAAAAAATTGAGATTGGAAATGCCAGATAATAGTGGGAAAAGATTAAGCAAAAATAGCTTGAAGCGAGATATAATGAGTATTGACTTTTCAACAGAAAATATCTGAAGTGAATTTAAGAATATCTTTGACAATCATTGTTCCGCATATTTTGTCCTCCTCGCCAATTCAATGCTAACCCACCAGATCACTACACACTTAACAGTCTTATAAAATAAAAGACAGGTGGCAAATTTTATATTCTTTTTAAGGTGATTGTAAAATTCATAGGGGTAACTCATGGCTACCATCACTAACTAGAAATTTGGTCATAGCTTAAATTGCAATACAGAAAAAGGCAAAAGAACTATTTTTTATCTTTCTTTTTAATGAATTTGTCCAGTTGAACTGCATAATAGAAGCATAAAACTAAACTCTGTAGAAAGTTTTGCAAGGGCACTGATCAGTTGACTTTTAGAAACAAAATACAGGAACCTGGATTAATTGATAGACAAGTATTGGCAATGATAGTTGTATGATACATTCATTAGAAACCCAGTCATTAACAGTTCCTTTCTGAAGCAGGAGCATAACCAGAAACTACTTAAATATTTTATTTTGGATTTTCATTGAATAATTTTAGATTTTAAGGTTTTTATTTATTTAGTTTGAGTTATGATGGGGATGGAATTTCATATCCTTAGATAAGGATTTGTTTAGTATTTGGATTAGTTTGGATTAGTATTTGAGTTCGATTAGGATTTGTTTTAGGATGTTTATCTTTTTCTTGAGATTCCTGGAAGCTCTAGATGATTTATTTTGTAATCAAACTATTATACGATTATTAATATTATTCAGTGATTATTCATGCAAAGTTTGCATTGCGTTTGATGTTGAATTCAAACAACCTTAGGTGGTGAAGCCTAAGGTTTACTGTGGGATTAATCTAGGTGGGAAGCCTAGGTTGTCCTGCATCACTTTCAGCACACAATTCTTCATTAAATTAGAAACTCTCTTTCCCTGACTTCCTTATTTTCTTGGTTTTTGGAAGCCACCTACTTGCTACTTATCAATCCAAAAAAATTAGCACATTAAAGGTTAAAGAGAAGTAAGCCGACCAACTATGGTTGGATTCGTGATGACACTGGAAAATAGTACTGTAAATAACCAAATATTTTTGGAGCATGCATCTACCTTATACAGCATAGTCAACTTGCGACTTGCTGAGTCAATGTGTGCGCTAACATGATAGTTTGCCACACCAACAGTTTGCTTCTCATGGGGCTCATGATTAGGAGTTTCACGAGCTAATGCAGTCAGTTCATGAAAGTGGGTTGCAAACAATGCAGGTGCTTTGATCACCTCAACAAGGTGCTCACAGATGGCCCAAGCTAGACCTGAACACCAAAGGATGACTTGATAAGACATTAATTGAGCCCATAAATGAAGCACGATTAAAATAAAAGCAATTTATGGTTAATTATACAATCAATCAATAAATTATAAATTAATCATTCCATTACTAAAATCCATACTATCAAAGGAACCAAGAACTCGGAATTGAAGTAATATTGTTATTATTGAACATAACTTCAACTAATATGAACAGATAACACAGACCAACATGCAAAAAAGTTCTATGTGACTTAAAATTAATATTCAACCCACACATCAAATATTAAATTTTAAAAGGTCTGATTCATAGTTCTCAGGACTAACATCTCCCAAAGCTCATGTAAAGCAGTAATCCATTAGTGCTTCAAAATGTGCATGACTACCACTGTACCACATGTTCATGCATCTCAGTAATCCATGGTTAGTTTGGCCTGTTCATGCATCTCAGTTTGTATGACTACCATTGTACCACATGTTCCACGATGTGATATTCAGTGTTTCAATAATACACATGAATTAGTCGGTCAGACATTATATGATATTTACTAGGGTGAGGTTGGTGCAACCATGGCTTTGGCCATGATTTAATAAAATCTAGAAAACATCAATCCAAGGTACTCAACTCTGATAAAACTAAGAAATTTACTCTCTTGCCCTAGCCCAAGGCAGGTAAAGCTAGGTTAAATTGATTTTTGTAAAATCATGCTTGGGTGCCAGTGTTTGGGCCATTGTAAAATTTGCAGGGTATCTACAGAGCTAGGCTGATAGTTTGGGTTCAATTCGCTTATCACCAACAATGAACACTTGGCCCAAATCAACTGAGACTTACGCCACCTACATCAGGTTGGCTACATGTATATGTATTGTGCCAAAAGTGGCTTGACCATAGAAAAAAATTATGTATAGTGCCATCAATTTATCTGCTTTTTTGATTTTGCAGTCTATATTTTTCTGTTTTTGGATAAGTGAAGATAATTTGCAGTCAATATGCAGCAATCAAAACAATATATATACATAAAAGCAGAGAATTCATGTGAGAAAGCATGAAATTCTGCCAAGTGGCGCATTCTACGCAAAGAGAATTGAAATATTTTCAAGTGCCACGTTAGAGATAGGAACAAATTAAATATTGACTTTTTGTTTCATTTCGTTCAATGTTTCAAGACTTTTCTAATTAAAAAATAAATATTCTTTGTATTTTTTGGTTCAATGTATGAAGACTTTTCATCCTTCACACATACACACAAAACTCTTTGCATTTTAATTCAGAATTTTCACCTCTTGCACTTCTACCCCTTTATATATACCTACCCATAGCCCTTCATGCCATCCTATGTTAAATACACATAGACAAAAAATGATGCCATTTACCTTTAATTTTTCGACGACACCTACCTAGCTCTAACATTGTTGTTTCATCTAATTCTCACCCATATGAGTTGGCTACAACTAAGGGGGGCTTGCATTTTATATTTGAGTGACAATGCTGTGGATTTGTGGGTTTTGAAAAATATGTGATTGATTGTGTGTGATTGGGATGTGTATTTTGTTGTAGAATTAAAGAGAAAGAGAAAGACACATTCCATATCAACTTTAATTTATTCTATAAATTTCCTCCAAAGTTTTATTTTTATTTTTATTTCTCATTACTTCAATTGAATAATTATAATGGATATGTGTGTGAAATTTATAATTGTTGTTTTTTATGATGAACTCATTACAAATAAAGTTCTGTTATAATTATGCTACAATACATATACAACATTATCCGTGCATCGTAACTTACTAGTTTTTAAATAATGCATGAAGCTAAAAGAGAAGTATAAGCCGACTATTCAATCTTATTTTGAATGTTCTCACAACTATAAATTATAATATGAGAGAGAGAGAGAGAGAGAGAGAGAGAGAGAGAGATGATCAAGTGGGAAGCTATTCTAAAGGTTCTATAATGATACCAACCAAATCCGTCATAAGTTGATGTCCCGCGCCCCAACTCATCAATAATTATCAGTGACCTATCTGTAGCTCCCTTCAATATGGATGCCGTTTCAAGCATTTCTTGCATAAAGGTAGAAACTCCACGTAACTAAAAAGAAAAATAACACAATTTAACTTCGACAACAAGGAAATAAAAAATTATCTTCTTCTGCCATGAAAGAAATCAGTTCAGAAATTGTATAACAGATGTGTAGCATGGAAAACACAAGATGCTCATTACTGGTGAATTAGTGTAGGAATGTAAAATGTCTAAAAAATAATTGTATCATATAACCTGAAAAACTTCTCCCCTAATATCTAAATGCTTAGAAATGTATCATGCAATAAACTGATAACATCAGAGTTACTGCTCTAAACATACAAACATATTGGCCAAACCAGCCTATCCTCCTAAAATAAGTTTGGATCAACCTATGCGTCAAATAAATCAAATTTACATAGCCTCATTTCATAAATTTAGTGGGGTGTGTTTGGGATAGGCACATAAACCACATTTATTTAAATCCAAGAAAGCTTTCATTTCATGCAACGTTAAAATAAATTAATATTTCTGATAAACATATTTTGAAATTGTTTTAATGTTGTCAGTATTTTGAAAATTTTATAAAATAACTAAGTAGTGGATACTTTTATAAACAACCAAGGAGGGGACTAACTGGTATTAGTCCCCTATTAAAGGCTTCAAATTAATGTCTTCAATTCATTATAAAATAGAAAAATCTTGCATATGGATGACCCCACCCCAAACAGTTAGCAGCTTTTTTAAAAATCTTTTGATCAACACAATTTTATATATATAATTCCTAGATTGGACACGCTGTTGTTGTCACTTAATAGTGAATCAAGTCCCTATTTAACTGATTTTGCTATTAAAGCAGCACCTAATTATACGAGTATGAATGTTAAAACTAAATCATGAATTTAGCTCCTTTTGAACTTTCTATATGCTTTAATTATTTTTTCTTTTGTCCTTTTAGGTGGTAGTGTTATAAACAGCACTGTAAAGTCAATAAAAGACATCTGAAATACATTATTCTATAAAATTAGCAGAATTCGTTACATTTAATCTAAAACCCTATGCAGATTGTGTCAAGTGTTAAAATTTAAGAGTAAAAGAGGAAATGTAAAAATTTGTTTGTCCAGGCCCTTCCATGCATGACTCAGAGGCTTGGCTGACTAGTTTGTGTGTGCAAAGTTATTCAGTGTTTCCAAAGTTGTAGCTGATATGGGGAGCACAAAGACAAGTTTATTTTAAATTTTTTAAAAGGTATTTTTTTTACTATTAGTCCTTTGCATTTTATTTTTATTCTTATAAGTTAATTAGGTTATTACTCCTACATCCCAAATTGTTAGTCTTCAATTCCATTTTGGGATATCCCAAAATAAAGTCCTCTTTGAAAAGTCAAAAAAGTAATTTCCTAACACACCCTTTAGGCCTTTATTTAAAAAGTCAATACCCCCTCTTTCATTAAAATTTAAATCAACGAGGTTAGTTTTGGAAACTTGTATCTTTTTGTGTAAAAGACAATCCATTAAATGATGTTCTCTTAAAGAGTTGGATTTTCTAAACAGGCCTAATATGGGACGGAGGGAGTAGTATTTAATTTCCAAGATTCAAGGGTATTATTATAATTCGATAATGGAATTTTCCAAGTCTATTAGAATTAGGGTTTACTTTTGATAGTCTATAAAAGCACACCATTGTACTCCTATAGAGACAAGTTTATGATAAACAAAATTTCGCCTGGAACTTTTTCTAATGGCACGGTGCTGATTCCTACATTTTCTAAGTTCTAACCCAATTGGTGCTGATTCTAAGGAACCCTATGTGCTAATTCCTAGGTTATTTTTATTTTTCTGTTCTTCAATTTTCATGTTTCATCAAGTTTTGGTATTGTCCTGCATCAGTACCAGTGCTGCTGCCTCATTTATCTGAATTCAGCACAAAGCCCTACGACTGATGAAAAATAATATAGAAACAAAAGAATGATAGAAAGCTTTAAAAAGTACTCCATTTTATGTGTTTCATTAGTGAAACCTACACCAGCAAAAATTATGTAGTGGTAGATAAAACTCTTAAGAAATAAGAACTGCGTAGCAGATCAGTAGTAAAAAATAGCATGAAATATGATCCTAGTGGAATCAATTTAATATATACTAAGGTCAATCTTCAGGAGTCAAATGAGAAATTGTTGCTGAACTCACTTGGCAGTCACCAGCACCCACACGAGCAAAAATGCAGTCACGTACAGAAATGCTAGCTTTGTCACATGGAACAAAAGAACCAACTTGTGCCATCAGAATATTCACACCGACCTGCAAGCACATTATATATAGACATATAATCAAACCCATACAAATCTTAACTAGTAATTGCAGAGTTCGCCGGATTCCCATACAATGAGAAAGTACAACAGGTGTCAGTAACTAGAATAGATAGTGAAGTTTACTGTGTTCAAATCACAAAATTAGATGCAACAAGGTGACCAGTTCCTAAATTGGTGTTCATTCCAACAAATCAAAAGAATGAAATACATAAATAGTATCTTGTAGTTACATGTACAGGAGCAACACATGGCAGTTATTTACTCTCTAGCATCTAATAGTGAAGAAGCATGTAATTGAATAATCAATCAAACCTGTCGAATAAATGTGGATTTTCCACCCATGTTAGGCCCGGTAATGATCTGGAACCAACTTTTCCCCCTGACCTGATTTGCAAGGAAACCCCCCCCCCCAAAAAAAAACCATTCCATTTCAACTTTCAAGAGTGGAGAAAAAACAATTTTATAGAGTAGCTTATAAATACTCACAAGTTTACAATCATTTGGGATAAAATTAACCCAGTCTTGAGCCTCCACACAAGGGTGTCTACTCCCTTCTAATATAATATCTCCCTCATCCTATCATAGCCAATTTGACAATAATTTTACAGTAAGTGAACTTTTCTAAAAGAGAATAAAAAAAAAATCATTACTAATCAGAGAAACCAAAAGCAGCAAATAACTAGTGTCTAATTACCGCTGGAGTGATGTCTGGTCTTGTGTAGGGAGTGGGACAACTAGAAGCCAAATCAGCAAAACTAAGTAAGACATCCAACTCGGAAAGCAACCCAGCTAAAGACCCAAACACCTGTAGAGCAAAACCTTCTTCAATCTAGAAAAAAGAGCTGGGAATAAGAAACAAGAAATAACTAAGTTTAACTACCTCACAGAATGTTGCTGCAGTTTGAACTACTCGGTTAACCAGCTCTTTTTGACAGTTCTTATACTCCTCAAGTATCTTTTGATATTGGTCACCTAATTTTTTAAGCTTTGTATTGGTAAACTTAACTCCATCCTTTCGAGTTTCAAGGACAATAAATTGAGTGGTGAGCTTTTTCCTTATTTTTGGCTCCTCCTTCTTTGTAATTCTAAAAACATGTCCAAACTGCGTGCCCTTATCTAACTTTAAGGCCTTATCTACAGGCAGATCAAGATCATTAGCAGTTTGTTTATGCAAATTATGTATTTGGCGCTCCAATGACTCTTGTTCATCTTTCAGTGCAGACAGTGCAGGATCATAACTAGAAGAAATCATGTATTCCCCATTCTCAAGTTGATCAAGGTCGACAGAAGTTTCTACAAGACCAATGAACTTATTCAGGTGATCATCATCAGTCCAGAACTCAAGCGGATCCAAATACCTGTCCTTGATCAGTGAGGAAAACTGTCCATCATAATTATCCAGGGCACTTTTAATGTAGGGAAGTCTTATACTTGACTGCATCCAGAAGATGTGAGGCAAATTATAAAGAGGAACTTTAAATTGCAAGATATCTACTTGTAACATAAACATGTAACTGACTTATCAAATAAGAAAACATAAACATGACTGATTTTAAAGAAAAGCGTGTAAGCTGCATCTAATACCACTTCAAGAAGCCATCATGGTAAGCTTAATGCCAATAATATGCAAAACAAATCACTTCATAATATGCAACCCATTGAACAAAGGAAAACACATCCAGATCACCAAAATTACTTCCCTAAAGACCAATTACCACTACAATTTCAACATAGGCTGAATTTCCATTGCTACAGATCCCATATATCATTCTTAACAAAAGAAATTAATAGATTAAAGAAAAAAGTGCCAGTTGACATTATTAGTCAGCAACCAACTAATGGGTTGTTGGTGAACAATATCTTGTCAGTTCAAAAGGAGGGAAAAAGAATAGTTTTTGCTTGCTGCTGGAAAAATTAGCTATACCAACCCAACAACACCAGGACACTACTAAACCCTACCAAATAATGACGATAAACTGGAATTTACCTGGTAAAGTTTTACAATATGCTGCAAACCAACTCTTTTCTTCTCAAGATTGTGCATCAGTCGCTCAATATCTGATATTCTTTTCAGGTGCTGCCTCAGATCTTGGCGAAGAGCAGTATCCTCCACAAATGCTTGTACCAAATCCAGCCTGGAGTTAATTTCCTTTACATCCAGTAAAGGCTGCTTTAGCCACATGTGCAATAATCGTTTTCCCATTCCAGCAGTACAAGTTCTATTCATGAGACCAAACAAACTGAAATTTTTGTTTGCATCTGTTTTGCTTTCCATGACATTCAGTGCCCTCATTGCAGTAGAATCTAGCCTCATGTAACTGTCAAGATTGTACCGACAGATGGTATAATTTCCATAATTGCTCTCATCTGCTAGTAATTCAGCATAAGACAGTAATGCCCCCAAAGCACCAGGTGCAAATTCAAAGGCAGAAACTAAGTCACGAACAGGCTCTTTAGAGCCTTTGACAAGCCTACCAAGATCCTCAACTAAGTCCCTTGTTTTGAACTCAGTTTTCTTCCTCTCAGTTAACATCACTCCACATCTAGTCAAAGCATCATGTAAGTTCCTACTTTCCTTGGATTTGCCACTCTCAATAGGCAGAAGGCATTCCTTACAACCAAGAGCAACCAAAGTTGACTCCGTATTTGTAAAGTGGCTATCATCAAGAAATTCGGCCAACCCAAGTACTCTCTTTGTTAAATCAATGTAACTTAACCCTATAGTGCACCCATTTTCACGGAAGTAGGGTGATAGTGCGACAACAACAGGGGAATCCTGCATCTCATTGTTGGCAAACAAAACATCTTCAAAACTGCCAAGATTTCCAGGAGTTCCACTTTTCACCAGTCTCCAGTTTGAACCACTGCCCTCATAGAGCTCAAGAGTGTGGTCTGTTCTCTCCAGGAGAAGATCACGGGCAATTGTTTCAAACATGCTTTTGCTAACACTTACACTTGAAAGGGAATCGGATCCGCTGCCCAATTGTCGTAAAGCAGTAGTAGTGTGATAGTAGGTCTTTGCAATAAAAGTTGCATTTTCACCATGAGCAGTATAATAGTCCTGAATGATTTACACAAACATGTATAAAATAGGCAACCAAATAATGCATATAACAATAAAAATTTGAGAAGTTATAGAGAAATTCTAGACAGAAGAGTAATCCCCATAATAAAGCAACCAAAGATTTTTTTTTTTTTTTTTTTGATAAGTAATAAGAATATATTAAAAAGAAGAGGGATATCACCTGAGTATACAGGAAGTATACATCAAGGACAAATACAAATCAAGTGCCAAAAGTACAAAAGTCCATGAAACCATGGACTGAAGAAAAAGAACGAAAACCAAACACTGTAAGCCAATCCAGAAGAGTCCTAAGGAAAAAGAGATTAAGATCTGCAACTGATCTCTCTAAGTTCTCAAAATGCCGGTTATTCCTCTCCCTCCAAATGCACCACATCAAACAATGGGGCACAGTCATCCAAATAGCCGAATTCCGATGCCTGGGGACTTTCCTTGCCAACAAGCCAACAGATCCACCACTGTTTTCGGCATGACCCAATGAATGCCAAATAAAGTAAACACCATAGACCATAAATCAAAAACAATAGGGCAATTTCTTCTGCTTTTTTTTTTTTTTTCCCGCTTTCCTTATGCATAAAGCCCTTCTTTGATTTTTCTAATGAAATTATTTACTAATAAAAAAAAAGTGACCATATGGAGCAGGCACTGTACTAATTATGTTGAACTTAATAAGAATTAAATTTACAAACACTAATAAATGAGAATGTAAGAACAATAAGAAGAGAGAGAGAGAGCAGAATTTCCAAATGTTCGGTACATATGACCAGGTAATCCAAAAAAATGCCTACTTATAAGCCTCAAAATACTGCCGAGAACATGGTTGAAATACTATTTCACTACAAATGAGAAGCTAGACATCATGCAGCAGAGCAACATTTAGACATGCCCCCCACCCCCTGGATGTGGATATTCATAGACAACACAGTGCAAAGTAAGCCATAAACACCCAAATATGTCAAGCAATGATGTACATCTCTTTGAGGAAGGAAACGTTCATAACCACTAGTAGATACATCAAGAATGCTTCCACGGACCAATATATAGTATATTTTAAACTTCCAAAGGGTGTTATTGAACTAACTTGATCATGGCATCAATGGTTTGTAGCCTACTAGGAATAATGGTGCTCAATCCATTATGATTACAAGACCTATGAGGTAAACAGTGGAACCTCTTTTGCTGCATTTCCCTGCACCTTCAGACCTGTGGTCTATTGTATTTTCTTTATTTGGTGTATTCTGGGTTATGCTGGAAACGGTGGCTCAATGCAGTTGTTGGCAAGGAAGGATCCAAAGTAAAAGGGGTGTAAAAGCTTGGAAGATTGTTCCCCTGTGTGTTTTGTGGACTACATGTGAGAAAGGAACAATGGGACATTTGATGAAGTTTAATGTCCTACTCACATTATTAAGCAGTCTTTGTTAAGGCTCCTACTCACATTATTAAGCAGTCTTTGTTAAGGCTCTTGTTTGATTGAATAATTGCATTAGCCAACATCCAAGTTGTATCCTTTGTAGCTTTTAAAGATCTTTTGAACTTCACTGTGTAATTATTTGAGTCCATTTGGTAAACGGCCTGTGAATTCCAACTCTTCCTTTGTTCTAATAAACTACTTTATTCATTAAAATAAAATAAAAAAATCAAGGATGTGACTTTTTTACAATCTATGGCAAGCCCTACAAACAATAACAAGCCACAAAAAACAATATAAAATAAATAGGAAAAAAAATAAAAAATAAAAAATAAAAAACTAGACTGGTAACCTTTACAAACACTAACGACATCAAACAAGTTGCAGCTATAACATAGTTGAGACATTTTGAATCTTCAATTTAGGTCCATCCAAATTATGAGAGGCAAAAGGACATAACCAATATGACAACATTAAAAGGTAACAAGCACAGTAAGGCAGAAAACATTGCGAAAACAAGACAAAAAGAAGTTCAGATTTGAACTGACCCTGCGATCAAAGAACCGTACAGCCCTTGGGTCCTGCAATAGAATTATTAAAACAGGTAGAATAAGTACAGTTCCTTAGGATTATTAAACAACATTTACACCTACCCTCTTTTTGGTTACCCCAAAAAAAAAAAAAAAAAAAAGGTTTATATAGCCAAGCAAATAAGTAACTACCACTAATCTTCAATAACCCATTTCTTTTTTCTTTTCTTTTTTCATTTTCTAAATGCCTAAGCAACCAAAGAGAGCCAAAGCCCCAGAATCTGTAAAATTTTCACTTTATCTGAGTTGAGCTTTCCTATTCATTTAAATAAATAAAACCCCCAAAATTAATTTCCTTCTCTTTTGGCCTCTTTTTCCCGGCAACCAAACAGAATACTAGGGGTTAATAGAGACACTTACATTGGGTAGCTTCTTGAAGAATGAGAGGAACCCTTGAGCTTGCTTAGCATCTACCAACACAACACCACAATACAAAAATCAATCGCCAAAAAATTACCAAAAAAAAAAAAAAAAAAACCCCAAAATAGAAATGATAGAGCAAAAAGCTAGGGTTTCTCTATTGTCTTAAATTTTACCGAGTTTGAGCTCAGGAAGCTTGCTCTGCTCCTCAAAATTCCCTTCCATTACTGTTTGTCTTATAGAGAAATGGCTTTTGGAGCCTCTGCAATAATTAAAGAGTTAGTGTTGCTGTTAATATATATACATGTTATATATTAGGGTTCTTGAGAATCGAGAGATGGCGGGAAAGGAATTTGGCGGGGAATATTTTGGGGGCGCGTGTGCTACACGCTCCACGAGCTGTGTGTGGCTTGGTTACACCGAGCGTGCGTGCGTGTGCACAATCAAAATTAGGGGGAAAAGCTTCGGAGTTAGTTGGGTTTAAGGGCTGGGCCACTTAAAAGTGCCCCAACTCGGTCCATTCTGTACTTTAAATTGGGCTACGCTGAGCTATCTACTCTACATACTTTTTGTTTTTGTTTTTTCGTTTTTTGTTTTTGAGAAGAAATTCATTCAAATCAAAGAGGCCGAACTAGATAATCAATATTTGATGGTACATCTTTCATTTAGATAGTTAGATCGGGTGACAAAATTTCCCTTTCTAGCCATAGAATGAGTTACTACTTTCCTTTCTAGCTAGAGTATTACAAAGTGCTTGGAGGTCTAGGAGGGAAAGGGTTCGAACTACGGGATTAGTAGCGTGTTGTAATTATTTCTCAAAAAAAAAAAAAAAAAAAAAAAGCTAGAGTATTACGTTCTGAATTAAAGGACCATCCAAAGTAAAAGATGGTTACTTTTTGGATTGAGAGATTTTATGAAGATTTGCTAGAAATAATTGCTACATACGGTGTGCAACAAACATTCAACCAACTGTTGTTGACAAATTTTGGGGGTAAAAAGATTTTTTCCTTTATCTTCGGGGTAATTAATAATTTCCCTATAAACTTTGAAATTAAGTGATTTCCCCTCCTAGAGCAAGCCCTTAGAGCATTCACAATGAGGTTGCTAAAATGACTAAATACTCATTTTAGCAACTCAAACACTAAAACACACTCTTTAGCAATGTTGTCATTTTAACTCACTGCTTTAATATTTTGCTTCATTTCTACAATGGGCTGCTAGAGAGATAGCAGCTCATTGTAGCAAGTTGCTATAATTTTTTATTAATTTCTTTATTTCTCTCTCTTCTCCATGTCTCTTTTCTCTCTCACTTCTCCTCTGTCAGGTCTCACTTCTCCTCTCTCTCTCTCTCTCTCTCTTAGTAACACATCATGCTGAGCCAATCCTCCGATCTTAGGCCTCATCAGAGCTGCGATGTAGTCCGGCAAGGTCATGAGGACGAGTTCGCCATGATAGGCCAAGAATGTATTGACCCCCTGTAATGAATTAACCAATTAATTAGCCAAGTTAATTAATTAATTCAATTTGCATGCAATAAGCGTGGTAGCATAAACAAATCACCAACTAAGTTAATGTGCAGTGGAAAATAAAGTTGACACGGTGATTTGTTTACGAATAAGGAAAACCTACACGGCAAAAACCCCACTGGGTGATTTTAAGATCACCACTCCCAAGAATTCACTATTATCACAACAAGTGGTTACAAGTAAAGGAATATCAGTACCTTATGCCAACCTACAGTTGAACCTTTACCCCAATACCCAATTGGATTTATTTTGTAGTGACAATCTCTCCTTTTAATGCACGGCCCCCAGTACGTGACTAACCAATTTGATGCGCGGATCCCAGTATGCGACTTACTCACTAACTTGAGAAAGATGTTAGCTACAAAGTTCTTCAATTCATCGACACGATGAAGATCACGAAATTCATTGGTTACAAAACCCTACAGTGTATAAACACAGTAGCTTATTGAATAGAAAAATAAACTAGGGCATATGTCTCCGGTTCACAATATGCTTGTGAAAAACTTTTGCATTGAGTTGCATTAGCTGTAACGGCTTTTAAAACAATCCTTATATATGTTTATGGTTATGAGAAAAAGAAAGCTCAAACATCTATTTACGGATTGGAGTGAAATCAGTTTTGAAAAACTAAATTTCATAAACCTCGATAGATACCTTATCTGTAGAGTAGCTGTCGAGTATTGGGCTGAAACAACTTTTTAAACCTCGATAGATACTAGCTGTCGAGTTAGCTATCGAGTTTTAAAATCTAACACTTCTTCACTTTATTTTTGGACAGACTTGCATGGCTATAACACTTAAACTTGAAACTTTGTTCCTTAAAGTATTAAACACGTCCTAGATCTACCCAATTATAAGTAAATTGCATTTTGTTAAAGGATTAGCCAATTTTATATCAACATATGTTCCTAACAATGATTCACATATGTCGTAACACGTCGAAGACAGCGGTGATGGTGCTCATGATCGTCATCGAGAGATGGTGGTGATTGGCAAAGACCATGTCCGAAAGCAAGGAGGAATAAAAAATGATTGACAAGTTTTTGTTGCCATTGAGAAATTTTTGCTGATTCCTTGTTATTATCTAAAAATTCTTCCTTTAATTTGAGTTCTTTTGCTTCGACTTGGTGGCAGTGGTGGTAGTGGTTGATTTTGGATGTGGGTTCGTGGCATTGGTGGTTGATTTTGGGTGTGGGTTTCATGGGGCGGTGGTTGTGGTGGTGATGGTGGTGGTGGATTTTAGGTGTTAGTGTCATGGATAGGTGGTTGTGGTGGTGGTGGTGGTTGATTTTGATAATGGGTTTCATGGATTTGGTGACTGTGGTGATGGTGGAGAGGTGGAAGAGGAAGGTTTGTGGTGATTGTGCTATGTTTGTGGTTATGCTATGTTATGGTGTGTTTGATTTCAGTGAGAGGTGAGTCATGGTGACTGTACTGTGTTTGTGGTTATGATTGAGAGGTGGAAGAGGAAGGTTTGTGGTGGCTGGATTGTGGATTTGTTTTTGTTTTTTTTTTGCTACAATGGTTTGTGGCTAGTGGGGCAACGGTGGAAGTGGCTGTTGTTGTTGTGTTGTGATGGTTTTTGTGGTGAATGTTTATCATTATTTTAACAAGTTATTAATATTATTTTAAATGAGTTCCTAAAAATATAAAACTTTTGTTGTAGGGTGTATTATAAAGTGGGTTGTTAAAATAGAAAAATTATTATTTTGAGTTGCTAAAAGCTAAATATAGAATCTTTGCTATGAATGCTCTTAGGGTAGGCCATTTAGGCCATCTTCTAAAGCCCCATATTAATTATTAGTTTTACTTAAAAATATCATTAATGAGTTGTTTATTTTCTTTTCCACTCTACTAAGTGTGTGTTTGATTAGAGATGAAATATAGTGGATGGAAAACTTTGGAAAGAATGGAAAGGAAAACTTTTTAGAGTGTTTTTGGTTGGGTGGAGAGGAAGGAAAATAAATGGTGGGGTTTAGGTGTTTTTTCTCTAGGCCCACCAAAAAGTTCTCTCCAAATTGGAGAGAAAACTAAAAGGAGAAAATGAGGTTATTTAATAGACAAAAATACCCATGTACAACATTTTTTTGCTTTGTTTTTGGGTTCTGTCTTGGGGACGTTGCTGCCCTTTTTTCTTTTTCTTTTTTGTCTTTTTACTTTTCCTATCTTGGGTTGGGCGTTGCCTTCTTCTTCTACTTCCTTTTTTTTTTTGGATTTCCTAGGCGTTGCCTTCTTCTTCTGTTTGTTTTTGTTTTTGTTTTTTTTTTTTCTTTGTTTAACTAGACATGAATTTTTTTTTTTTGGATATGATTTTTTTTTTAATGAATTGGGTGATATATTTTTTTTTGGTTGTTTGTCATTTATTTGTTTTAATTGGCTATCATTTTTTAACAATAGTATACGAGTAAATTTATACAAACTCACTTTTTTCATCTCTCAACTTTTCCACTTCCAACCAAACAAAAAGGAGAGAAATTAAAATATTTTCTATCCTCCCACTTTTCCACTCTTCCAACCAAACAAACCTTAAGACTTCCAATATTGTGGGCCTTAAGACTTCCAATATTGTGGGCCATTACATATCCAACCCAATTGAAACTGTAGATAAAAGGATTTGTTGTAAATGTGCCAAATTATTATTGATGATCAATTTCCTATAACAATTTTGCATTTAAATTTTTGTAAACAAGTCTCCAGTGTTAGGATTAATACTCTAAAATCCTCTTATATGATACAACGTATGACATTATGTATGACTTAATGTTGTGATTAATAAAGTTGTTTTTATTATTATATGAAATAATGGTAACATGAATATTTGGATATTATCATATAGTCCATGAGATGCATAGTATGTGATTTATGTGATTTAGTCACAGAAAATATAAGTCACAAGTTCTTTGTAAACTCAAAATTGTAGTTCGTAGTCGGTGATGAAATTTGGCATTTCATCTATGAAGACTATAACATATCAACTAAGATGATTTGTCTTGATCATGGAAGTGGAGACTTCTAGTTGATGTGTTGATATGTTTTAAGAGTTAAGATATATTGAACTGGACCGCTATGAGATTTATTATTCTTCTAACGACTGTCAAATGAATAATAAATCTCACGACTTCTATTTACATGAACTCTTAATCCTGAGAGAATAATAGACCTGATCACGAAGTGTAAGTTGTTTTGATATATCAGGAGTGAGAACTAATGTAATGGTCAAAATCTCAGTATGTTGGGCAGCCACATTTAGTGTTAATGGAACATATATTCTCAAGATGGAATTCATAGTCTCTTAATGGAGATATAAAATATTCCCTTCAGATAAGTTTAATAGGTTCGGTTATTCAGAGAGTTAGGCCTAACCATTTTGGTAAGAAATTACTAAAGTATATATTTATGAAATTGGATTTCATAAATATATGATGAATAACTTAAAAAGATTAAACCGGGTACTCAAGAATTAAGATGTAGTAATTTACAAAGTGGTAGTCTACATTCATGACTTTGTATTATTATGAATATTTTATGAAGGGGTTGCATGTATAATAAAATCTTGGGATATAATTTATTAATAAGGCTTAGAATGCAATTATATTTATATAGTGGTATTAAATATAATTAATAGTAACTTTGGACTTGTCAAGAGTTGACAGAAAAGCCCAAGGCCCATTGGAGTTAGAGTCTTATTTGTTCATTTTTTGTCCCACTCCAAGCCACACACTAAAGTCCAATTGGAAAGGTCCAGAAGGTTAGCCCAATTAGATAATCAGTTATGTGGAGAGAAACATATAGAATTTTTAAGAACATGAAATGGTGTGTATGTTAGTGTAAGACTCTCTTTCATTCTCCTAGAACAAACTGATTGAGAAACCACACTTCTTAGACACAAGTGGTATTGGAGTGAAGAGTAAAAGTGTTTTCAAGAACTTTTGATCTTCGGTTTTTGAAATTCACTACACCAAGGTACACTCTCTTATACCTAAATTTTGAAACTTAAATAGTACATGTTAACAATTGTGAATGAAGTAGATCCGTTAATTTTCCGCTGCGTACATTCATATTTCCAACATCCAGTATGGTAGATTTTCAACTTTAGTCATTGAATCTTTTAGCATACTATGGTTGGCCTTTTTTGCAACTGTAGGCTGGGTTGTCTCCTATCACGTTATGGCCCAATGATTCTGGGTAGGAGAGTCAGGACTGGCTTGACTACAATACACCCCAAGCCAGTTTGTGCACGAGCTAGAACCCCTTTTCTAAGACCTTGGACATATGCCCATGGCGGATGAAACTGTTACAAAAAAGTTATGGCAGGCAGGTGTAATACGACAATAATAAGAAGAATATGTTTACTGTCAGCCAAAAAAAAAAAAAAAAAAAAGAAGCTAAATCATGATCTTAGTAAAGGAGGAGATAATGCAATGATATAAATGTAGCAGAAATGAGTTAATAACAATGATAAAAAAAAATGAAATAATATTAATGTTTGATCAATAAAATAAAAGGAAGGATGATTAGTCTGCTATGCTTGAGTTCTCAATGGAGTCAAGTCTAGGAAGGGAACCACCTTTCAAAGTGGGCAATCTCACTAGGACGTCTTGCCATAGAAATGCCCACTTTGAGAGAATAGGCCTAGATAGTTTTTCCTCAAATTCCTTAATCCTCACTAGAGAGTAGGCTTTTAAAGGGAGAGAAAGGAACAACCTATTGGTACATGTCTACTATCATACTCTTGCTCACACTCTGTTTTCCCTCTCTAGTTCCTTTTTTTTCTCTCTCTGGTTCCTTTTTTCTCTCTCTAAGTTTCTTGCTTTCCCTTTTATCTGTCACTCCTTTTATTACTTTTTTTTTTTTTTTAATATCTTGTGTTTTTCTTCCCCTTTTCTCTGTTCTCCTCCGTTCTCCTCTCTTTTGCCTCCATTGTACACAGTTAAGGCCATTTTTTATACTGCCTGCCGTGATAAGTTTTTGCTGTTTTGCCCCTTAACTGCCTTTATCTTGGTATAGGTGTCATTCCCAGACCACCCATTGGTCTATCGGCTACCCAGCCATCATCACTTACCTATGCTGGCCTTGCCACATCCCATTCTCAAACAAAAGAGTTTTATTTTGCTTTCTTGCTCACCATGGCATTCCCATCCAGATAAGGGTGAACATTCTCTCTTACTATCCTCTATGGTATGCACCTAATGGTTCTAACTTATCTTTCCATCTTTTGGGTGGTATGTCATCCCAATAAGACATTTCCCCCAAAAGAGCTTGAGCGGGAACCCTAAGATAGGCTTTCTCATTCTCCCCACTGTTAGACCATATCCTTTCTTACCTCTGACCCATGGCCTACCACTCCTATGTTGGTTGGGTACAAGTGTGTGGTGTCTGAGTCTTGTGTGTGCTCTACTTCCATGTGTGTCCATGGTTTGTCTGTTGTTCATGCGATTGCCATGACCTGAGGGCTTATCTGCACATTCTACTACTCGTTCTTGACCTCTTGTGGCGTGGATGAGTCTCTGGACTTTCATTCTTTATGTCTTACTTCTTTCCTGGGCTGGGTCTTGCTTGATTGTCGGCCTTTCCTTCTTCAATCCATCCCTTAACATCTTTGCGAGTCAATTGACATTCCTGCCATGCCACTCCGTTGTTCCTGCCATGTTATTATCTTGTGTTTACTGGGCCTCTTTTGAGCCTGATGTATGCCTTCCTCCTGCTTAACTCCAGTAGCCCAGTACTATCATTGGGCTTGTATTAATGCTGTTTTGGGCTTCCTTGGCCCATTTCATCGCTTTCGAGCTCCCTTGGCCCATTTTATTCTTTTGGGCATCCTCGGCCCATTTCATTTCCTTGGGCATCCCTGGCCCATTCCAATCCTTCATTCCCATGGGCTTTTGCTAAGTCTTTTGGGTTTCCTCGGCCTAAGTTACCATATCCTTTACTTTCGGGGCTTATAGGCTTTTCCACCAACCCCTATTTATTTAATTCCTTCCTTTGGGTTCCTTCGGCCCATTCTTGCTTACTTTCTCATAATGCCCATGAGTTTACTACTTCTTTCTTCAAGCTCCTTTGAGCCCGTTTGCTTTCTTTGAGACCCTTTTGCTATTTTACAGGCCTATAGTTTATTATTTCTGCCATTCAAGCTTAATGGTTTTCTTCTCAATTTGCTAATTCTTTTTCTTTGTTCCCTCCTATATTGTTGGACTTCTTCTTATTATTGGGCCTCCTTGCCAAAGTGGGCATTAACACATACTAAACAATCTCTTTCTCTCCCTCAATACTGAAATCACAATTGGAAGTTAGAATTTATCTTCTTTTCCTTCATCATGCATTGCCTTACCCAAAGTAAATTAATATTATATATATATATATATATATATTATATAAAAAAACATAACAGATTGTCATTATTTTTTGGTTAACTTTTATGTTTGAACTTTAAATTTGATATATATATTTTTATATATATAGATTTAGCCTTGGTTTGGTGTTGGTTTGGTTAGTATTAATTCATTAAGTTATGTGTTGAATAAATTAGAGTGATTTTATGTTTAAAAATTTGTTAGGTGATTTTATGTTCTAAATTTTATTTGATTCTTCTCATGCTATAATTTAATTAGCAATTTTGCATTTTAAAAAGTAATAATAATTTTTTTTTATCAAAAGTAAGAAGAGTTTATTTTAAATAAAAAAACATACTGGATTCTAAATGTAAAATGGCCCAGAAAATAAATGTTGCCTTAAATCTTAAATTGTATCGAGCCGGCCTTGTTCACTCCTTTGACATCAGAAACTAGCAAATACCCCCTACCATCAAAATCTATGTTTTTTCTAAGGCAAGATCTATGTTAAACCCTAATAAAATCTTTTGATTATTGAAATATTCTATTATGTAATGACTAAAACACCCCCAACTAATTACTAAATCTCAAAAATACCTCCAGCTCAAACCTGGGTCAAAAATACCTCGATCAATCAGACCGTCGAAACTTAGACAAAATGTCTTTTGTGAGCTGCTTCAATACATACAATCTTGAAAACTTGAATAACAATTATAGACTCAATAACTATTACATTTTCATAAATTTCTTCAATTTAAAATCTAACAAGTTTTTACTATCAAATATATATTTGAATGATTAGAAATCATCTAAAGATTTCCAGAAACCTTAAAAAAATATCCAAATCAAATTATAACGCGTACCTATACCCATTCTTAAGTGCACCATCGATTGATCGTTATCTACTTATTGATGCAATGTGAAAACCGATGCAATGTGAAAACCACTCACGACAAATAATGATTAGTACCCAAATTATTGAACAAGTGGTCTACTCACGTAAATTGATAATTTATAAAACTTAGTAATATAAATATATATATATATATATATATAAATAATATGGATACATCAAATTCCTAAATTTCCATTAATCCCTTATTTGATTGCTGTAGAATTTCTCATCATCATCTAATGAAAATGGAAGCTCATTGAAAGCATTTCGGATTTTGTCACGTGTTGCACTATAAAATAAAAGTTTCAAATTTATCTTCCCTTTTTTTGACAAGGATAATAGAAACAACGTTGCTTTGGTTGCAATATATTATAACCATAAAAAAGAGGGTTATTTTTCCCTATGTTAGACGTTATTTTGTTTACATCACTTATTTAAAATTATATTATAAATAGTTATGGGTTCTAGTTAGCTCAACTGGTAAAATCTCTGATGGTTGAATAAAAGATTTGGGGTTCAATCTCCGCCTACACCAAAAACTGATTGGTGTCATGGTCTGATGATAAATAGCTATTATCAGGAGTAGACGCTATAAGTTGAAATTCTCTAAAAAAAAAAAAAAAAAATTATAAACAGTTCTATCATCATCAAGATAATTATCTAGATGATTTAAGGGGTTTTTTTTTTTTTTTTTTTTTTAATTTATGTTTTGCAATATTAAGTGAGAGTTTTTGTTTTTATTTTTTATTTTTTATTTTTGCATTAGATAATCAAAAAAATTTTGTTTTTGTTGATACATATTGTAATTGATGTGAAATAGTCTATTATCATATAAATTAAAAAAAGAATAAGAGAGAATTCAATACAAATTAAGAATTTATGTGGTTTTATAGTATACTTACGTCGATGAGAGTGAGTGACTAATTAATGAACTATATGGCAAAATAGGGTTATAAGAGGATTCACAATGATGTTGCTAAAATGACCAAATAGTCATTTTAGCAATCCAAACACTAAAAGCACAGTTATAGCAAAGTTGTTATTTTGATTCATTGCTATATTTAACTCATTACTACAGTGGGTTGCTAGAGATAGCAGCCCATTGTAGCTGAGAGTTGTTTGTTACAAATAATATTTTATTAGTTTCCCACACGCTCAATGTCTCCCACAAGGAAGAATATTTTAGATGAAAAGTAATAAAATAGGAAAACATGAATAAAAAAGAATATTTAAATGAAAAGCTAAAAATTTTAGATGCTTTGATGTTGAGAGTATTGTAAAGTGAGTTGTTAAAATAGATAAAGTAACTTTTTGAGATGCTAAAAGTTATAATTTTTAGCAACTTTATAGTAAGTGCTCTAACAATGTTTACACATAATAAAACCCTTCCACTCATTGTACTCTCGTGTTGTCCACTCTACTACGTCCATAAGGCCCCAACTTAGTGGCCTAGTAACAAATATGAGCAACTCCAATAGGGAGACAAAAGTTTGAATATTATTGATTGAATAATTGTTAAAAAACATTTACAGACTAATTAGGGTACATTTGGTAGATTGTAATAGGTACTGTAATGTAATAGTTATTCCTATGATTTAGTTATTCAATAGTTTGGTTATGATTTTATTACATGGAATAGTCATTCCTTATGAATAGTTATTCTTTAAAATGACGAATAACTATTAATCAATTTTTTTTAATACAATATATTGTTAAGGGGAAAATTTTGATGTTTCCAAATAGAATATGGGGTAGCCAAGTCGAAACTTGACGATGGGCCCTTGAAATAAAACCCAAAGGCTTTCAGTGTTGTGTAAGTCCGTCCAAGCAAGAGATAGAGGCTGCACCCTGACAAGAAGACAACAATAAAGCCCAATAAACATGTTACTGTTGTTAATTTGTTATATTGTTAGTCATTTTACAGCATCATAGTTCGAATCAGTCCTCCAGCAGTAGGGTAATTTATATTCAATTATTAAATAAATTTAATAAAGTATTAACTTCAGGAAATTCTTGTGTATTTTGTTCAATAGGGTCCACAGTACTCTCAGCCATCATTACATTAATATGAAGAAAAATTTCCAAAAAAGTCTCAAATACATTATAGCCTCCCATAGTAAAACAATGAGTAAATATTAGTGGTTGCATAGTGATGAAAAAGGAGTTATTTGGCATGGTGTAAAAGGAGAGGTCTCAACTCAGTGCAGTAAGTATTAAACTAAGATTTTGGTGAGTGTGCGTTCATAAGGCATGAATGAGGTAATGTGGGTTGTTTTGAGTGAGTGGAATATGATTAAGACTTAGGTTAAGGCTTTAGTGAGTAGTGGGCTGTTTATGACTAATTGGGAGACATTTGTGAGTTGTGATTGTGTAAAGGGGGGAGAAGAATATCTAAGGTTAGGTGAGTGTGGTCTAAGGGGAATGAGTGGTGAGCTTAAGGAGAGCTAAACCACAAGCAAAATGGCCAACAAATCCAGAGTTTCAGAGGGATTAGCTGTCTTCTAGTGGGCTGAGATGCTTATGTTTTTATAATGGAATTTTAAAGAAGCATTAATTAACAAAAATCCAAAAAACGTAGGACTAATCAGAGGTAGTGAATCAAAGTTAATCTTCTAGGATTTTTGGTCAGAAGTAGGAGATTTATTTTAGGGGCTGCCTTGCTTCTTTGGGTAATAATGGGATTTCGAGTGTTTTGCATTAAATGCCAGGATTTCTGGGGCTGAGCTTAATCAATGAGATTAAGGCGTGTATCAAGAACAAATCCTAATGCTTCAACTCAGATTGGACCCCCAAGAAGTAAGATTCAACACCCCAAACTAGGTGTCAAACTCTAAGTCCACTTCAGGGGATTCCGTTGGAGATCATTTTATGCCCTCCAATCCACATGTTCCTAATTTTTCCCCTTTAGGATTCATGGGTTTGGCACATGAATCATATCTTGAACGTTTTTGACATTTATAGCATCAATTTGTTGAAGTTTGGATAACTTGATTTCAGCTCTTCTTTCGCTGGAGTTACAATCTTGAGGAAGATGATGGAGTTCCACCCCCCTTTAGACTTCAGCTGACATTACAACCCTCGAGCACTATTCACATCACGTAGATGGTGACAAAAAGTTGATGAGATAGCCCCTAGTTCATCCTCAAAAACTTGGTTCTCTTGTAGGGGCTTCTAGCTGTATTTTGGTTAGGGATGAACAAGGCCGGTTGCCCACTTTCAAGCCTCTTGCTGGGGTATTTTGGATTGGGCTTGCTTACATGGGTTGGGTTGTGTGCATCCTACCAAATGGACATCAACAATATATGTTGCCATGGGTTTTCATTCCTCATGGACTTTTATTGTTAGTAGAAATAAAATGAATCCATGAGCTTTAACAAATATTTATGATTGATTTTGGGTATTAATTTCCAAGGACTTTAAATAACAATTTGTATAGTTTCTCATAATTTTTGCTATGGATTACTTTGTAAATGATATTTTCTTTGGGGCTTTTTAAATAATGACTTTTAATATTTTCTTGAGAATAATATTTACCATGGGTTTTGGAAATAAATATTATGAATGTCGTGATGTAAGATAGATAGTGAACATGAGTTTATAATATGATATGAAATAAATAAATGTCATGGGTCTAAGATAAATAATCATAACTTTTCATGGGCTTTTATAAGATGATTGTCATGAGTTTTGAAAATAGATAATTCATAAATTTCATGAGCATGTAGTATTACAGTAATATGTTTAAGAATCTAAAGTATTGTTCATTATTGGACTTTTAAGTGAAATAATTATGATATAGTATTTTGCCAAGTATTAATAACCTTGGGCTTTTGATAGAATAGTGTCAAGTAATTAGCTTAGACTTTTAATAGTGCCAACATAAGTTGGGTTTTTGCTATTGCCAATAAGAATTGAGTTTTGATATTGCCAATGAGAATTGGGCTTTGATGTTGCCAATGAAAATTGAGTTTTAAATATTGCCAGCGAAAACTGGACTTTAATATTGCTAATGAGAATTGAGCTTTGATGTTGTCAATGAAAATTGGGTTTTAATGTTGCCAAGGAGAATTGGGCTTTGATATTGTTAATGTGAATTGGGTTTTGGATAAATAAATTACAATGAGTTTAAATTATGGGCTTTGATTATGGATTTGAATTCCATTGATAAAATTGTTTTGCCATAGACTTGAATCATGGGCTTTTCAAATATTTCCAAGTATAAGTATTCTTGGGATTTAAATAGAATAGGATGTGTGTATTGGGTTTATAGGGTTGGTTTTGGGCTTCACTAAATAATGATAATAAAATTGGATAAAATATGAGTTTTTGAGCTTTTTTGTGATAGTTTATATTATAACCCAATTTAGATAATAAAATATGAAACATTTGTGATTAATATAATAATAGAGCAAACAAAAAATATATATATATATATATATTTGGGAAAACCTAATAACTTATTAGTGATATTTTAAAATAAATAAGTGGTACTCAAATAAAGTTAGGTGTAAAAAAAAAGTACCCTAACAGATATAAGGATATGTTTGGTATGATGTAATAATTCTTGTAATGAAATAGTTATTTATGTGTAATATCAATTTGGTCATTTGGTTGTATTTTTATTACATGGATTAGTTATTACAATGAAATAACTATTCTTTAAATTGAAGAATAGCTATTCCTTAGTGCATATAATAGGTTTTAAAATTAATATATTTCAAAAAATATAAAGTTTTATTATACATCATCTTTTACAAGTTTTCCATATGTAATAACCAAACTTATGAATAATAATAGTTATTCTATTATAATGTCTTCAATTCTCAATAATAAAGATTACTATTTCTAATGTAATTTACATTCAATGTACCAAACGTACCATAAATTCTACTCTAACGTAATTTAAGTGTATATGTGTGTGAAACTCTATTTTGGAAACTTGAACTCCGGCCCTTACTCTCTACATCTCATAAGCACTTAAGACTTGTAAAGTGACCATCGTACCAAGGGTGCATGGTGGTAACTATTAGGGTACGTTTGGTACACTGAATGAGAATTACAACATGAATTGTAATATTTATTACTAGGAATAAAATGTGTTGTAATGTAATAACTAAACATATTCATAAGTTTGGTTGTGAGTTATAACATTAGAATAAAATTTAAAATTTATTTTAGAAAATATCTTACTCATACAATTATATCTTCTTAAAAATTGTTATTTTTTAAATTTAAGAGAGGCATGTTATTTTTTATGATTTTTTTTATTTTTCTAATTGTTAGATGTATATGGAAAGTTTGTTTATTTGGAAATATAATAAGTTTTGAAATTATTACACATATTAAGGAATAACAAATTCAGTCATTTTAAAGAAGAATAGTTATTTCTCATTTTGAAGAATAACAATTCATAAGGAATGACTATTCCTTGTAACAAAAACATAACCAAATTAAAGAATAGCTAAACCATAAGAATAACTATTACATTACAGTGTCTATTACAGTCTTCCAAACATGCCATTAATCTCTAAAAGTGTTGTAATAACTATTCTTTAGTATGTCTATTAATTTCTAGAATTAATATATTTCCAAATAAATAAACTTTCCAAATGCACATAACAATTATGAAAATAAAAAATCATAAAAAAAAAATAACTAATCTCTCTTTCAAATTAAAAAATCTTATTTGTTAGGAAATATAATTATGGACAAAGTTTAACTACAAAATTAACCTTACTCAATATCTTTATATAGGAAGTGAATTTTGACAAATCCACCATTGAATTATATATTCTTCTTATATCCTCCATATTTGCAAAATTTCCAGAAAATTAAAGATCAATAACCATGTCATCAATAAATTGTTTAAATTACAAATTTTTATAATTTATAATTATGTATAAAATATAAGTTTATAGATCATATAGTAAATAATATCCGATTGACACAAAATTTGACATATGTATTAAAAACGTAAAGAACATGCAATTAAATGGTTAGATTTTCAATTAACCAATTTTGTAGCTAAACTTTGTCCTATAATTATATGAGTAAGATATTTCCTAAAATATATTTTAAGTTTAATTTAAAATACTTTCATTCCATTGTCTTTAAGGTTCTATTATTGTGTTGTCACCAAACAAATAAATAGTAATAAGTATTATATTGAAACATTTTGTATTCATTGTAATACCTATTCCTAATCCTATGTAATTACCGTACAGTTTATCAAACGTAGCCTTAAAGACTTATTTAAGGGCTTTGTAAAACTTAACAAATAATAAAATATATTCTAAAATAAGTCCTACTTAATAGGAACCAAATTTGATCTAAAAAATATTAAAAACACTTACAAACAAAGAAATAAATACCCTAAACCTAAAATAATGAAAATTACATAAAAATACCAAAATTAATAAATTACAAAAGTTAAATGGTAGATTTGTACTACATCATGATCAATAAATACCTTAGTTCACTACAACAATTTTAGTCTTTAACAATGATCAACAAATATTGTCCTTGTTAACTTTTTTCAACTACTCATTTATAAAGGTATGCATATTATATGAGTAAGATATTTCCTAAAATTTATTTTAATTTTAATTTAAAATTCTTTCATTCCATTATCTTTAGGGTTCTATTATTGTGTTATCACCAAACAAATGAATAGTAATAAGTATTACATTACAATATTTTGTATTCCTTGTAATACCTATTTTTAATCCTATATAATTACCGTTATAGTCTATCAAACGTGGCCTTAAAGACTTATTTAAGGGCTCTGTAAGACTTAACAAATAATAAAATATATTCTAAAATAAGTCGTACTTAATAGGAACCAAATTTGATCTAAAAAGTATTAAAAACACTTACAAACAAAGAAATAAATGCCCTAAACCTAAAACAATGAAAATTACATAAAAATACCAAAATTAATAAATTACAAAAGTTAAATGGTAGATTTGTACTACATCATGATCAATAAATACCTTAGTTCACTACAACAATTTTAGTCTTTAGCAATGATCAGCAAATATTGTCCTTGTTAACTTTTTCAACTACTCATTTAGTAAAGGTATGCATATTACTTTTGTTTAATTTCTCTCTCTCTCTCTCTCTCTCTCTCTCTATATATATATATATATATAGTCATTATAACTTTTATTGTTAAGAAAACCATAAACCATTATGATTCTCAAGGAAAATTAGACCCTCCCAACATTGGCTGCAAAAATTATCTACTCCTATCAGTTTTTAGCTTTTTCTTGTTTATTTGTAAGTATGTTCGGTTGAACAACTCTTTAAGTAAAAGTAATAGTATTGATTATTACACATAGTTTATTGCACTCTTTATAGATACTCCTTTTGAAATTGTGTTTTGAAAACACAATTTCAATTAAAATTGTGAAATTATGTTTAAAAATACGATTTCAAAAGGAGTGTGTAGGAAATGTATAATAACGAGTATGTAACTAGCTAGGTTTTCCCTAAATATCTTCTATTAAGTTTAGGATTGTGTGCATCTTTTCTACCATATTTGAATCTCAAGTATGGTATTAACACCCCCCACAAAACAAGGCTACGAAATTAAAGGCAGTGTGACAGAAGACCCATCCCACTCTGGGTAATAATGAGTAGGACACATATTTTCTATGATCACAAAATTAAAAGCAAGCCCGTTTTCTTTTCAAATAGGTTCAAATTTTAATCATCGATTAAATCATTAACATTAGTTTTAGACCCATAATTAAAGAGGTGTCTAGAATGCCAAATGTCTTGTGCACCTGAAAGCAACAATCAATTACCAACAATGGAACATTGAACAACCTATGAATATTTCATTTCATGGAACTATATGAGTTGCTTTAACATAGGAATAGTTCTGTGCATAAATATGAAAATAAAAAAAAATAAAGAAAGTGATCGATTGGGTTTTAAGTAATTAGAGGAAAACCGGTAATCATTATATCGTGAAGTTAAAACATTTTTTCCCTCTATTTTTTCAGCTATATAAGTTGGTTAGATCATGAAAGCATGCATCTTAAAGTAGATAGTTCCAATTGCACCTATTTTAGAACTCGTCCTACGCTACAACAACATGGCATCAAACCACACCATAAAAGAACAAAGGAAAAGACAATGTTATTGAGGATATGATCATATAAGTGTCCTTTTGAGAAAACGATAAATGAGCAAATGGTTAGGCAGACATGCGTAACTATTCATTTTTTTTTTTTTTACTTTTATTCAGATAGAGTTTAGTGTGATAACATTATTTGCATGATCCAATATTCTAGCTCTCCTATTTATCTTTTTACAGAAAAGATAGTTCAATCCATATAATGATTATAAAGAAACTCCAAGGAGGTCTACTATGCATGTTAATTAATTATTATAGCAACCACCTAGCTACAAAGGGCATATTAGTCTTGTATTATTGGCAAAAGTGGGCAATATGACATAATGTATTGAAGAATTGAATCATTTGGCTTAAATTAATCATATATAAGTAATTCATATTACCGCATATTCTTGGTGCGATGATCACTTCACAAGTATAAATACATGTGGGGTGTAGGGGACAAGTGTCGGGGTTCAAATCTCCAGGAGAGAGTTTTTCATATATATACATTTAGATCAGGTTAGAATATAATTTATATCTTGTATTAAAAAAAAATTCATTTTTTTTGTTACTTTTTTGCGAAAGCGATGTGAGGAACAAAACGACATCTTCTATGGCTTTGTCATGGGTAAATATCTCCTTGGCAGCATTACTTTGGGATATCAATTTGGTTTAAAATCATCAAATCATTGGTCCCTTCGAAATTAGTATAAACAAATGAATTAAAACAACGGCGTGAAAGAAACTTTGGGGACTATCGAAAACCTAGTTGGTATCTTTATTCATGTAGATAAAGAAATATCTTTCACAAGATGGGCCAAGTTGGGCTTTTCAATTCTATCAACAATACTTCAATAATACACACAGCATTGAGGAAAAGAAATCTACGCATTTCCACGGTCACAACCTAGACAAAATAGTCATGTCAAGCTGTGAGAAATGGAAAAGAAAATTCGCACGAAATAGCTCCACGTTTGGCTCAGCTTAATTGGTAACTCAAATTCATTATGTTTTCTTTTTCTATTTTTACAATTTCATTGATTATATTTTCTTTCATCATCTTTTTTTCCTGTCATATCCTTGGAATAGTTTCCTAGAAAGCAAGCACATCGTGCTGGTTTCTAGGCCCTCTTTCAGGCCCACACCGTGGGCATGGTCCTTCAAATACGCCTGGTTGGAAATCATAAACTACAAGATATTTTTTCAATGGCATAAGTATAAAAAGCAAGATGGACTTTCTTTACCATCATCACCACCTGGGAAATTCTCTGATAAATTTAAATGAAGCATAAAATTCTTCAAAACAAAATTTTGATATAAGATAGAAATTCTACTTTAACTTAATCTAAGTGTATATATGTGTGAAACTCTTTCTTGGACACTTGAACCTCGATCTCTGCCATCTACACTTCACAAGTACTAATGCTTATGAAGTGACCATCACACTAAGGGTGTATAATGGTACTTCAAAACAAATTAAGAACTACCCAAGTAGCAACAAAGAAATAAGAGGGTGGGAAATTTATTAATAATTGGAAATATTACCAAATAAGGGTGTGCACTGGTACTTCAAAACAAATTAAGAACTACCCAAGTAGCAACAAAGAAATAAGAGGGTGGGAAATTTATTAATAATTGGAAATATTACCAAATAAAGACAATGAAAAGAAAATGTTGTTCTACAAGTAACTCAAATTTTTTGCTATCAATGGAAAATGGTGCATCCCCCATGAAACAGAAATCCAAATGAGTCCGAACATGGGTGAAAATAAAGGGTACAGTAAAATCATAGATATATGATATATGTGTTGAAGGGGGTTCTATTTTCAACCACATATGACATATGGGCTTTTTGTACGGACAACAGACAAGGGCAGAGAAAGAGAGAGAGAGAAATAGCAGCAATGAAATGAAAGCATATAGATTAAGCATGTCTTTTAGGGTTTTCTTGTATGTTCTCATTATGAGCCAGTGCAATTGACGACACATTCATCTCCCTTTTTTATTCATAGTTATCTCTTCCTTGAAAGCAACCTTAGAACAACCCCAGCTGTGCCATGTCATGTGGTCCTAGTAATTATGCCAGTCTAAAGTGGTCAGGCTCAGTTCTAGAGAGAGAGAGAGAGAGAGAGAGAGACAAGCATGGTTTGAGATAAGTGGGGAGTGCGGCATGTATAAATGGAAAGAAAGTGTGACAAAGAAATGAAGAACCCACAAAAAAAAAAAGAAAAAAAAAGAGGGAAGATAGTTGGGAGTGTAAAGGAGTTTAAGTGTGGATGGGACTATTGCCATTTTGAAATAAGATGAGATGGGATTTGTAGTTAGGGCAATTGGTGATTGGCTATGTTTTGGAGAAGGTCTATGCATATGACAGTGGCAAGTACAAGCACAAGCACTCTTTGTTTTGAGAGAGAGAGAGAGAGAGAGAGAGAGAGAGCTTTTCAAAGAAAAGCTAAACAGATAAGCACGCATGGGAGGGAACCTAACGACATTCTGAAATAGAGTTGATAGATAGACAAGGAAGAGAGAGAGAGAGAGAGAGAGGGGGGGAGAGAGAGAGAGAGAGAAAGAGATAGATAGAGATAGGGGAGATGGGATATCTCTCCTTTTGGTGAAAGTGACATTAAATTAGAAACTCAGTCAAAGGAGCATCGTCTCTCATGGCAGGCTCACAGTGCATGATGCCCCTTTGAGTGAAATAATTGTCCTTCTTATAGCCTCACAAACAGCCACGTGTAGGTTACTAATCATGATGAGTTATAGACCTGTGAGCAGCAGCAGCAGCAGCAGCAACAACAACAACAAAAAAATTGTGCTATATGAATATGGATATGTGAGTCCTCCAATAAAACCTCACATGTTTCTCAAAAAACCAACCCTAGCTAGCATGTACACATATAGATATTCCACATACTTTCGCACTCACACACACAAACAGTGAGAGAGGAAATGAATGAATGAAGATGAATATATGGAGTCCATGCAAGATCTTGGCGATTGAGTTTGAGGGGCTTGTTGAAAAGTTTGAGGAGGTGGAGGGAGCTCACTATCAAAGTTCCCACCTGCAAGCCACGTGAAGTGGTACAATTATACTTGGTATTTTCCTATCCACTAGCCTCCCAAATATCCCTCTCTTTTAAAAGGACCAACTAAGTACTACTGTTTACCCAAAAGAAATTTTTTTAAAGAAAAAGATGGTTCTTTGTCTCCAATAAATTCCTCTTCTTTGGTCCTTTACCTCCTCACCATCTTTTTATTCAAAACTCTCTCTCTCTCTCTCTCTCAACACCCCATGGAGGTCTAGCCGTACTATAGCTTTGCTGTCTTTCTCAAGCTCTAGTCCTTGACTAATAAGAGAGGTAAGTGCATAGTCTCTTCCTCTTTCTCTCACACAAACACAGACACGCACGCACGCACACACAAAGATACATACACATACAGTGTATCTTCAGGCTGTCTTTCTCAAGCTCAGGTGGAAAACAGTAAATCATGGCTGTCTTTCTCAAGTTTAATTTCCACTTGCAGATTTCTCGAGGTTAACCAAAAAAAAAAAAAAAAAAGAATTGAAACACGTTGAAGGAAACGTCGTTCTCAAAGTTCTAGCTAGCGGTACTACCACGCGTTTGTCACAAGGACTAGCTAGGGTTGTCCAAATGCAATTAAAATCACAGATGTATACTTCAAACAGTAACAATGGCAATGACCCCATTTCCTACTGTGACCAACCATTTTTCCAAAGGCCTTTATTCAATGACATCAACAACCCCAATTCCAATTCCAATTCCAAACATGAAGACCCATCTCTTTTATCTTTTCTCAACTTTCCCTCTCCCTTTGAAGATGACTATGTTTTCTTCCCACACAACCATGACATGTTATTTCAATTCCAACACCAATCTTGCTTATTGAGACCTGACAATAATACCATAACTGAAACCACTGTCCCCAACAGTATTAACATGATCGATTCCAACAAAAATCACATCAACATGGCCGAGCAGATCCCAAGAAAAAGATCTTGCAAGAGAGATCGGCACAGCAAGATTAATACAGCTCGTGGACCAAGGGATCGGAGAATGAGACTGTCCCTTAAAGTTGCCCCGGAGTTTTTTGGTCTTCAAGAATTGCTAGGCTATGACACGGCTAGCAGAACCGTTGAATGGTTACTCTTGAAGTCTAAGGATGAAATCAAGAAGCTAGAGAGAGAGAAGAAGCGAAGTAGCACTAGTACTAGTACTGTTGGTGGCAGCAAGAGTGCTAATTCTTCTGCTTCTGATGAGTGTGAAGTTGTATCTGGTATCGATGATGTTGCAGTTAATTGTGACGGAGATCAACAGGGCAGTGTTTCCCAAGAGAAACCCTTGACTAAAGAGAAGAAGATTAGGCACTCACAGTCAAGGAAGAGTGCATTTCACCCACTTGCAAGGGAGTCAAGGGAAAAAGCAAGGGCAAGAGCAAGGGAAAGGACTAAAGCAAAGTTGATGAGGAGTCAAGTAGATGACTCTAAGTTATGTGAAGAAGCAAGCAGATTAGGTTCTTGGAGTCCCTTTGAAACTGGGGAAGAATCTGGAACACAAAGCCAAAACATGAACCCTTCATCCTTGGATTTGGAGGTGCTACCAGAGGCTGAAGAAGGAAGCTCCACTCATGCCCGAGATCATTCAGGGGCTGTAGAAGATATGGTTAATAGTGAGGATTACTTGGTGCTTTTGGCTATGCACAGCACAGGAATTCCTCAAGAGGTATGTTTCAAAACCCAAGTTTCCTCAATTTTACAAAGATGTTCTGACATTTAATAGTGCTTTATAATATAATAACGTACTTATTAATAATCTAGCTAGCTAGCTTTTGTGTCCTATGACAAACATGCATCTTCTAACAGATAGTGTCCAAGATGTACATTTCTTCAGATTTTTCTGACCACCTCAGACAATTGTTTGCAGCTTCAATTTTCAGAATTTCCATTCTTTGGCAAACCATGGGAGCCCTACAGCAATAATAATCAATGCTAACCGGGATTATCCCCAGCATCATCGATGCATCAAGTGAATAAACATTAGCAGTATGAAAAATGATGCTTTCTTTCTGTTTGGAATGTAATATAGGAAAGTATCTCTTCTTGTGCAATTTCTTATGAATTATCTTGTAAACGATTGTTATGTCTTTCACTTTATAATAAGAAGGTTATCTTTCTTAATTTGCTTCTCTTTCAAATGCAAACTTATGAAGTCTTTTGTGGTTAGTATGCATTAACAATCTGTAAATGCCAATAGATGTATTTTATATTATCTATATTTATTCTTCATTTCCCCCTTAATTTTAGGCCTTGCCTGCCAAAATCTCCTTATGATTTGTATTTTTTGGATCACTTGACATATTGCCATGCTTTGATGTAATTTATTTTTGGAAAACTGTTAGGGTTGCTTCTCTATAGTATGTATGTTTTCATGTTTGTGGTTTAACTTCCTAAGTGCATTTTAGTGAATGTATTTGGTTTATCTTTTAAGATGTCATTCCAATGAATGAATTTGGTTTATCTTTTTAGATGTGATTGAATAGACGCTTGAGTGATCCACTATCCATTTTCAGGTCATGTTTTCAAAGTCCATTGGCACCTAGCTAGGTAGTGCAATTTCAACATATCAATTATCTTATTGCATCACATAACAACATAAACCTTGAAATCAATTCCCATAATATATGGAAAGTTTAACAGGGAAACACATAAACACTTTAAGAGGGCACTTTTATCTTCTAATATGGAAATAGAGATTTATGGCCATTGAGCTGTTCAGGGTTTCTAATTAACTGCAGGTAAAAGCAATGATATTACTGATTTAGCTTCACCAAAAATATAAGGCTTGAAATCAAATTGATATCTGATCAGAGAGAAGGAAAAGAAAAAACCCTAGACTAAGCTTTTTATTTATTTATTGTTAAATTATACATACATCTTCTGTGTGTCTTAAACCCATGACCTCACTCTCCACTTTTATTTTATAAGGGGAGAAAATATCTGTGCTCTAGATCTCATTGGCCCTTAGAATAAGTGTTATATTTCCTAACAACATGAAACGCTTCTATATTTTCCCAATAAAACTGAAGTTTCTAAATAACTTTAAAATATTTGCCCAAACAAGAACTTTCATCCTAATTAACAAGCCTTTTCTAGAATAGAAATGTAGTAATTTTCCTCAAAGTGTAATAATTTTCTCACCTCCAAAAATTTCCTTCATTAATGTTTTTCAATTCAACTCTAGTGTAAGTCAAGGTGTTCCATCTTAAATATGTTTTTATTGTAGTTTTAGACTGCTCATATGATACAATTTAAGTGTTGACTTACCTCTGCTGCATAGGGGCATTGGAGGTGACATGGGGTAAATACGTGTCCTATGCCTTACACTAGAATTTACAAAATATATTGCTTATATTATTACTTGATCTCTCTTCATTTCCATTATAAGCACATCATTTTTTCAGATGTATCACGGTCAATAAAAATGTATTATAAATAATTACTTATGGTGTATAAGTGAACAACACAAATAATTAGTAGACCCACAAAACCATTTCTTGTGAATATGCAAATCATATTATGAATTAAATGTGTCTTTTCTTATTTATCTATTAATTTTCTGTTGGATGTACTAATATCTGAAGTTTGCTGTCTCCATGGATCTTCAAAGTCAAATTTCCCATGGCAGACGCATTTAAAATTTATAATCGATATTAAAGCTTCCTTCTTCTAAAGAGTTTATTTGGATCTCGAAATGAGGGAAAGTAAAAAAAGAAAATTGTTGTATTGCTCTAAAGATTGTTTTCTTTTCTTAAATTATTTTAACCATTTTCCCTTTCTTTTCAAACATTAAATCTAAGTTTGAAACAATGGGTAAGATGTTGAGAAATTGATAAAGATAATATCTTGCCTATAAATGGAATAGACAAAACTTCTTTCTTATGCTCTTAGTTTTAATTCCACAGTGAAGGTAATAGTTAGGCAATTTTTTCCCTTATTTTATGTAAAAACGCAGGTCTTCTCCTTCTAGTTGACTCTTTGAATGTCCCTGCTCAAGCTGTTTAGAAAAGAACCAATGCTACTGGTTGTCCATCATAGAGTGTAGCTTACTGTTGCTAGGAGAAATTATCCCCTTGTGATCAAATTTTGATGAAACACTTAGAGGCATGCCAGCATCAGATATATGGATGATGTAAAACTGACTTAACACAGACTTAAGAAGAGTGAACCGTCTTTGCAATATAACATTACATATTTACATAGCAGGGAACGATTGGTACTTCGGGATTTTCGTTCTTCTTTTGTTTTTGAACATAAGGTGTTTTTTCTGAGGAAAGATCCAACAATAACAATGATCGCATATTGAGGTCAATCACGATGAAGATACTTGGTATCTTAGACAAGATCCCTATCAACAAAGAAATTCCACTTCAATATCATTGTGGACTACAACGAAGTGTTTTATCAGGTCAAGACTGAAAAGAAAATTCTGTGGCTCAAAATCTTCCATAAGGTAGATTCTTAAGTAAAATGACTAAAATCTACTTCCATACCTTTTTGCATGTGAATAGAAAAGTTTACCACTAAGATCCTTAAAGATTTCCATTTCGTTGATATGGCAGGAAACAGTATGCATCATTTATTCGATAAAAATTTGCAATTTTTGCAAAAATCTATTAATGGATGATTGAACCTTCATTATATCTTTGATAAAAATGCACATTTGGCATGTTTTATCTGCTACTATGATTGAAAATATGAAATAAAATTGTTACATTTTCATTCTAAAAAATTAACCCAAGCTTCACAAACAGTGGAAATTTATACTTCCATCCCTTAAGGAGATTGGTAATAGATAGTAAGAAAAGAAATAAGGAACTAGAATGTATTCAAAATTAAACTACCTTCTCCAAATGCTAAATTTCAGGCTCTATTGATGAATTATAGAACCTGCCTTTAAGGAACTGAGAAAATCATTCAATTGAGAAAGGTAAGTTACTGATTAAGTCTATAACAATTTTTATTATGTCCTCTGCAAGTAATGGACTGTGCTCATGAATAGGAATGTGGAAGTCATGGCTGAGACTAGAGACCTTACAGGTAAAAACAGAAACGATATTGGTAGATTTTTATTTTTCTAAGTAATTAAGGAGATGGGGAAGAGGTCAGAAAGTGTAGGCGCCAATACAAAAGGACCATTCTGACTTCTATGATAACTTACACCCCGTAGTGTAGTTTGTGTGTGTGTCAGCGTGTGCGAGAGAGAGAGAGAGAGAGTTGCTTTTGAAGAGGTTGTGATCTTAATGGTGGAGGCTATAGTGCGTGCAAAAACAATCAATTCATCTGTAATACAGAAAGTTCACCCTTCCCTCTACAGTAAGAAAGATATCCCCATCTTTGGAAATAAAATTTAATTTAGTGAAGATGAAATAGCACAAAGGAATTCCTATATTTCCATAAGTATAGTGCCACTACAAATTTATGAGAAGTCTTTCAGATTGCAGGCTGAGTACTACAAGGTTTTGTCACATCATATGAAGCATGGCTTATAAACAGTATTTTATAAATGAACAATTTAATTGATAAATATCTCAATATATTATCTTACTACATAAGATATACTTATTATGGTTTTTTATAAATTTTTTTCAATTGTGCTGATATGATAAATTATCATACTTGCTTGCCTATAAATTTAGAAGATGAATGTCAGTTAAAATTCTGGACCTTGCTTAACAATATTGTGAGCAATATAGAAGCATATTTATGTACTCACAGCATTACCATTGCTTAGTTCATATATGATTTTTATGTCAATACTCAAAATTTAATTTTAGTGCCTTTTAAAGGTAGCATTAACTCTTGAGTGAGTTTGAACTCCCCATGAATCTCCAAAGAAATTAGGAAAGTAGAAGGGACAACTTTTCTAACCAAGCCATCAAATCTTTCATTTATCATAAGAAAATTGATAGTAATAATATATCATATAAGCTCAAGATTTTTAAATTGAGCTCAAGAGGAACATTTCTACATCAAAAAGGATCTATGCAACTAACCTTATATATCATATGCACAATACTTGAATTAAAATTTAATGACCTTAATCATGATGTCAGACAACAGATCATGAGAAAATTGAGGCCCACCATGTTTAAGTTTTGTTCAGCATGGGGTGTGAAAGATGATGGTAACATGTTCATGTTTCATTGACACTATGCCTCTATTCAACCTTTATGTCCTTTATTGTTCTCCATGAACAATAGACAAAACAAACTTGTATCAATCCTTCAAAAGAACTGGATGTCCCAATTATTTAAGGATTGCCACATGATTCATTGCATGACATCATATATTAATTGTGAGCATGACATCATATATGCATGGTAAGTTTTTTTTTATATATATATATATATATATATAGAGAGAGAGAGAGAGAGAGAGGTAAGTTGACAAAGAAAGTCAAACAACTTCAATTATCTTGGTTGGAGGAATCATGAGTCAATCAAATTGACTTATTAAGAAAAGGGATATTGTGGGTTTCAGTTAGCTCAACTGGTAAAGTCTCTGATTGTTGAATAATAGATTTAAGATTCAATCTCCGTCTACACCAAAAACTGATTGGTGTCTTGGTCTGATGATAAAGAGTTATCATCAGGAGTGAACGTCATAGGTTGAAACTTTCCAAAAAAAAAAGGGGGATATCATTATTTCACATTTCCTTATATACATTTTGTACACAACATTTTTTAAGAATGTCCACATTTAATACACGATTTTCCATTACATGTATGGGAAGTGTATACTTTGAGTGTGAGACAATCAAAATCCTTAATAAAATCATGATAAAATTATCAAATCAAATGAGAAAGTGCAGTAGGTTCATTGTTGGAGAGAATCAATCTCTTGTAAAAGTTTGAAGAGATGGGCGTGGGACATTTAAAATGAGGCTGAAAACAAAGTTAGTTGAAGAAAAGTGCAGCCACTTGATTTGGGTTGGAGTCATGTAGTGAATGATGAGAGTGATTCATTAGCTTTATGCTAGTCTAGGTATATGTGCAAAGATATGCAGGTCTCGGATTAAAAAATAGAAAATTTATGAGGTTGGAGAACAATGATTCCTAAATCAAGGGTTCTAGAATGGGTATGAACCTGAAGAACAAGATTCTTTGATACTCTCAGTCAATACAGAAACTTCAGGCACACAGGCTTTAGCTAGCCTTCTTTATAAATAGGAAAGCATAGTAAGGCACATTGTTTATTATACCTAATTCACTCTCCCAAACATGATTTCTTCTTAATCCCTTTCACACCCCAAAGAAGAAGAAGGGGAAAAGAAAAAAAAAAAACAGAATTCAAAATTGGGCACACATGTAACTGAAAATCAAGCTTGATATATTATAGATATATACATATATTATAGATATATACATATATATATATATATATATATGTGTGTGTGTGTGGGGGGGGGGGGGGGGGGTTGTAAAAATTGTATATGACCACTAGCTCTAGGATGACGTGAAGCAAGATCAATTATTATGTCATTTGAAAATATAACCTATTTTCTAACACAAAATTAAGAATTTTCAGTTTTGCTCATGTATATATAATATTTGTCATCTGGAGCTGAATGAGAAGCTTGAACAATTATCTTCCTGTTTTTCCAATAATTTCAAACATAGATAATAGGAATGCATACCAAAAATGCAATTAGTTTAGACCATATCCTGGATCTAAACCTTCTATTTAGCTTGGAGAAATTCTTGTCATATGAAAATATAACACTAGTGTAAATTCACATATTACTTTGTATGTATGAGCATGAGCATATTAAGTTAAAGGCCACGTCATACTAATCCCGACCTCGGTGATGGTAATTTGTAATGAAAATCAGACATTTCTAATTAACTGAAGAACAAGCAAAGAAAAATTGCATTTATAAGACAAAGTTTAAGACCTCTAGCATTATGGTACAGAGTAATTAAGCCAAACATTTTATCAAACAAATTTTTATTTTTATTTTTTTTTATTTATTTTTTAAATTTTATCTATAATTATTAGGGTAGGAATCTAAGGGGTGGGGGAGCGATCAAATTAATTGAAAACTTATGTCTATATTTTAAAAAGCACCATCTCCTATATATAAGAAATATAATTAAGCCATTTTTATTTTATTTTTTTGTTGTGGGGGGGGGGGGGGGGTGGGGGAAATCACAATTTCATGCATCAAAAAGAGGAAAAGGACAAAAAATATATAAAAACAAGGCCTAATGCAGGTCAAGCTGAGTGGAGGTCAAGCTTGAATCGTTTTATTAAAAGTAATCTCAAGTACCTTGGCTTTTCAAGAGTGAACAATCGAGTCAAGCCAAATCCTAGGTTGGTCAATATTTGTGTTCTACCTTTCCTAGGAGTGGTGGAAGATAAGGATAGCAATCCCATAATAATAACCTGTAAATTGAGTGTTGATTTAGAAATTGATTATTTTCGGTAGCTTATTTGAAAAAAATGAAACAAAAAGTTAAAAAATTAGCTTATTTCTAAAAAGCTGAAACTGAGTGAGCATTTGCGTGCAAATGAATGTTAGCGTTTGTGTGTTTGCATTTTTGGCTAGGTCTATTTGCACTTTTCATGACCCAGCCAAAAACTCAGCAAAAACGCAGATAAGTGGCATTGTTCACGACCCACGACACTATTCATCATTAAAAAATATTTTGCTATAGTATTTTTAGAAATAAATTTTCAGTTTTCAGCAAAATAAATGGTATTCAAACAGGCCCTAACTGTTAGATTATTTGAAATAAAGCCGAAGCTAATTTAAAATAAAGCTGAAACTAAAAGTAATATGAGACTCACAAATAATACTTAAAATAAACAAAAAGTAAGCTTACATAATGCTAGAAAGATAAACGCTCCTAGAAATTGACTCAAAAGTAATTTTCTAGAAGCTTAGAGATCATTATAAGATGAGATTGGCTTAAGGGAATTTTGTCAACCCCTTTCTTTTAGGTAAATTAATTTATATAACAACTCTTGAATATATATGGGTGTGGAGCTACTTATGTATTTCTTATGTGTTTTTAGCATAATATGACCCTTTTTATTAAGAAGTTAGGAATGCCTCAAGAAGATTAATTTTCCTACCCTCATCTTTTACTTTATTTATTATGATACGTAGGGAATAAAACAAAGTGAACAATTTTATATTTCTCTTTATGGTGGCAAGATTAATTCATTACCTGGCTTAGAGCATTAGCATTGGAGAATGCTAATGCCAAATTTAAAGGAAATTTAGCATTTTTAACCCCAAAACCATTTGCATCAGAGAATGGTATACAACACTATTGCAAATTTTTTTGCAATACTATTACAGGACAATTCTAAACATAGAATTGTACTGTTCACAGTATTGTAAAAAAAAAAAAATTTTTATTATGTTTTTCCCACAAAATCTTCTCTCTCTTCCTTCTCTGTTTCTCCATTTGCTCTCCTTTCTTCAGACCCAAACACCATCGCTGAAGCTTCACCAAGCCTCTCACCCATCTCCATCGCTGAAGCATCACTACCCACTCCCACTGTCACCACAGCCACAGCCATGACCACAGCCATAGCCGCCACAGCCACCACCACCACCCACAACCTCAACCCCAACCACCATAAACCAAAACCCACTCACCCACCCACCTGCCACCACCGTAAACCCCAACCCAAAATCAACCCACCACTAGCCACCACCACCACAAACCATACCCACCATCAACCAAAACCCACTCACCCACCTACCTTCCATCACCGTGAACCCCAACCCAAAATCAATCCGCCACCAACACTGTAACCCATATTCATCCACAACCAGCACCTAAAGCCACTTCGATCAACCCACGAACCCAACCACAAAACTCAAACCCCAACCCAAAATCAATTCGCCACCAACACCGTAACCCATACCCATCCACAACCCCAACCCAAAATCACTCCGATCAACCCACGAACCCAACCGCAAAAATCAAACCTCAACCCAAAATCAATCTGCCACCAACACCATAACCCATACCCATCCACAACCAGCACCCAAAGCCACTCCGATCAACCCACAAACCCAACCACAAAAATCAAATCCCACCAAAATCAATCAAAACCCAACAAAATTAAAACTCACCGAAAAATGATCCACGATCCACTGCAGAGACCCACGATCCACAATCCACCGCCCAGCCACACCTAGCACTAGAGAGACCCACAAACTCGAGAGGCAGTCAGGCATAGAGAAAGGGAAATGGAGGGGCAGAGAGAAAGTGACGGAGAGCATGGGAGAGAAAGTGAAAAAACGATGAAAAAAATGATGATATTCCAGCAACCTGAAAAAATATAGCGGTTGGAAATAAATAATAAAGAATGATTAAAAAATAATATTTTAATAAAAATAAAGTTTTGGGATGTAGGAGAAATGGTAAAATGGTATGGTATAATGATAAAGTGGTGTTTTAGAATGGTAAAATAGAGTAGCATTAGCATTGGAGAATGCTAATGCTCTTAGTTAGCATTAGCAATATATATATATATATTAAAATTTTCTTCAAACTAATATACAATAGTAAGAGACTATCTATCAAACATTCTAGCAAAAGGTCTTGTTCAGATGAGAGGGAACAGTATATCTATCAAAGAGCTTTAAAAATCTAGAGTACTTTGCTATAGATATTTTGGAACAAAAACTGAAGATCCATTGGTATCTTCTGAAAATTAGTCCTCACACTTGTTCTAGCAGCACAAAAATTGCTAGAGGCTCGAGCTACCTAGCTACCATGTTCTTAAAAAAAATCTAGATGTCTTCAAAATGATCAAGTTGCTTCCACTTTTCTTTAATTTTTTTATTTTCCCCCCTAATTAAGATATTGCTTGCAACCGGAGTGTCCTAATAGCAGTTCAAAGAGACATGTAGCATTTACTATGCCAATTTTAGGATCCAAAACAATAATGAGGTTTTAGAGGGTCATTAGTTCACATGCTTGTTAAATTTTCAATATTAAAATCTTTTTAACTCAATTAGAAATGGAGATATGCCCTACAAGTTTGAATCTTATTAGTAGTGTGAATTATGCTAGTTCTATGTAGAGATCTTTAGCCTTGTGTGAATTATGCAGGTGCTAATTAATTCATTGAAGTGAGATATATAGAAGGTGTGTGGTCAACTAGTCATTCATTCATTCACTTTTTGCCATCTAATTTAACTTTTATTATCAGTAGAATCCTAAAGATAACAAGTTTTTTATTTTGTATTTTATAATAGTTTCACTAGAGTAATGAGTATTTCTAATAAGATATGATCTAAAATTATGGCACTTGCTCAATGATAAATATTCTTTATCATCATGTATAAATATCAATTAGTTTATTGTATATATTCACATAACACACTTATATATGTGAGTTTTAGTCAACTCAACTAGTTAGTAAAGGATTACACCAAAAATTATGTCTTGGCATGATGATAAAGAGAAATTATCTAAGAATTGATGACATTAATTCAAAATTAAGACCCCTAACAATAACTTGTATAATCAATATTTATTTAATAAGCACCTAATATAGAACACAACACATGCTCTAACAACAATATTCATATAATCCAATAAAATAAAGTCCTTAAAATTTAAGTTGTAACAATTTATTTATCATTGATAAGTGTGCACTTCTGTTTCTCTCTTAATTAACATTCGAATATATCCCGTTGTATTAAAAATAGAAGAAGAGAAAAGCATCATCAAATTCGTACAAAACCTCATCCAAAAATAGCCACATATCTGTATATTTTCCCATCAACTTTATAAAAAAAGAAGAAAAAAAAAAAATTTGGCAACTAAAGTTGCAATGATGTGCAAAGAACTTTTTTTTTCTTGGTCGTTTATATATTTTTCTTAAATGTGTAAAATGGAATGCCACATATCATTGGAAATTAATATGCGCATCTTATAAATGACGTTTCCTGCCACCGCACAAAGATTCCCTAAGTTTGTAGCCTAAGAAAAAGAAAAATGAGTGGAGTACACTGTAGAGTAGACTACTTGTTTTTGTACTTCTTTTATCCTTTGGTATGGGAAAACTAAATAACACGTTTTTTTTCCTTGAAGCAACAGTGTGGTACTAGTATTATCGTTTGATAAAAGGCTTTTATTTTCCTACATTCATTTTTCATATTTACTTTTATGTTTTAGATATAGACATTTTTTGCCCTTTTTAAAATGAGTGCATTTTCATATCAATTAGGAATATGTGTAAAATAATGAATGTATTTGTGTAAAAGAATGTTTATTTATTTTTAGTTTTTTGAGAAGGAAAAGAATATTTTGTTGGTAAAACTTAGCCTCATGGAATTTGGCTATAAGGGGAATATATAGGACCTAAGCCATATAATACACAAAAGATAAGACTGAAAAAGTGGTAAATGGGAGAAGGATAAATTTATGATCCATAAGTCCCTTTGTATACCCAGTGTGTCACTGCCATTTCACAGCATAAGCTCATAAACCCCAGGCCCTAACCGACAATTTCATCAAAAGTCATCTCTGAGGAACTTGTACTACGTCATTCCTCTGGCATCTTTCAATAAATCTATTAACACATTCACTTTAAACAACAAATTGTGAAAGTTATGTTGCAATTACCAAAAACTATATTAAATCTTTGTGAAAAATGTTGTTTCAATATTTATTGTTAGGTATATTACAACTTTTACTCTATGAAACATACATGAAACTCACAAATTGTCGTACATTTCAAACATTCATTAATTTTTATTTATTGAAATCCACCTATCATAAACATTATCATTTCAATTTGTAGGTTTTAAATAAGAAAATTTGTAGTAAATTTAGCATTTTTTATACCGTAAAATAACAACTTCAACCATAATTAATTCACTGCAGAAAACAAAATAAAGAAGCAGAAGACTCATAGAGATACTATTCGCTTAGACCCCAAAATGATTGGCTAAGTTTGATTCTAATTTTCCATTTCATTTTAATGTAACCCAGCCCCTAGCTACCACAAAACCCACTAATTTAATTTAATTTAATTTAATTTTCTTTTCAATTTCTTCCAGTTTCATAAATCATAATGGGGTGTTCTTGATTTCATTTCTTTCACAGCAAAGTAGGTCCTCCAGTTTCTGCAGCTAAGCTTTTCAAGAGCCCTTTCTTTTGATCTGCTTTTTAAAGTTTGGCCACGCCCTCAAAGTAAGCGTGGATCAGATCTACATCTCAGAGAACTTCTACTTCATATGGTATGATTTTTAAAGCTCATACGACACTACGAAAACCTAGAAGAAGAGAGAGAAGGAAAAACCAAGAATACCCTAATTCGTACGACTAAGCCTCGAGATCTCTACCATTCTTTTCACCCTATTTTTTTTCTGGGTAAAAAAACAGAAATAAAAATATAAATCAAAGGTTTTTTTAGCAAACCCTAGAGAAAACTGGAAACAGTGAAACCCCCAGATACCACTACTTCATCTTTGAATTTGTGGTTGTAATGTTCATGTACTTCACAGAAACAAAAAGAAGATACCTATAGTACTACAACTTTTGAGATGTAAAAAGCTTGAAAACCTCCACCAAACCCTTTCTCCCTTTTATTTTGATGCAAACAAAAAATTAAAAGATGCAGAATCACAGATCAAACAAAAATTAAGATTAATCAAAACCCAGAGAGAGAGAGAGAGAGAGAGAGAGAGAGAGAGAACATGTTCTTCCACTCCACTTACTGATGAAACCCCAGAGACAAAGTATGTACTATGCAAGTATAGATCAGAGCTGATAAACCCTAATGGAGATAGGAAATTGCTTGTCTTGGAGTGGTTGGACCAATGCTAGAAGTGGGGAACATCCCAACAAGGGTTGGCTGATGATAAAAATGAAAGCGCACTGGTGTGGTAGTACAACCTTGTGAAGATAGAAAATGACCCTTTTCTTTTGGGGTGGGTGCAAGTGTGTGGAAGTGTAACCCATTATTATTGAAAGAAAATAATTGCACCAGTACAAGTACTCTTTACCTTCATGCATCTAATCCATTCTAAACCACCTCAGTACATTGCATCTTGTCTTGGGTCCCTTTTGATTTTGATTTTTCTTTTATTCTTAGATTTAAAAAAATAAAAAAAAGATACCTACTTTTTAGGAAGACCACAAAACATATCTACATTCTCATAGGGATATTTCATATTTGTTAATTAGCTGTTCACAATTAATGTAAAACGAGAGGCTAATTGCTGTGCTACAAACTTTTAATACCACTATAACAACAGGACAGACAAGACTGGTTCTTATTACACAGGACAACACAAATTCTTCTCAATCATTTTTGTGCTGAAAATAAATCTTTTTCCAGGAAGTTTAACTTGAAACAATAATATTAGAAAGCTAGGCAGCTTGGCTTTAAATTGCTAGTCATCACGAAATTATTGCCCAAAATATGCATTTGACCCATGGTCATTGTGGATTTTGTTAGCGAAGACTATTGACTGGCCAGCTAACTATCATCTTCTTATTAGGAAAACAAGAAAAACTGAAATATCATAGAGACACAAATAATAACTATTATCATACAACTAGAGAAATAATCAATCCAGTGACAAACCTAAAATAGGATACACCTATGGGGAAAAATTGAAACTTAAGACCACAATGCTACCGTTACTTAAAGCAAGAAGCCAGAAACTTCAAAAGAGAAGCATAGAATTTATCCCTCAGGCTAGAGAGGCTTCCTTACCGAGCTATGATTTAGCATGTCAAATTATTCATCCTCAAGTTTCATATGATTTAGCAACGTAATTCTATCATTCTATCAATCTCATTAAAAAAAAATAAAATAAAATAAAAACTAAAGAAGGAAGCATGGAGCAGGAGACCTATCACTCTTAGGAAGCAATTAAAAAAAACCAAAATTTCACTCACGTTGACAGCTGAATCCATAGCCTCAAAACTATTCCTCCTATCTGAATTCTTATCAACATTTAATAATAAAATTAGTAGGCAACAATTTCAGGACTGTACTAAAAGTAGGCTTTCTGCAGAGTCCTTATCATAATCCAAAACATGTTCCACAAACCGAGGCGCAGTGAAAAGGTCTCAAACTCAACTTAAATTCGATTACCAAAAAAAAAACTCAACTTAAATTACAAGCATATTTCCGTTGTCTGACAAATATGACTCATAAGGTTTAGGAAGTGCATCATCCACAGATATCTTGAGTGAATTTTCAAAAAGCTATGGTTAAATCTTCTGATTGAAGAAATTAACGTGGTTAGATTAACTTCAAGCCTACCACCACAGGCAATGCCAATTAAATTCACTATTAAATAATATGAATTACAATCACAGAAACTCTTAAAAAACCTCCCGAATATAAACTAACCCAAAACCCAATACACTCAAAGGTGCTCTCACACTAACTCACTAGGAAAGGCTAGCCTCAACCCTCTCTCACAAGACAAAACTTTGCTCCTAACCCTCACATGCAACAAAGCAACTCTTCCACTCTTTTTATAAGGGATAACACATCTCATCTTTTCAATGTGGGACTAACTTTTTTTTTGGCTGAAGTGGGACTAACTCTTTTAATAGAATTAGTGCACCTCCTCTAACCAATGTGGGATTCCAAAACCAATGAGAAATTCTCTAACCTTCTTCTATCAGCTGGACTCAACAAGATAAGAGATCAATATCCAATATTAGAGATATATGCCCAAGAGCCCAAAACTTACCGCAGGCCAATGTATTTTTAGAGCAAGCATGCTAACTTACGTTAATCTAGGATTAATCTCAACTAGTATTTAAACTTTACATTGAGTTCATTGTAACATGGACGCTTGAATCTTAAAGATGTACTAGTCAAAAACTTTCTATTGTTTGTGGGCATACCCCGTCAAGCAAAACTACATTAAATTCTTGTTTCTATTTTTTTATTTTCTAATTTTCAATTATTCAACAAAATTAACATGGAATCAGAGCTAAATTTAATCTTGACCAATGTCAAGCCATTGTAAACTGTGAATCCTACATCCATTCAATAAAAAAAAAAATAAAAAAAAAATCATAATTCCCAAAGCGTTACGGCAAGTCCACCTCTGCCATCAAACAACCCTGATTCTCACATTGGCTATTGTGAAAACACCTAGGTATATATTTGCAGTGAATTGACTAAGAGGTAACAAAATCCTCTTTCTCAGTGCCACAAATCAACATTGACCTTTCTAGCTTCCTCAACATTGTTGACGAGTCAATCGGCATAAAGGGTCCTTCCCACAGACCACCCTTTGTCATCACCCACATGTGCAAGCATCTCACATTACCTCTTGACCATGATCACTCTTGAGCCTTTTGAGGGTAGACACGCCCTATGAATCGCATGGCGTATGGGTATTAGCAACATTGTCCACACCTAATGTTTCCATTTGTCAACGTAGTTTTCAACACTTTGGTATCAACCATTATCATCAACCTTGGTTGTTTGCTACCGTTGACATATGCCTTGCATTTCAAGACTTGTCATAACATTTAAGATCTTAGAGTTAGTGATATTATTAAGCAAGTACACTAACCTAGGTTAGTCTAGGATTAGCTTAGGGTTTTCTAGTATATGAACCTTACATTGGCTTCATTATAATATGGACATTTGAATAATTAATGTATACATACATATATATATATATATATATATATAGTCACTATTATATAGTCACTAAGAGCTTTCTACTGTGAATGTAAGCCATTAAACTAAACCATGTTAAATTATTCGCTTTCTCTTTTCGCTCCTTCAATCATTCAATAACTTTAACATCAAATGATTAACGGCCTGCTTCGAAAAATGCTTCTGATTGGCTTCACTTCCAATCAATTGGCTTTTCCTAACAGTACTAATGGCCGATTCTGTTGCAGTACCACTGAAGCTGAGAACAGGAAGAAGCAAAAAACACCTTTGTGCATGCATTTAAACGGATTTCAATATGTACATAATTTATTAAATTAGTGTCAGAGTGGACAAATCCAGCACTTAAGAAGCATGGACTCAACTTTTTCATTAAGAACAATCCAGCTCAACATAATAAAACCGCAAGAGTGATCATACATTAAGTTGTTAAATTAGACAATCTTATATGAAATGGGTAATTATAGAATATTCTGGGAATACAATAGATATGTATTTCCTCTTCTTACATAATAATGAGTACCACTAATTAAATTCATGGTAGAATCCACTAATCATGTAAGAGGGAGGAGTAGTAATCTATAGCTTTCGACAAGAAAGCTGGTTTAGTACACAGTAAGCTCCATTAATGTTTTTGATTAGAATGGATATCAATATGAGGTTCAGCAATTACAGCAACTGTAACCTAATATTCAACTTTACAACTAGTTTGTGCAAGTCTTAATCGTTTACGTGCAGTCTAGTAAGTGCAATTAGAGCAGGATCGCAGAAAGGTGAAGAAAAAGCTGTGCCATTAATAATTTAAAGTTAGGTAATTGAGCACCCAGGTCAATCCGCATTGGAATAAAGTCTTAAATGTCAGGTATGATCAAGAAAGACATGCGAAAGTCATCATATCTGTAGCACATTTAATATTATGCTTAATTGCTCCTCGGCAATCATATAAAGGAGCATGCATATCTAGATTTCTTAGGAAAACAAAAACTAATAGTTTAGTAAGTTGTGGAAGAGTAGAGTTGGCTAATGAAAGCAGTACTTAATTGATGACCAGAGAAGTAATTGAATTTCAAATAAGCAAATCCTAAAGTTATTATCAAATTAATTGACATAACTTGACGACCCCATTAGTGGTGCAAAAATCTGTAGTTTAGTGTACTCATACAAAAATTGAATTTCTTGTGGGTTAACTAAGATTAAACCAAAAAAAGAAAAAAGGAAAAAGAAATTGGGCAATCCTGATACCTGAAACTCTAAAACTTCTTTTTTTTATTAAGTGAAAAATTGTAGAATTATAACAAAGTGGAAATAAAATAGGGAGCAAGAAATTTTACTTCAACAAACTGGAACACAAAGAATAAGATACATTACAGCTACATAAAACTAGTAAAATAAAATGAAGTTAGCAGATACGATAATTAGTGTAAGGGTTTATTATATGTAAGAAAAAGTTAGCAGATACGATAATTAGAGTAAGGGTTGATAGAACTTATATATTTACCGGCATGTTAAAAAAGTGGGAGAGATTTTTCAAATAAATGAAGAAGGGTTTTACTATTGATAAATCATGAATAAAATAATGTGAAAAACACGTAAAACAGTAAGAGGTAAACTCCACAAGATATAAAATTTAGGGAAATTGTAAAAACCTCTAGAGATTTATTGAAATCTACCCTCTGGTCCCTTTATTTTGGAAAAATATAATTTCATCCCCTTCAAAAATTTTCATACAAATGATACTAACAAATAAGGCTTTTGTTATCGAATGCATGAATGCCGTTAAGGAAGATTCCTAAATTATTGGTACTCTATTATATTTTGGGATATTGCAAAATGTTTTTTTTCCTTGAAAAGTTAATAAATAATTTTTTTAACTTATTATTTACTTTATTAAAAAAGTGAATACTGTTTTTAATAGACTTTAAATTAATGAAGGGTAGTGTTGGAAGCTTGTACTTTTTTTTAAACTAGAAGACAACATATTAAATAATGTTCCCTTAATTTTTCACCCTTAAACAGAACTAACGATATAAAACAGAGGTAGTAAAAAGGCATAAACGCTCTCATGTATATGAGGGTTGTACACTTGTACTAGTAATATAAGTTATATAACACATTTTTCTATTTAAATCTATTTAGATAGAAAATATAAAATTTGTATGTATTTACCAATATAAGCAAAGATATAAATTATTGCTGCTGTCACCATTGAGAAAAACACTGGACACATTTGTGCTAAATCCAAAAGGACTAATCGAGTAATAGTTAGGGAGCCAAAGGCCTTGTAGCTGAATTAACACCTCCCCATGTATAAAGTGTTTGGGGTTTAGGGGGAAAAAGGTTCGACCTGTGGGGTTAGCAGCATGTTGTAATTATTTCTCAAAAAAAAAAAAAAAAATAGTTAGGGTTCATTGTAATCATTTATATTGTATAGAATAATTTAGTAAACACCATATGTAGAACTCAAAACACACCCGCACAACATACTCATAAAGCCAAATCCAATCTGATCCACATTTTCCATTTTTGTAGCATTTTAATATTATTTAGTTAAAATGGATTAATATGACAACATAAATATAATAATATGGGAATTAATATGGAAGATAAAGAGTTAGTAAAATGTTTAATCCTACACTTAAAAGGAGAGAAACTCTTTTATTGTTTTTAAGTGTGGTGATTAATGGACTAATATGTATAGGAGTATATATTGGGCTAGATACATTTAGAATAAATAACATATTCATTGGTGAGTAAGTGACATTTTTATTTTTTATTACAAAAAATGAAGAGCCATTCACTTAATGTACTAGTTGTTTGGCCTATTTAGTGGAGTTTTGGGTTTGAATACTTTGTACAGAGGTTGTTCTAGTCATACAACATTTGTTGAACTGTTGTATTTTGGGGAAGACAAGTCTGAGAAGGTCTGCACCGGTTATAAAGATTAGCCATTCTCTAAATGGTGTTGTGTAATTTTTGTCTCAAAGAAAAAATATTCAGACATTTATTCAGTTTATTTATTTTTTGTTATTTCCATTATTATTGTGTTTGCACCAACATCTATGATATCATTACTTTGTTTTAATAAGCTTGGAGGTCAAATTACAAGTTTTCATAGTCTTTGTAAAAATTTACTGATGCCCATAGCTTTTTGTTATGTACGAATATCTTATTAGCCTTTATGAATCTCTCTTTTTTTCAAAAGTTCTAATCACATAATTAAGAATAATCTCTCTTTTTTTCAAAAGTTCTAATCACATAATTAAGAATCTCTCTTTTTTTCAAAAGTTCTAATCACATAATTAAGCGACTTTCAGTGCTATTGCCATCATGAAACTAATTTTTTTTTTTCACGTACATTAAAAAGAATTTGACTTAAATATATAGTTTGTTTTCTAGTTTCCAGAAAAATTAAAAATTAAAAAGGCTGGCTTAGTATATAGGGAGAGTGTCATAAGCATCAATTTGGAGGTAATATAATGTTATTCTGTAAAGAAATTTATGTCTATTTTGTTAAGGGTAAAGTAGGGTTCCAATTAAATTATTGGTCAGATGGTAATGTAGATTTTAAGAGTCCGTTAATAGATAGTCAACGAAAGGAAGTAAGTTTAAGTAATCATATATATTTAAGGAGTAACCTTTAAGAATTTGAAATTAGGAGAACCAAAATGTAGGTTATAATAAACCTTGGGGGAAAGTTTTTGTAATTTTCTCTAAATTTTAATATGGTTCAGAAAGCAAATAAGGTCAAAGAAAATCAAACGATATAAATTAATATTACAACAAAACTCAAACTCTTTCATCACACATCAAAAAAATCTTTGTCTCCTTACTTCCACATGCATCAAAAGTGTCACCAAATCTTTAATAGAAATGATCATATCTCTGTATTACTTTACCTGTCAATGTGGATTACCATTATTATAGGAATCATTGCAACTTATTCTTCTAATAAAGGGATTTCAAAATCAACAAGGATACCTAAACCTCTAAAGTCTAAACCTTTGTAGGCTGGACTTAACAATTCTCCATCTTCATCCTATGAGATATTTTCACTAATACGGTACTCCCTTTGTACCATTTTATGGGCAAGGTACCATGTCCTCAAAAAGATACATGATCAAGTTCTAAGTAGTACTTGAACTTCCTTAATAAAACTTGACTCAACTATATCAGTCACATTTTCCACAATCACACTCTATTTTATCTACAATTATCTTTCCTCGACTGCCTTTTAACTAAATGCTCTTATTTTTTCTTTTAATCCTTGAAAAAATAAATTCTAGCAAGTGTTTGGTTGGCTAATTTGAGTTAAAATTAAAGTTAAAATGGGTCAGAATTAGAATGTGTTCTCCACGTGAGTAGATTAACATCATGTGGTTACTTGCCTAAAACCATTTAAGGAGTTTACGAGAGAATGACTTCTAAAGTGTCTCTTGAATATGATTTAGGTGGTAAAATTTGTGAGTCCTACATAGGAAAGAAACAGTAAATTTTATCTTGAGAGATAGACTTTCAAGAGTCTCAAATTAAGCACCTTTTGTGAGGACAATATTTTTTTATTCTAAAAAACGTATGTCTATTCATGTGGCACTATTATCGATAGTGACTCCCTCATTTATTAGATCTTATTTATTTATTTATAGATATATTTTTTATATTCACATTTGTAGTCAAAGAGAGAGAGAGAATTTTGTTCACTATAGCATTAAGATTACTGTTCTTTTATCTTTTGTGACCATTTTATGCTAGGAGACAAACATCCAAGAGTCTCAAAGCATGTGAGAGATGAAATTTGTCTTAAGGAGATTGTGCCAAACATGTCTTGATTAGAATTTACATCATTCATTCTTTACGCATTCAATATGTGAATAACTCATTTTATTTTATAGATTTCTATTTTACAGATTTCTATTTTTTGTATTATTGTGTACAAATTCTGTTATTATTCTTGATTATAGTAAGAGTTTGTGTTCTCTATAATTAGATCTATTTGTATATAGATTTCTATTTTACAGATTTCTATTTTTTGTATTATTGTGTACAAATTCTGTTATTATTCTTGATTATAGTAAGAGTTTGTGTTCTCTATAATTAGATCTATTTGTATTTTTATTTACATAAGCATAAAAATAAATTAATTTCTGTGATATTTTCTAACAAATCCTCAATGCACTCTATCATGTGGTCCATTTTAATTGTGTAACCTACAAGGTCATTAGTATATTTTAAAGTATTCTCTCTTCATAACCACCAAAGTGCAATAATCCGATTAGCCTAAAGAAGGCTGATTTCTTCTAAGTTTAGGTATATATCTCATATTACAGTTTACCAAACAACTTAACTTTTACCTTACCAAAACACACAATGAAATCTCTAAACTTATGTATAAAAGAGAGTTAAGAAAGTATGTAAGTCATTTGTATAATTGTTTAAAAAAAAAATCAAAGTAACTAACTTAGAGTTAGATGAAAAGACAATTAATACAATGCCTGTATGGCACCATATATACATAGGATAAGGGAAACACATAGGTACATTTTCTACACTAGTTTCGGCTTCGCTTTTTGAAGGAGTTCAACTTTCATTTAAGAACAGGGTCATCAATTAAAAAAGTCTCAAAAGATTCTAAGTAAGAAGCAAAAAAAATCACAGACAAGCAAGAATTGCTGCAAGAACTTGTAACTAATTAAGGATCAACTCAGAAAGAGAATGGGCTCAAGGCAAAAGATGCACAAATTTGACGCTCTCCACGTAGCGACAGATGAGTCTAAGGATTTTGAGCCTAAAGACTTCAGGCCTAGGGTTAGTAAAATAATCCAAAATGGATATTGGTAAACCTCACAGGTTTTTTTTTTCCTCCTCTAAACAACAATTAATTGTCAACCCCAATAGCTGAAAATGATTCATCAAAACAAGATGTGCTACAAACCAGAAGCATTGGAACATTATTAAACCACCAGAACAAGATGTGCTACAAACCAGAAACATTGGAACATTATTAAACCACCAGAATTTTCATTAGGAGCCTTTTGGTCTAGAGGTTTACTATATTTCAACTCATACTACAAAACTTAGACTCCTCCAATATGCAACAACTAAAATTTGATTTTCTTTTTCTTTTTCAATTAGTGGTAGAGTCAAAATTTGAGTTTAGGGGTGCACAATATATAATTTACATATATTTGTCTTCATAGATCAATGCACATACATAGTTTTATACACATTATAGTTGAACACAAAACACACTCGTTATATACATAATGCTTAAGACGAATTTGTATGATAAAATACCCCTTATGAAATACTAAGTGATAATTTAATGTTATATTACCCATAAAAAGATAGTATATCTATTATATTTTGTCTATTTGTTAAGATTTTTTTAATCTGAATAAGTTGTGTTGTAATTTTTTCATAGTCAAAATTCCACTTTTAATTCTCATATAATTATTATAGAAATTAAATAAACCTCAATTACAACTAATATAAGTTTTGGTTAAACTCATAAAATAATTAAACTATAACAATTTTAAATTATATAGTAACTATTTTATTACTTTTTACACAATTTTATAAAAAGTAGTAACTTAATTTTTGATGGTAAACTTATTTTTTTGTACTTTTTTTCCTCTTAAATGAAAACTTTTTTCTTTTTTTATAGCTTTTGAACTCTAACAAGTTTGTGTAAGTGTTGTTCACATCCTGTTAATGGTGTCTAGGGCCTTAAAAGGTCTAATATGAGACCCACCCCTTTTTATCTTTTTAAATTTAAGAAGAAAAGAAAAAAAATTACACAAAAGGGTTAGACGCCTATAGAATCACACCTTCAACACTAGAAGAGAAGAGACCACCAGGACCAAAACTACCAAAATAAAAATGATTACGAAACTATTTAGCTAGTTCATAGGCCGCTAAATTCACCTAAGGATAAACCAGCTAAAAGATACAAATGTGATTTAGAACTTAGGTTTGCACAAGAGAAAAGTATAGCAATGGAAAATCCAAAATCTCTTCTCATAATACAAGGTCTAAACTCAGATCTCATATTACATGTATTGTGAGACAACAGTTTCAATTAATGACGAATGGACAATGAAACAACAATATCACCAAGGTAATGAAAAACCAAATAGAACTACCATAGTTCGCACTGTACATCACTGCTTTTCATGATTCACAATGAAAGTTAATATTTTTCAATTTATATATTTTTCTTTTGCTAAAATGAAAAATACATAGGAGGAGAGGGTGACAATTCTTATGCGCCCAAAGCAATATTTTTCAATTTATCTACCATAGAGTTTAATAAAATATAAAATGGGGAATTACAATAAAATAAAATTTTAAAAAACAAATAATTAGTCTAATGTAACCGATTCTTCCATTTCCTTGGATTACTGGTCATCTATTGGGCGTTTCGGGTTAATTTAATACTTATTTTAGCAACAAATCCAATAAACTAAGTATAGTCCTCTGCCTTTCAAAATCACTCGTTAGAATCTTGAACTTCCCCCTCTCTAAAAGAAAACCTCTTACAATTTTAATGTCTCCTTAACAACTAATGGTGTGGACATTATAGTATAGTATCTATCATACAAAGGAGGCTTGATTCTCCTTCTCAATCTTGACCACCACACGTAGTCAATCTATTAAAAGTTGTTAAAAATATTGCACACAATAATTTACTCTTGTGATTTTGTCAACAAACAGCAAACAAAATAAAACCTATTTAATGCATAAATAATTATGAACAATTAAATATACTCACAGAGTGGATGAATGCAAATATGATCAAAGCTATTGTTTGACATAATCTCTTTTAAGACAAATTTCACATCTCACACAATTTCATTAGTGGTCCTTTGAGACTCACAGACATCTGCCTCCCCGTATGCCATGTCACCAGCACGAAGGAGCACTACAATCTCCGTGTACATCGAATTAAAGTATGTCTTCCCCTCTTTGAATGTGACTCTATGCATGAATGCAAAAATGTTATTGAAATGAAATGAGGAACTCTTATTTACAAACACTTGCATCAGTTCTAAAAAGGTGCAATAACAAATAGACATATTGTTTCATTACGTTCTGGACAGGCAGAATAAACATACACAAATTAAATAAAAAAATAATAAGTTCATACTAGATGGACCTAGCCCAACCTACATGCACTCACACCACTCATTGTCCCACACTTTCCTATGTGAGACTCAAAAAATTTTCATCACTTTAAAACATATTCTAGTTGGCACTTGCAGAATCAATTTCTTATTCACTCCTTAATGCTTTTGGGTAAGTGATCACATGATGTTAATCTCCTCACAAAAGAGAACATGTCTCAATTCAAATTCACTTCAAAATGCAGGATTCCAACTTATTTTGGCTTAAAATTAACAACCCAAAAACTTGCAAAAATCATTTTTCCAACAAAAGTGTTCAAATAATTCCTAATATCAGTACCTTACCAAAATTGCAGTTGATACAACTCTTTCGTTATATATAACTAATATGTCTATAACTTTGACACATAATCTTCTCGAACTTTTCACAACTACTAAGGTGAAATCCCGTTTCATACACTAAATGTTATATCAGAAGAAAGACCCAAATGAATCGTGCATAACTGCATATTGTCTTCATCATCTTGATTTCTTTAGAGTCAACATCAAACATAGATAGCCATTTTTTCCCCCGAATTTCCATATAATGCATTGAGTGATCCTTGTTGCACTAGGATATTTTTGACAATGTTTTGTCAAAGACTAGAATCGTCTTTCCCATGCAAGTTCTCCACCTCAATCATTCATAGACAACGACAACCAAAATGCACTCCCAATATTATAAAATCTACAGCTCTCACAAACCTTACAAATACTATCAAATTTCTAATATACCCAGAATTGCTCTCACTTTTGTATACAATAGACAAAACTGTCTTTAACTCACATACAAAACAAAGACTACACCAATACTCTATTTATAGTAACTTACACATTTATTTTCTTGTTATCATGGGTTTACTACTCTTCATTATAATTATTGCATCTCTGTAGTATTTTTCTAATGAATATAAGATTCTAAATCAAGTAGTAAATCTCCAAATTTATTTCTTCGTGAGCTAGGTTTAACACGAGAGGATCGTTTTGATTCAACGGGGAGTGCCTTAATTCATCTTAATGAGCAACAAAATCATGTCATTCAACTCAATTCAGTGCAAGCTTTTCCAGGAAAGTACTAATAAGCGATAGTAGCCAATATATATATGTACATTTGATCAAATGACCTCGCCATTATCTCATCTTATGAATGATATAGAAAGACCATTATGTTTCAATCAAATTCAAATGTTTATGTGAAGGTTACACAGTATTATTTGGGTCCTCTTCAGATCCTGACCCAGTCAATAGATGACCCTTTATAAGTGAACTATACATCAAGATGTCCTAAGACAGTTGGGCCCAGTAAAGATGTCCTACCCAATATTCTACTTCTACCCTGATCTTTTGGACGGTACAAAAATGATTTTTTTTCAGCTTTCTACTTACTTAGAAGATAACTAAATTTTCAGTTGGGGGCCCACGTACGTGAAAAATGTATTGAAAAGAATGGGCCGTTTAAGTAGTGGATTCCTTCGTTGGTTGGAATGCGTGCAAGTGCCCGCCTGCAAAGTCTGACCACCGGCTTTCAAGTGAAAGAGTGAAAGCAATAGGAACAAATGTATTTCAATTTGTTTATAGCTACCGTAGATTTCATTCTTTGCGTCCACTCCTTGATCACTGCTCTTTACTTGGTTTTTGCTGAGGTGTGTAGGGTTTAAATTTCAGATCTCTTATTTAACGACAAGATCCTCTTGCAAGCTAACTTGAACTCCCCTCCCACATATTTTGTTTTAAAAAAATTTGTTTAGATGGAAAGGAATGGGTTTTACTGTTACTACTATTAGTAATTTTAAAAGCAATGCAGAATTCAGTTGTGTCAAAATTGGAAAGGGCTACAGCAAGTGCAGCTGGGAAGGTAGATACAAATATTTCTTCTTTTTTTTTTTAATTTTTTTAATTTTTTATGTTTAACTTTATGTACGGATCAATGTAGGCCCTCTTGTTGTTTAGACTTAGAGAGTTGTCTCTACTGTCTAGCAATAAACTTTGGAGAGCAGCTGAGACAACAGCATCTTTTGTCACTGTTTGGCTCTGGCAAGCCAACTGTGTGAGAATCCCTACCACCTTTTGTACACAGTGTTTTGTTGGTTCTACTTTTCATGAGTTGTCCCTGTTTGAAAATTCTTCACGCTAGTTTTGATTTTCTTCAATAATTTAAATTCCTTGTTTTGTCTTCAATAATATGCAAAGTATATACTTTGCAACAGTTATTCCAATGGATGGGGGAAAAAAAATCTTATAATATACGTGCTTGTATGTGGGGTGACAAGAAAAAAAAAAAAAACTAATTGGGCTTATGGCTCTGGAAGCCCAATTAAAACAACAATCCTAAAATCCTAAAAAATTAAGAGTACCATACATTTTAGTTTCAACTAAAAAAAAGCATATCTATTGTATATATATAGAAAAAAAAGCAAATCTATTTATTTTAGATTATTAAAAAAAAACTATAATTATTTTAGTGTGCGTTTTAAAACATACTTAAATATGAAAATAAAAAAGCTCTAATTTAAACATACCATCGATGTCAATGTATCAATTTCATTCTACAACAAATAATTAAGCATCCTTCATTGTCAAATAGCCATGAGGACCTTATGAAAAAAGAGAGGCACTCAAGCATCCACATTGATAGATAGTGATCGATTCAGACAAAATAGGCCAGCCCATTGGGTAGTAGATAATGATATTAGGCAACCATTATTTTTCTAAAGGTTTTGAATCATTACAATTGTTTGTCAAATTGTAATCATTTGTAGTGGTTACCATACATAGTCGTGCTTGTGTATCAGTTTGGAAATGACACAAACAAGTTAGAGAAAGGTCATCTAGTTTGGTAGAAGGGGGTGCAAGGACAAGCATTAATAATGAGTCCACAATCCACATACATAAGTACATAACCTCTTTTAAAAAAAAACAGAAAAAGGCCAACAACAATTAATAAGCATTGACCATAATATATTTACCTGGAATTCGCACTATTTTGGCCTCTAAACACCCATGTTGCGAAAACATTTTTGTCCTCTCAATGCAACTTTTGCTTAAATTGATCTTCTAACAAGCTGAAAAGGGAAAAAAGAAAGAAAAAAGAATTGATGTTATCATGATAATCAATTATGTTTCAGTACACACTTATATGACGAGCCAGAACAAAACCCAGGGAGAGAGAGAGAGAGAGAGCATTTGAGTCCAAAAAAAGAGATTTGTACTAACCTTAGAATTATGCAACCTTTTCTTTGTTAGAGATATTTGCTTTGTTAGCTCTCTCTCTCTCTCTCTCGTGCGCTTTCCTCCCAACTTTTTGTTGCAATGAAAGTGTGCCTTTAACCACAGACAGGAGGTAACCCTCGCCATCCCAATGACAAGGCCATAGCACTGTAGAATGCTAAAGTGGTGTAGTGGCCATTTATAAAGATATGAAAGACTGATTCAGCAAAATACCCTACATGAATAAATTGTGGTGTATTAAAAGTTTTACTATAGAGGTATCTTTACATTTTAAAATTTTTAACAAAAATATTTTATATCTATAATTCAAATTCTCATTCTTTATTCATTTTTTCATATTAAGAAGCAAGACAATACAATAGTTTATGCTTTTAACTAAGAGAGTTAGGTTGTCATTTCTTGTTTTAACCTAAATGGAGTCTGTTCCTCTAAATATTTTATTCTCAATTGTTTTGGATCTACGTCCTTAATTTTAATAAAAAACGCCTGAATTGGTTTCTCAAAAAAAAAAATCATTTATAAATTAATATGTTTACTTTTAAAAACACAATTAATTAATAATTAATATAATAGTTTATCATGCTATCAATAAGAAATCAATAACTATAAATTTATTTAACAAATCAATAACTATAAATTTTCTAAATTAAGACGGTAATTTTAGAAATTGATATCTTTTTATGTAAGAAAAAAGTATTATTCTAAAAAAATGAATTAAATAATATTCCTTTAAAATTTTGAATTTTTTTAAATAGGCTCTAATTAGTAGTTTCTAGTATTGTAAAAGAAAATGATAATATATTTTTTATTATTTTTATGGTAAAATGAAAATAAGAATATCTTTGTTTGGTTAAAACAATGCCCATTTTTCTCTTTTCCATTATAAAACTTGATTTTTAATAAATAAATTCTATCATCCTTAAAAAAAAAAAGAAAAAAAAAAGAGTACATTAAAAAAAAATTACATCAAACAAAAGAACACATAAAAACATAAGTCTCTCTCCCTGTTTCTCAAGAAAAAAAAAAGTAAAAAGAGGGCAGCAGTAATCATTTATAGCAAGCCCAGTTTCCACATCCCTTCTGCAAAAAGAAGGCAACAGAGGACGAAATTAACGGAAACTGAAAGAGACAAATCTAGAAAAGGAGGATACGGCAATAAAGAAGTTGAAAAGACTTGAAGTTCTTGGATGCACAGCACTATACTAGGGTTTGTACTGAAAACCATTACAGTGACATTGTCAGAATGTGAGAGAGAGAGAGAGGCTTCTAGCTAGGGGAGGCTCTACATTGATTAAGAAATGGTAGTTACCTTGGAACGTGTGTATGACTCAGTTTGCGTGATCTACTATTAGCAATATATAGCAAAGGTTGTTGTTGATAGAAAGGGAAAGCAATAGCAAAGGTACGGGCTTTTGGTATACAGACATCTTTCCCTGCCTCCTTGGGCTCTCTGTGTGTGATGGAGCAAGTGATTAATGTAACTAAGCTTGAGCCATGAACATTGAGTGCCTAGCTTCCCAAAAATCAACTTAAATGTTTATCTTAAACTCTTAAACTTATATGTGGCATTTTCATTCATTTTCTGTAGAAGTTGAGGATCGTGCAAAGGGTAGGTGGGTTTTCTTATTAAGGGAAGATAAGCTAGTCTGTATAACCCACTGTCCCAAACTCAAAGAGGAAGGCATGCGGGCGAAGAAGAAAAAGGAATCAACTAAGTACTGTGATTTAAGTAAAAAAAGAAAATTACAGTACATTTTTACTGCATACATTTGATTTCTTAAAGTTTGAATTAATATTAGGTTATGTCCAAATCAATACACTTTTCATTTTGTAGACAAACATTCAATTATAACTTACCTCTTAGAGCATTAGCATCTGAAGATGCAAAAAAAAAAAAACTTTATTTTACATTCTCAAACACCATTTTATCAATTTTACCATTTCATTTTACAACTCACCAAGCATCTCAGTTTCTATTTTTATATATAACTCATTAAAACAATATAAATCATTCCCATCAATTAATAATATAAAGAGAGAGAGAGAGAGAGAGAGAGAGAGAGAGAGAGAGAGAGAGAGAGAGAGAGAGAGAGAGAGAGAGAGAAATTGAATAAAATATATTATTTTAGTTTACAAACTCGAGAGAGAGAAATTGAATAAAATATATTATTTTAGTTTACAAACTCATGAATAATAAGTTCTAAATATGAGAACTTACTTTTTATAGGTTGTAAAAAAATTTAGGTATACATTTCTAGATGGAACTCTTTTTTAGATAATTAGTGGCTATTTTAGCAACTTGGGGGGGGGGGGGGGGGGGGGTTTACACCCCTAATGCTAATACTCTAAAATGTTCTAATTGATCCATTAAAAAAAATAAAAAATCCTTACACCCTTATGGATTGGACTAGTTACATTTTAATCCCACAAACTTTTTATTTACATTTTAATCCCTTAAAATTTAGATTAAAATAAAATTGATAATGAGTTTTTTTTATAGAACTCTAACAATTTCATTTTAGTTCAAACCTTAAGAAAATTAAATTTTGATTTGTAGTGAACTCATTGGAACAAAGGCCTAGTGGTTTTAAGCGTTGATTATACACTTTTGATTACACTAGAGGAATTAATCTCTCATGAAAACTCAACAAAGGATGTTATGGGTTTGTTTGGTTAGGCATTTTGGAAACTTAAATGAGTGTTTAAAATCCAAAAATCTATTTCGCAACAACAACTCTCTGTAGTTTTTTTTTGCAAACGCTCATTTGAAACTTAAAACCCAATTTTGCAGTAACTTATACAAAAGCACCCTATATTTTTCTCTTTGGATCAAACTGAGCTTCTACCTTTCTGACCTCTCTAGAAGTCATGTTAGAGCATCTCTAGTAGATTAGCTATATCTATTTTTTGGAGAGAAAACCTCACTGTTTACACTCCAACAGATTCTCTAAATGCAAAACTTTTCCAAATAATTTTTGAAGTTGCTACAGTTCTTCGCTAGATATAGAGAACACTGTATCTCTAGATATAGAGAACACTGTAGCAACTCCAAATGAATTTTTCTACTTAAAAAAATTCATACATATCAATGAAAAAAAAAAATTCTTTCTTTCTCCTCTCACAGCTACAAACACAACAATCTTTCTCTCAAACATCTCTAAACTCAAGCATAATCAGATTATCAGAATAAAAACTCAAAAACACAAATTTATAATTAATCAAATCATAACAATAAAAGCCAAAAAAAAAAAGAAAAAAAAAGACAGAAGCCATCTGACCCATCTGGACTGCGTTGGGGACGAAGATGAGCGACAGCACAGTGACCTATCTCTCTTGTTCTTTCTCTCTATACCTCTTTTCTTTCTTTTCTTATCGCAGATAGAGATAGTGAATGTTCTGGAATCAAGTTAAAAAGGAAAAAGAAAAAGAAAAAGAAAGAGAGAGCTGGAGAAAAAAAGAGAGAATGAGAGCTTGCTGGAATGTTCTTGAATGAGGGAGAAAAAGAAAATAAAAAACACGTGTATGGAGGAGAAAAACAAGAAAAAAAGAAAAGAAAAAAAGAAATGAAACGTATGGATGAAAAATGAAATGAAAGAAAGGAAAATTAATATAAATAATAAAAAATCATAATTGAAAAATGCTACCACAATATTTTCACAATAAATTTTAAGTAACAGATTGTTATTAGTTAATATTGGTGAGTAAAAAAATAATTTCAGTGGTGAGTTCAGATTAGAATTAGTAACAACTTTTCACATAAATTTTATTGTGAAAGTATTGAGAAAAATGTTGTAGATATAACACTTCCCATTGAAAAATATAGTTGTTAAAAAATGAATAAATAATGAAAGATGAAATAATATTTAAATGAGATAGAGAAATGATAGAAAATCTGTTGAAAGATGTATTTGAAAAAGTAGTTAGGTAAAAGTTAAATGTCATTGTTCACTGTCTAAAACAGTACAAAAATATGGAAAAATTGTTGGAGATGCTCTTATGACGTTTCATATAAGTATTTTAAGCAGTTTTAAACAAATAATTAAATCCTAGTGAGAAACGCAAAAAATAGAGGGTCCGTTTGAATTGAACTTATTGTTGCTAAAACTGAAAATTGAAAAGTGAAAACTGAAAACACTGTAACAAAATAATTTTTAAATGTGTGAATAATATCGTGGGACCCATAAATAGTGAGTGAACAGTATATAAACAGTGTATGAACAGTGTTTTTTGTCCCTACACAGTAAAATCATGTGATTTTACAGTTCATACACAGGGGAAAAAATAAAAATAAAAAGCTTGAAAACGCAGAACTGAAAACGCCACTTTCAGCCCACCCCAAACGCTCACAGAATATGCAACTCTCGCTTGATTGATTGTCAATCAAGATAAGTCGTGATTGATTCAATTAGGTTACTAATGGTTGAGCTGCCCCTATTTGCGGAGTTGGTTTGACGACCATAGATGACTATGATGCTTAACCAATAGTACTTTTACTAAAAAAAAAAAAAAAAAAAAATCAGTATATAAAATATTTGATTTTTAAAAAAAAATTTCTATTTATTATGGGTTAACATTTTTTCCTGAATTTTTATTTTTTTTTAACTTGAATTTTACAAAAAAAAAAAAAAAAAAAAAACACCTTAGGAACTGAAAGATGTCAAAAAACATTGATACTGGAATCCTAAGATTAGATTTACAGTTACCCATAATTTCCCAGTCCTTTGAATAGAACTTTATTTTTTTCCTAACAACTAAACAGATAAAAAGCACAGATTTTTTTCTTTCTTTCATCTTTATAAGATTTGAATTAGTCAAGTCCAGCAAGTGGTAACCGTATTCGGATTAAAAGGTAAAAAAGAAAAAAGGTTGGCACATATTTAATCTGTAAAGAAAGGCCTCTGACAAACCATGATCACTGTTGCGAAAAAATCCGACTGAACAGTGCACCTATAAATCCACGGGCATAAATATTGTATCTTTCTCGTACTGTAGGAGAATCCGAATACATAAACAAGGAAATCTTACCCTGATATGGGAAATTTTAGCCTAACATTTCTTTTCTTCTTTTGCCTGTAAACTCTATTTGGATTTACTTATCTGTGCCGCCTATAAACTACTTTAATCAACCACTTTATCTGTATAGTATATCTTTCCCATGAGTTAGCTGCTCTAGGTCATGGTCCAATTTGTTAAGTTGAATTTTCCGATGTTCTTCGTTAGCTTTATTATGTATCAATTTCGTTGTATCTTCATGCAAATTTTCCATGTATATGTTAGGGTCTAAAAGTTTAAAATAATTGGCAAATAGTAAATACAAATTTGTCTGGATATAAATTTTAAAGTCTATAAGATTTATTAGACATTGCTCAGTGTTACAAGTCTGAACATAAGAACATACAAACTGTAGAAAGAAGATTTCGAAATATGCTATGTTCGACCGATCGAAAAACATATTTGACCAATCGAAAGACGGGTTTTGTAGAATTTAATTAAAGCTCAACAGTTCTTAAGCCCATTAAGTGGTTAGAGTTTCAGATCTATTTCACATAGTATTTAAAAGAAACCCTAAGACACGTTTTGATAAGACTTTGGAGTTGCTCTTGTGAGATCTAAACGGTGTTGTGCCTTCTCATTTCAAAGTCACTATCAGAAATCATTCTCATATCACTAGAACCGGTAGATCTGAAGTTGTTGCAACAAGATCATACATAGTTGATGATTTAAACCTTTAAGGATGGCCTTGAAGTCACAAACTGCAGAGTTTGCATTGCTAAACCTTTGAGTGAGATCTCAAAGTCACAAACGTGGGAGTTTGTGTTCATCAAATCCAAGATAAAAGAGTCCATGAAATTAGAGTTACACGTGGTCGTATTAGTAAGTTCTACTTGAGGAAGTTTTAAATTTAGGGTTAAGTCTATTATAATCTTCCATCCTATCATAGTGGGTTTGTTTACCTTGAGTATAGTTAGGTTAAATCCTCCCCAGGTTTTTACTTTAAAACGGTTGGTTTCATTGGTTTTGCTGGATAATCACATCGTTGTATTATTTACTTTTTCGTTGTGCATGATATGATTTATTACTGTTTAACTTAGTTCTCATAATTAATCTAAGTAACTATATTTGGCTAATTCATTAGGTTAAATAATTTGGTTTTAAGGGGTCTAAACAAACAAACATAATCAACTAAGAGGTTCCTGCTAGGGTTTGTAAATGAATCAAATGCTTAAGCTCGGTTCGAGAAAAAACTTGTTTATATTAGTTTGTTTAGAAAATAAGCTAAGTTCAAGCCTTAATTTTAGATTTGATTATTAAATAAGTCAAGTTCAAATATAATAATATGTTCATGAACATGAGGGTTCGATTTAACTATATATAATATTTTATATTTACATTTATGTTTGTCTAAAAATATATTTATATAGACTTGAAATTGGATTGAATTAGTTTGTCAATAGATTCACATAATATTAACTTATTGATGATATAAACTGTTTATTCATAGTAAAAATTCATGAAATTGTGAAAAGGAAAAACATTTTAGCCATGGTTTCGCAATATATAAGAAGAGAATAAGTTAATTAAATAACTTGTGAACAAGCTTGAGTATGCTTAACAAGAAAATGAGTCAAGCTTTAATATAAAATCTTATTTGGTGATGAGCATGAGCTCAGCTCGTGTTATTTTTTTTTTTTTAATGAACAAGTTTTAACTTTTAATACTCAGCCTGGCTTAGCTTGTTTATAGCCCTAGTTATTGCCAGTGGAACTCACAAGTTAACTAGGATACCAAGCAACTATGTAAGTGCCCTGCATGTGAGAGTTCAAAAATCAGTTGAGATAGCAACTCTCAAGATGACTTGTGGTTCATGCGCAAGTGACTCGGTACTGTAGGCAATTCAATTATTTAAATCATCTACAATACCTCTTTTACATCCATTAGAGAGATCAAATACACCCACCTTGAGAGTGAGAATTGTGCATTCCGTTGTGAGAGTCAAACACCTTAATTTCTCTACATTTTTCTCTCTCACCATTGCCATACCTATGACGGGTGATTTACCCAAACACAAATTTCATTTACCTGAGTGTTGTGAGTTTTTTGGAGCTATGAAAGCATTGAAGTTTAACCATTTTCAACCATGGAGGCTTGGTGGTGCAATTAGTTAGCATTGCGAAATCAAGAAAGCTAGTTGAAAACAAGACTCTAAGAAATCTGTTGGTGACTAGAGCTTAGTGATTCAAGTACACTGAGTAGCTTAGGCTTGGAAGGTAATATATTCATGTACTCCAACTTATTAATTAGTGAATCATTTCTAACTTGTTGGACTGCAGAGAGATTTTTTCGCTAAATTTTTTAGTTTTTCTTTTTGATAACACATCCAATATTATCTTTGGTTTGATTCCTTTTTACCTTTTGCACTCTACAGTAATTCATTTGCTCAATTATGTCTATCTATGCAAATTGATAGTAGCATGTAATTGGTTAATTACATAAATTTCTTATTAATTTTTAAATAATCTTAATTAACTAAATCGTAATTAAAATTTAGGGTCTAAATCAACATTTAATTAATATCGGATGTCCCCGAAGGGACTCAACATTTAGAGGCCGTTTGGATTCAGTGTTTTCCGCTGAATCCAAGCTGCGTTTTTCCTTCTTCTTTTTTTCTCTCACTTCACGTGTTCCAAAGACAATAAGCACTGTAGCAGTACTGTAGCAGCACTGTTTGTCACTGTTCACGTATTAAAAAATATTAAAAACGGGTTCCACGGTACTTTTCACACATTTAAAAATTATTTTGTTACAGTATTTTCAGTTTTCAATTTCAATAACAATAAACTCAATCCAAACGGACCTTTAATTAATAACTCGTTGATGATGGGGAATGGCAAATCCAAAGCTAGCTTGTTTCTGAAAATTTCGATCCTCAATAAATTTTTCTCGCAGTTCAAAAAAAAAAAAAAAAGCTTGTTTCTGCAACAATCAACAACTTTACTACCATGGCCCATCCGCAATGTACCTTAAGTTGAATACGTGCATAGCCGTTTATTATTATTTATATATGGTCACTATTTTTTAATAGTTTTCATAGTCAGAACTCAGAACTACATATGTGACTCATGAGTCATAGTCATGGCACAGTGTTGCAGAGGCAGCTAGAGCGTGCAGACAGTGAAAGAAAGGATAGAGAGTCCTAGTGGGTCATTTTTTGACCATTTGCTTTTCAGTTGTAGACCATTTCTTTTGGACCAAAATAAAACAGCAATACACCTACAGGATGGGGTAATCAATACCTTGCAGGCCTAAGCTACGACTGCAGTCCAATCTATCTTATGCTATATTTAGTACTACCTAGTTTCATTTATTTTACATTTTCATCATTATTTGATGTACCAATAAGCTTTACTCACGAATTTTTAGACTGTTATTTCTGTGCCGAGGTGACGCTCTCATGCTCCTCCCTGGGTCTCACGTGGGACTTCAACCTAGCTCTATTATAGGATGCAAAGGAATCACTCCCAAAAGCATCACTTCCGATGCAGAAATACCAATTAGTCAATACCTATAGAAATTGTCACCATGTTTGAATGTAGGCTTTGTAGCTACGGAAAGGTCAGGAAGAAAAGGAAAAAGAAAAGAAAAGAAAATATTGACGTGTTTGGATAATGGATATAAGATGAAGAATTTGGTTAATGTGTGTCGTTAGGTTATATATTAAATTATTTATTTTTGAAAATATTTTTTTGAAATTAAAAAAACAGTTAATATTTTTATAATTTTTGAGAAATTTTTTTTTCAAAAATGAAAATTATTATGTGCAATAAAGTCACACATTAGCAAAATAAAGAAAAAAGAAAGAAGAAAAATGTGGGAATTGGGCTGATACAAAAACAGTGGGCCCCATGGAAAAGTATCACTCCACCACATTTATTTTTCTTTTTTCGCGTGCAACCAAATAGAGGAAATGACGACATGCGGTCCTTACTTTTCCCTTCCTTCCTTTCCAAACACAGTGTAAATTAATACTAATAAGAAACAACCCGACGTAGTTAGTGCAGTTCAATTTTATGTTTTGGGCATTTTTCAAACTTGTTTTGCAGATGTGTTTTGCAATCGCAACTCAAAGGGTGCAAATGCGTTAACATGTAAAATCATGATAGTGGCCCAATAAGTACGATTTTGTAAGATCTACCAAATGCCAAATAGATGCATTTGCGAAATGTTATTGTGTTTTGGACTCCAAAAGGCGAAACCAAAACAGCCACTTCTTTCATAAACTACTATTTCATAGCTTGTTGAAGTGAAAAACATTGTTTTTACATTGATTTGTCATTAACACAAATTTTCTTGAATAGATAATGGTTTCATTAGGAGATTGTTGTCTATATGACAATATCAAAGTACTGATAACACCTTAAAATGTATATTTATTTTATATATATATATATATATATATATATTGTGGGGCCTGAAATTTGAAGTCCCAGCCCACTTCACATTAAGGGCCCAAAGCCCAAGCCGAGGAGCCTATTGCCGAGGACGTATGACGAAAGCCCCTTAACGGCCCAAGAATGTGGCCGAGGATGATCTCACGCTCAACACCTCACAAGACGTCTGTGGGAAAAGGACAAACTCAGTATAAGAGCAGTACAAACGAGAAAGCTGCCAACACCATAACGTGGAGCCCAGCACCTGACAAGCCCATACCCCATACCATGCTATCCAGCTTTTCCCAACCACTCTGACGTGAAGATTGATAGGACGAGTAATTGTCCCAAACAAGGAGAAACTGACACGTAGATGAAGAAGGGAAATCGAATACTAGTATAAAAGGGAAAAAAGGAGGAGAAAGAAAGGGGGGGGGGGGGGAGGAGGCCCCCGGAGATGGAAGGAAGAAAAAGGAGGAATGGTGAGAATGTAATGCTCCTCGGACTAATTCTGAGGAGTCAAATCTTTCAAACTACATTGATGCAAGGCTCAGCTATGCAGTCCAAACTCATCTTTGTATGATCGCTCATGAAACCGGGAACAGACTGAAACCCAGCGCCCAAAGGCAGGCCTTTCCAAACCCACTCTCTACAAATCATATTGTTCGGGCCCTGTACATACGAGCCTAATGTCGTCCTTGGGTTGTTAAAAATCGTGTCCCTACATATATCTATCTATTTTTGGGCATTATCTTATTATTACTATGTTTAATTTGTATAATTAAGTTATGATTTGCATTAGTCAATATTATTTATTTTTATATAATTTCTTGAATAAAATGCCATTTATTGTGTGTAATTTTCTATTTTTAGGAAATCATGTGAAAAATGAGCTTACAAGCATTTTTGGGAGAAGGGAGAATAGAGGTCAAACTAGAATTAAAAAAGGAGCTAGAGAACCATTAATATCATGTTTAACTGTCTAAGGAGGTGCAACTGGAGTGCTTAGGTATTTTACCATGTTTGGAAGGTTCAAATTTATTAGGAACCTAGTGATTCCTAATAGGGATGGATAGGAATTGTAGGGGAACGTATGAGAATTGTGGAGAACTAGACTCAATTCGAGGTAGTCACCCTCCATAGAGAAATATTAAGAGAAAGAGGAAATGTACTTAGCAATGAATTGATTTATTTTTCAATGAATAGAAATGTGATTACAATTAGATATTTATAAAACCATAAAACTAGGATTTTTGAAGAATTTTATCAATTTTGACCAAATTTGACCTAAAATTGACTCCCAACGGGGACCAAAAATCAAATTTTGATTTGACTATTCAATCAGAATAAAACTAATGCCATTACAAAGAATATCAAATTTTCTTTTAAATGACTGCTTATGGGTCGAAATCAAAGCTAAAACGGTTAAGATATCTTAAAAATCGGGTTAGGCGTGTCATCTTGCTTCACGAGGCCATAACTTTTTACCTAACTGTTGATTTTCAAAAGGTTAAGTGATTTGGAAACTAGACATCCATATCTTTCAATTGCCACCATAATCAAGTCAATCTGAGTTCGGAAAGGCCTTTAAATGAGTCGTCAAAGTCTGAACTGAAAAATCTAGAGAAAAAGTCAAGATTGTTGATGTTAGCATGACCAACCAGTATACACTTAGTGCACACTAGAAGCCGAAAGGTCACAAAAATTATTATAAATATCCCAATTCTCAGAATTAAAAAAAAGGGCATTTGGGGCATTTTCTGGAGTAATTCTCCCTCTATCTTTTCACCTAAATTCTCTCTTAAACACATACACACAAATTTTTGATTCTCTCATCCTCCATATATCAAGAGTTAGTGTTCTTGCTTCCATGTCCTTCTCCTTGGTCCATCTTGGTTTTGAGATTTGGCGGGTGTAGATGTAGCTTTTTAGCTACAATCTACACTCATTTAATTCCTGGCACTTTTATTGCTTTATTTCAATTTCCTAGTATGTCTATTGCTTTATCTACTTCTCTAGCATGTTTTTATTGCTTTAAAGATGTTGGCCTAGCCTTCTTGGGCTAGGATATGCCGATATTTCATGATTGTGCTCCTTATGTCATATCTACATGTTTGGATATTTTGCTTGAGTGCCTACAGCTTCAATTAATTTGTCTACACCTTGTTTTCTTTATTTGCGTCATGGGTAGGGTGTAGATATTGATCCATTGGTCAAGGTTCACATCCAAACACCAAAGTCCAATAAAGGGTTTGGATTAGAGTCTTAATTGCTTGTTCATGCTTTTACTTGCTTTTATTCCTGGATCTATCATCTTGTGATGCCATGTTTGGATGATCCATGTTTAGATCCATGTTCAACTTTAGATCCATGCTTGCACATTTAGATCTAGCTTCTTGCATCTTTACCATGCTTCACATGTTTTATTCTCCCTTTTTAGCATATGCTTGTTTACACCTTTTGTGCTTTTCTTGTCTTGTTTGGTTGAATCATTTCCCTTTTTGTTGGTTGTTTGGATGTAACCGCTTGTATGAGATCTTATCATGATGATGTTGGCGTGCTTGTACTCTTGCTTCTCTCTCTTGCTTTGCTTTGCATGTTAGAGTTTCTCATGTTAGCCTTGAGTGTGCGTTATGACATGATTAGCTTTTATCCTTGAGTGTAATAACATGCTTTGTCTCTTTTTGTGTTGCTTGCCTTGCTTGCTTTATGCCATCATGTACAATTCTCATGCGATTGGTTGCATCTTTTGCATATTTATTTATCTTGCTCATGCATGTGTCTTTGCTTGTTTGTTTCTATCTTCTAGCATTGATCCAAATATTGATTCCGTGTGGGTTCATACTTGTCTTTACACACGGGATCCTTCGTCCCTTTCCAAGAACCTTGCCTATTGGCACCTGTGTCATTTGTGATTCAATTCAATGGATCTATGAATACCAAATCCAAATCTACATTTGTCCCCTGAGGACACATGCTTTCTTTATGTGCTTGTTTGTTCACATGCTTCCTTCTTTGTTTGTTTGTTAGCATGTCTCCTTCCTTTGCTTAATTATTTACTTTCAGCATGCCTATTTTCCGCTTCCTTTCTTTGTTCATTTGCTTGTCTACTAGTTTCCTTGTTTGTTGTATGTGATGGACAGAGCACGCATGCAACTTCCAAGTTCTTCTTCTCTACTCCACCCTAAAGACCTCCACCAAAAGCCTCCCCCCTTTATCATGTAGATCTTGCATGCGAGTATAATCCATTTCCCTAACTTTTTTTATGTTGCTATAATGTGAATATAAGAATAAATCATGCTAGTGGATTATTTAAGTTGCTTGAATGTGCTTGAATGTTATTCATATGTTCTTGGTTGTTCATCACATATTCATGCATGATACTAACTTTGATCTTAAATCCATATCCAAAATATGAAAAACATGTCAATTTCATAATTTTTCCAAATACTTGAATTTAGGATATTACCATTCACACCCATTCACTTGAAGTTATTTTTGCAATAATTAATAAGTGAAATTGATAGGCCAAGAATGTATTGATCACTTGTGATATATTAATTGATTAATTAATCAAATTTATTAATTAATCAAATTAACATGCAAAGTGCGTGGTAGCACAAACAAATCACCAATTAACTAAAGTATGCAGTGAAAAATAAATTGATACGGTGATTTGTTTATGAATGGGGAAAACCTATATGGTAAAAACTCCATCGGGTGATTTTAAGGTCACCACTCCCGAGAATCCACTATTATTAAAACAAGCGGTTACAAGTAAAGGAATCCCAGTACCTTATACCAACCTACAGTTGAACCCTTACCCCAATACCTAATTGGACTTGTTCTGTAGTGATAATCTCTCATTTTCAATACACGGCTTCCAGTACGTGACTAACTAATAGATGCGCAGATCTTAGTACGCAACTTGATCACCAACTTGAGAAGGATGTCGGCTGCAAAATTCTTCTGTTTATCACATGATGAAGATCATGAAGTTGCTTGGTCACAAAACCCTATAGTGTATAAACATAGCAGCTTCTTCAAGAGAAAGAATAACTAGGGCAAACTAGGTTTCTGGTCACACTTTTCTTCACACTTGTGAACTTGTGCTCTTGTGCAACTTGCATAACCTTTTACGGCCCTTAAAATAATCCCTATATATGTTTAGGGTTGTGAGAAAAGAAAGCTCAAACATACATTCACAGATTGGATGAAAATCAGCTCTGAAAAACTAAACTTCATAAATCTCAATAGATACCCTATTTGTCGAGCAGCTGTTGAGCCTCAGGTTGAAACAACTCTTTTAAACCTCAATAGATATTGGGTGTTGAGTTAGCTGTCGAGATTTAATGAACAACACTTCTTCACTTGATTCTTGGATAGATATGCATGGCTTTAACACTTGAACTTGAAACCTTATTTCTTGAAATATTAAACACATCCTAGATCTACCCAATTACAAGTAAAGTGCGTTTTGTCAAAAGATTAACCAATTACATAAAATGTTTATATATGTTCCTAACATGAATCACATATGTCCTAACAGAAATTAGGGTTTATCACATGCATATACATTAAATTCAAGCAAAGCAATGAACATGCAATTGATTGATAATATGTTGGATGATATGTCATGAATGTTGGCCACTATAGTCTAAAAAATCGGTTTCACTGGACAAGGTGGGTGCCTAATACATTTCCATCTTGTAACATAACTTTCAAGCTTAGATTAAGGGTTAGTAGATCAAATGCTTATCCATGTAATTTTTAATCTTTGGATTGTAATTAGGAAACAAAGTCATGTATTTTATCTTAGATTGTATCTAGAACTTAGAACCAAAGCCATGTAATTTCCTATGATTAATGTACATTTATTCTCAAATTAATAAAACGATGAATTTTTTAATTATGGTTTTCTTATTTATTCCAATAATTAAATAAGTGGTGACTCCATTGTAAAACCCTTAATCTAAAGATAAAAATGTAATCAATAACCTCTATTTTGAGAGGCAATAATACGACTCAACCCATTCACGTGAGTTTGGCTCAAACCAATCACTTCTAAAACGGGTTGGTGGCGTGGTCTTTCACAACAAAAAACTTGTATTTTCTTATTCTCTCATGGTAGCTTAAGCCCTCAACTAGGGCTAAGGGTTTTATTTCTTCTATACAGTATGATAATTAATTGTGATTCTTCCTAAGCTTTAAGACTCCGACATATTTAATTGTTCAATGAGATTTCTTTTGATGTATGAGTTCTTCCATACTTTCAATAAGTTCAATCATATTTTTTCCTTTTTGTTAGATGAATTTCTCTCAAAATCACATTTTTAATTTAGGTAACCATGCGTTTTTGGATTGTCTCAATTCAACCGAATCATAGTTAATTTTTTTCATTGTCTAAGAACAATTACTTATTAAACATATTTCTTTTTATATCACAAAGAATTTCATATTGTTATAAGGAAACACCTTAATGCTCTAGTATTTACATTACTGATTTCAATCAATCTAGGGCTATCCACAGGTTGAGCCAGGTAGGTTTGTGCCCAACCCGAACTCTACCCAAAATATTTGGGTGGGTAAAAACAAAACCCAAAACCGACCTGAAATTCTTGTCGAATTGGCTAGTTCAAGTCTTTTTGGGCTTCGGGTTATACCAGTTGGTTTCAGGTTTTGTCCCCATGGCCAAGATTTGGCCGTATTCGTTAATATCTGGTCGATATCTAGCCAGATTTGTCAAGATCTCAACAAATCTCGAAGGATCTAGATTAGATCTCGACTAAATCTCGTTGGGTTTGGTACAAATCTCGACATACTAAGGATGAGAGAGAGAGATGGCGTCGAGTCGTTTCGGTTTCCATCGGGTTTCGAAACCCAAAACTGCCACTTGACCGGCACCCCTTGGGTTCTGAAGTAGGAAACTTGTCGTCGATTCCGACAGGTTATCAGTTCAATTGGACTGCCCTAAATCAATCATTATTATTGTTTTTGTTAATAAGGACCAAGAAAAAATATTTTTCTTCACTAAAATTGCTATTTAGTTACATTCTCTTTGAGTTTATCTTGCTTCTTGTGGTTTGACCTTGGTACTCTAAGAATAATATATTGCTACGATCTCTTGGACTTGGGAGTGAGCAAGCAAGTACAATGCAACATTTACCGTATTAATTAGGAGATTTATAGAGCTCATTGTGAGTTAGGCATTAGGAGCAACTCAAACAAACATCAATAAAACCCAAGAAAGCATCTTCAACTCTTCATAGGTTTGTGCAAAAGCTTGCTCCAACTCTCAAATAGATTTGTTAGTAAGTTGAGCACATGGCACATGATTTTGCCCATTTATTAGGCTTTGTTTAGTTGGATGATGAAAAAGTAGAAAAGTGGGGAATAAAAAAGATTTAGTTTTTTTTTTATGCGAGTTTGGTTAGGAAGATGGAAAAGTAGAGAAATAGTAAACTCTTTGTTTGATTGAAAATAAAAATGAGAGAATGAAAAATATAGTTTATATAAATTTACTCTAATGCCCTAATTGCATAAAATCATGACTAATATGTGGTTAGATACATTAAACCATGTAGTTTTTAGTAAGATACATTTAACAAAGTCTAATTTTTCTGGCCAAATGAAAAAAAAGTAATCAAAAGCATTTTTTAGGAAATATGTATCATGTAAACTGATCTCCTTTATTTGAGATGTCCACCATTGTGATTTCATCATGCTCTCCATTGCTTTACACGTGTCCCATATGCCATAGTATGATAGTACGGAACAAAGAAATCAACAGAACCATTTGATTAGTGAATTTGGAGGACAAAAGATGTTGCCTCCCTGAGCGCTTGCGGAACTTTACTGTTGGATAGCAATGGTTAGTCCAAGAAATTCTTCTGCTTCGTGGTCATCATTTCATTGCCGGAACTGTCGTTGCAGTCAACGCACTTCTTCTTTATCACGGAACTATGGTTTGGAGGTTGATAAATTACATAGAAAGATAGATATAGAATTTTTTATACAGTGAAATTATTGAGAGAGAAGAGTGTTAAGCCTATTGTGTACAAATGTCATTTCGATTTTTGCTCCTGTTTTCACAACTTAAAGGAATCAACTCAAATCCTTAGTTAAAATTGTCCTTTACCCTCATTAAAACCGTACAAGAAATGCCCCACAAATTACACCAGATTTTTCTCTATAATGAGCTCTTAAAATTCCCGTAGCAACTAATTCCAGTTTCACATGCCATTTAATAGCTTGAAAAATGCATTCTTTGATAACACCATTGTTAGAAATTGTTTTAGATCCCTAATTAGAATTGGTTTGTGTTTCCATGAAAAATGTTTTCTCTAAAAAGACTCTCTCTAGGCATAGAAGGCAAGAATTTTATTGGTGTGGAAAAAATTCTCTTTTTTATATGGAAAAAAAATGTATTCCTTGTTCAAGAAGTAATTGATATTCATGTCCATTATAGAATTGAGCCTTATAAATAAGTATTATTGCAAAAAGTTCGGTTGTTTTTGTCCAAGGGACCTCTGGCATGAGAAGAGGAAAGAAGCCTCCTAAAAGAACTTATAGTGGGTTAATTCAAAGTAAAGTTTGATAAATTTTTGGGGTTGAAAGATACTCGTGGTTGTGTTAAGAGTTTGTTATTTTGTGACTGAGAGAGATTTTAGGTGTATTGGGGGTTTGGGATTGTGAGTTTGTATCATTGTCTTATATGGATATTTTATTTTATTATTCATGTGAAAACACTTTCACTAACCCCCACTTTATGTATCTCACTTTTTGCACAATATATTCCCTTACTTTTTCTGTTTCACTTTATGTATCTTACTTTATTCTTTATTAATCATGATATGTCATATGTTTAATTATTTTATAAGAGTGAGTTTCAGTTAACTGGTAAAATCTTTGATGGTTGAATAAAAGATCTGGGGTTCAATTTTCGCCTACACCAAAAAACTGATTGGTGTCTTGGTTTGATAATAAAAAGTTATCATCAGTAGTAGACGTCATAAGTTGAAACTCAAATTATATATATATAAGAAAGTTGAACAAATACATGACAGAATGTGATTTGTAGAGCATATATTAAGACAGAAGGTTTGTATTTAGTATTTTATATTACCACTTTTAACACATCCTTTATCCTATACTCTATTTAAATATTAATATTATCATTATTTTTTTTTTATAAGAGAGATTGCTATAGTGGAGGGAACATGAGAGAGAGAGAGAGAGAGAGAGAGAGAGAGAGAGAGAGAGAGAGAGAGAGAGAGAGACTGTTTTGTGAGATTAAAATAATTAGGGTGCAATAAATAGTTTTTTACACATATGGTGCCACATTGAAATGCAAAATAGATAAAAATGCCTTTTAGAACGTTGGATGCTAATGCTCTAAGAGCATTCATAGCAAACTCTTCAAAACAACATTTAGCCAAAAATATAACTAAATCCACCCAAAAAGCTCATGCATTGGGCTCAATAAATTTTCAAATTTTTTTTTTTTACATTGTTTATCATTACATTAAAAAAAAAAACTATTTTTTAATTCATTTTTTCGTTTCTCTATCTCTACGTCTGTAACTCTTTTCTCTTCTCTCTCTCTCTCTCTCTCTCTTGTAATGATCAACACAGATTTGGGTTTAATATATTTATTTTCTCATTGGTGATTCTCTCTCTAGAGATGACTAGGTCATTGGATTGCAAATGACACTGGCTAGATCTATGGATCCATGGTGTTATACTAAGCACTTAAACCCCAAAAAGACTAGTCATAAGTGAATCTTGAGTTTATAAGTAATTTACTTATGAACTCAAGATTCACTTAGTAAACATGGATTTGATGTGGAACCTAGCACATGCCTGCACAACAAACATTTATAAAACAATTCAATTTATACAATTTGTGGTATCACACTAACAATCCCAATAATGTAAAACCCTTAGAATCGCAACCAATTGTGCTCTTGGTTGTCATCTCTAGACTGGATCATGTTCATTGAAGTGAGAGGAATTCGCCACGCTCATGTACTTTCGCTCCCTCAAGCTGTGGATGGAATCCTTAAAGAAATGAACAACTTTACAAAATTTGATTTTTATTTTTTGGTGAAAGTATTTCTTCAAAATGGGATCAAAAGAAAAAGATTTGAGATTTTAAAAAATGTGAAATGAGGATCTGTTATGATTTGGGAAAAAAAAAAAAAAGAAAAAAGAAAAGAGAAGAGGACTTGAGTTATATATATATACAGAGGACATGTTTTTGAGTGGGGGAGAAAGAGGATGTGAGAATTTTGATAGTTTTTAGACCCCTTAAAACAATTGATTTAACCTAGGTAATTAGCCAAGTTGTTACTTAGTCAAGTTTAACAAATCTAGGTTATCACAATAATAAAGATCAAATCATGCAAAGCAGCGGAAAATAAATAACACAAGATATGATCACCTAGGAAACCAAACCGGTAAAAACCTAGGGAGGATTTGACTTAGCTATCCTCAAGGTAAACTTGAATCCACTATCTTGAAAGAATTGAAGTTCATACAATAAGACTTACAAGCCCCCATGCTCGACTTCTTATTGCTACCAACTAGTAGAACTTACTGACACGACCACGTGCAAGCTCCGAATCCATGGACTCCTTCTTTCTTGGAATCACCACCAGATACAAGCACATCCACTTGTGTTTTCTTTAAACTTCATTGGCAGCAACTGAATTGATCATCAAGATGTAGATAAATCTTCTCCTTGAAAACCCTAAGTTTGTGTAAAGGAAAACTCCTCTAGATCTCACAAGAGATTTACACAAACCGCAATTATGAGCAATACTAAAACGTGGCTAGGGTTTACCTTTTATACTTAGGACAAATAAGAAACCTTAAAAATTTTTTAAAACACTTAGGGTTGAGTAGGAAAAATCTGCAGAAAATCATTCTGCCCGAGTTTTGATCGATCGAGCCTATCTTTCGATCGATCGAGCCAGGCCGAAAGGCACAATGCTTTACTGCTTTAACTCGATTCCAACTTTACATAAATGCACAACTTTGAGCTAGTCTAAAACACTTCTAAACACATTGTTTTGATCATGATTTGCCAATAATACAAATTAGAGTTCTAAATACATAAAATCCTAAGACTTTAGAACCTAACAAACTCCCCCTTTGGCAATCCGTGACAAAACACAACTAGAAATTCAAAGTTTACAAAATAAAAAGGCCTTTACAAAATAATGCTCATAAAACAAATTCAATCCTAACTACTATCCATCAGTTGCAAGTGTAGACAGCAGCTCAATTGAATCAACCTGTATATTTCCTGAAACACTAAACAAAATGCATAACCGCATGTGTGGAAACAATACAAGTAAACAAATTAACTTCTTGATTTCAAACAACACATAATAAAGACATATATCAATGAATAACTCATAAATATAAATCAATAAGCAGTTTGAAACAAGAAACATATAAAGTACCAACAAAACATAATACTCCCCCTAACATGAATATCCCATCAAAAAACATGGCAAGAGCTAAAAATATAAAGTACAAAGTGAAGCACCTAGATACAATCTAAACTCCGCAAGCTCCAACCAAAATAAATAAACTTCCCCTAAAAGCAAAAACACTACAAAGTACTCCCCCTTTTTGTGACGGAATGCCAAAGGGCAAACAAAAATCCATCATTAAAAGGGAGGTGGTCTAAACTGCGCCAACTTTGCACGCAAGGCACGGATCTCATTGAGCATGTCCACCAAAATCTGTCCATAAGTTGCCTGAACGGTCAAGACATGATCCAACGTACGACGAATGTCTGAATCATCTGAAGCAGTCAGTGGAGGAACATCAGCATCAGCAGCAGCAGCACTCGATGTCTCAGCAGCATCAGTACCTGTAGAAGAGGAAGGATAGGGTACACCACTAGATGACGCACCTCTAGGATGTGAAGGTGCAACTCTCAAGTGAGCAGCCCTCTGTCGAAGAAAAGTGGCACCTATGGGAGCAACAACATGCACAGGCTCCTCAGACAGGAAACCATCTAGACCTAAAAAGAGCAAAAGCCTATGAATGAAAATAGGATGAATAAGCGCATGCCCTACAGCAGAACTCCTATGAACCTCGTTCAAAGAACGAAGGAACAAATGAGAAAAACTGATAGACGCTCCAAAAACAAAAGCATACAAAAACACACATCGCTCTAAAGGGATGGTGTGGAAGTGAGAAATAGGCCACAACGAATGACACGCTATCCTAAAGAAAAGATAGGCAATCTCGGTAAGCTCAGCGGACGTGATCCAAGGATCAGAACCCTACTGGATAGATGACCCAGTGATGTAAGACATGACTACATCTAATGAGGGTGACTCATCATAGGGATAGACAGGCTCCCGAACAACCGGCACCCCAAGAGCCTCAGCCACTACCCTAGGGGTAATGGTGAACTTAATACCTCGTATCCAACTCCTAACAAGAGTGTTGGAATCATAGACGTGGCAAGAGAGGTTCGAGAAGAACTCTCTAATCAAGGCGGTCGGGGGTGGATGATCTATCTATAAGAGAGGCAACTAACCTCTAGACTCAAAATTGGCCCTAATGGCCGGATCAAGCTCATCTAAGACTACGGCTCACTCAGCCCAAATCTTACGCTTACTGTTCAAGGTCTCAAAGGCTTCTCGGCTTCTATCATTCCTAAACATCTCACTCCTAGAGGGAGACTCAGAGGAAGTGGAAGGGGAAGGGGTTTTATGGGCTCTAGTTTTCCTAGGCATGGTGCTAGGATAAGGACCAAAATACAGAGCAAAAGAACAAAACACAAAACCAAGGGCAGACTGCAAGTTAGCACAAAAAAAAATATAGAATTAAAATCTATATGATGCATGACAAATTTAAATGGTATGATGCATGTTCTAATGCAGTGAATTAAGTCCAAAAAGTTCAAATTCACAAAATTGGCTTGAACATAGATGTATTAATACAAAAACCCCAAAGTTTGGAAAACCACTTGATCAATTTGAAAAATATTGACGAATTGATCATCACACATGATAGAATTCAAAAATTAATGACCAAATACATCAATTTGACAAGCCAATTTTATCAATTTAACCCAATTAGACAAAATCCCCAATTCGGAACAATTTCAAACCCTAGAATTTCCAATTTTTCAAAAACCATAAAATTGATCAAATTAACCAACAAGGATCATTAATATAACATCCTAGAACAAAAACTCATTGATCAATTTCACCAGAAAAGGTTTGAATCATCAAAAACCCCCAACATGTGAAAAGTGCCGAAAATACCCAATACAATGCATGAAATCATGAAATAAAATGCAAAGGGAAGGGCAAAAGAGACTTACCGGCCTTGAAGGACAAAAACCTTGCAAAAACCTCGGAAGAAAACGACAAAAAATCATTGGTGGAGCCTTAGCCAAGTCGGAGAGAGAGAAAATGTTGAAAATTTTTGAAAAAGTACCTTTTGAAAAAGACATTCTAACCTTTTAAAAAAACATGTTTTATGAGTTTCGATCGATTGAAAAACAGCCTTGATCGATCGAAACAGACAGAGACTCTATCAAAATAATTTGTAAAGAGTTCGATCGATCGAAAAACAGTTTCGATCGATCGAAATAGACAGAGGCTCTCTCTAACATAATTAAAAATTTTCGATCGATCGAAAAATAGAATGGATCGATCGAAATGGGCAGAGGCTCACCAAATTTGAGGAAAACACAGTTTTTTGAAAAAAAAAAAAACATTTAGAATCAACTCAAAGCATTGAAATTTAATAGCAAAATGCATGAGTATGAGATGATATGATTTTCAAAACAAGAATTTTAAGCTAAATTCCCAAACAATAAAATTTCTTGTATTCTCCACAAAATTTCAAGCAAGAAATTAATTTTGCACAAAATTCAAGGTATTTGCAAAACTTGGTTGGTCAGACAATTAACACACACAATAACATGTACAAAGTTTATCAAAGAGTAACTCGTGTAGTGTGTGCACTAGCAAAAGCTTGAGATACATGTGAGGTGATATGTGAATAGCAATCAATCAAAAAGTTTACAAAATTCATTATAAAGAATTTAAAAGAGACTATCACCTAAAGAGTTACATCATATAACTCCCACATCTCCTAGATCATAAGTTTGCAATTATGTAAGTTTCTTGAATTTATGCTTCATAATGTACATATCAATTTTAAGTCATGTGAGTTTGGCATCAAGTCTAATAGTACACACCAATTTTGATTTTAAGAATTAAGCAATTTAAACCGAGGCTTCACCTTATGTTCTTTTTGTGCATGTGTTACACTTTCTCGAGCACAAAATCTTATGATATGCACTAAGGTGTTCATAATTGGCTAGTGAACAGTGGTGAGATGGTTATTTATGTTTTTCTCTAAAAGTTCAAGTCCAACATTCAAAAACATGTGATTTCAAGATTAAGACAGTGTAATCAAAAATCATAAACATCTTTCTCACACAACATGCACTACAAAACTTCAACTAGTAAAGTGCAATAAGTAAGCTCATCAAAGCTAAACAAGGTACAAAAGACATGTTATGTGAAAATAAATTGACCAACCTTGTTCTCAAAAACCAAGAAGAATAGTACAAAACAAAATTTGCTTCCTTTTTCTTCCTTTTTTTTTTAATTAAAAAAACTTAGAATGAAATGCATGAATGTTATGCAATGTAAATCCTAGAAAACAAAAAACACAACAAAACCAAATAGCAATGGTCACAAAGGATAGAGCAATAAAGCACAAGGACCAAAAAGACCAAGACAAATCAGGGACACAAAATCACACCAATTACTTGACGAAGAGTCTCAAACTTACTTCTATCAAGAGGTTTGGTGAAAATGTCGGCATTCTAACGTTCAGTAGGAATATACTCAAGACACACAATCTTTCTTTCAACAAGATCCCTAATGAAATGATACCTAATCTCTATGTGCTTAGTCTTAGAATGTTGAACAGGGTTCTTAGATATGTCAATAGTACTAGAGTTATCACAGTAAACCACCATGGTATCTTGGGATATCCCATAATCAGTTAAAACCTTTTTCATCCAAAGAAGTTGTGAGCAACAACTTCCAGCAGCAATATATTCTGCCTCGGCAGTAGACAAGGACACAGAATTTTACTTTTTACTCATCCAAGTAACAAGATTAGCACCAACATAAAAACACCCACCAGTGGTGCTTTTTCTATCATCAGCATTACCAGCCCAATCAGAATCAGAAAAACCAGTAAGAGACAGATTAGACTCTTTACTATAAAATAATCCATAATTACAAGTTTCAACAACATATTTAATTATTCTTTTGACAGCATTTAAGTGTGAAACTTTAGGATTAGATTGAAATCTAGAACAAACACCAACACTAAATGCAATATCAAGCCGATTAGCAGTCAAATATAAAAGACATCCAATTATACTTCTGTATAATGTAACATCAACAGACTCACCTGATGGATCATTTGTTAATTTTGCATTGGCGGCCATTGGTGTTCTAGCATAGGCAGCATTGTCCAGTCCAAATCTCTTGACTAGATTCTTTGCATATTTTACTTGGTTGATGTAGATCTCTGAATCCGTTTGCTTCACCTGTAATCCTAAGAAATAAGTTAGTTCACCAACCATACTCATTTCAAACATTGCCTTCATTTCATCTGCAAAAGAATGAGTAAGAGAGTCATTAGTAGCACCAAAAACAATATCATCTACATAAATTTGAGCTACAATAAAATTGTTCTTATCCTTTCTTATGAAGAGAGTAGTGTCTGCAAATCCCCTTTTGAAGCCATGCACAGTGAGATATGTAGTCAATCTATCATACCAAGCCTGTGGAGCTTGTTTTAAACCATATTGTGCTCTCTTCAATTTATACACATCATCTGGTCTGTGAGGGTCAGCAAAGCCTTTAGGTTGTTCAACATATGCTTCTTCTTGCAGCATTCCATTCAAGAAAGCACTTTTGACATCTATTTGATATAGCTTGAAGTTCAGATGACTAGCTATAGCCAACAATATCCTAATGGATTCCAATCTTGCTACTGGAGTAAAGGTCTCATCAAAGTCAATCCCTTCCACTTGTGTGTAGTCTTGAGCAACAAGTCTTGATTTATTTCTGATAACAGTGCCATGTTCATCTGACTTGTTCTTAAAGATCCATTTAGTTCCAATTACATTTACACCATTTGGTCTAGGAACTAATTCCCATACATTATTTCGAACAAATTGATGAAGTTCTTCATGCATAAAGTTTACCCAATTAGTATCTTGAAGTGCCTCATCTACTTTTTTCGGTTCGAATTGGGACAGATAACATGAATGTGTAATTACACTTAAGGCTTTTGACCTTAATCTCATGTTGTCATTCAGACTTCCCAATATATTTGAGGAGGGATGATTAAGCCTTACTCTAGAGGAAAGACCTTTAACTAGAGATGTAGATGTACCTTTCTGTTCTGATGAAGGACTAAACTCATGTTAAACCTGTTGAGTCTCATGAACTGGAGTGGATGGTTCAGGACTTGATGGCACAGAAATTGCATCATTCAACACCATTAGCTCCTCATCACTATGTTTCCCAACATAATCAACAGGAAGAGAATCATTAACCTCCATAGGCTTATCTTGAACCGGAGTAGTACTTTCTGAATATGCTTCTGGACATACTTCATCATTGGTCACAACATTTGACGATTCCATGACAGTTTTGGTTCTCAGATTATACACTCTATATGCTCTACTAGTAGAGAAGTACCCTAGAAAATATCCCTTGTCACTATTTGCATCAAATTTCTCTAGGTTCTCTCTATCACGTAGAATGTAACAATCACTATCAAATATCCTGAAACACTTAACGACCGGCTTCTTTCCTCTCCAGAGTTCATAAGGAGTCTTCTTGGAATCAGGTCTAAAATACACCCGGTTGAGTGTATGGCAAGCAGTGTTAACTGCTTCTCCCCAGAAAGATTTTGGCAATTTTTTATTGTGCAACATGACACATGCCATCTCTTGAACGACCCTATTTTTCCGTTCAACTATTCCATTTTGTTGCGGTGTCTTAGGTGATGAGAATTCTTGATGTGTGCCTTATTCATTGCAGAAGGTAGCTAGCTTGGTATTCTCAAATTCTCTTCCATGGTCACTTCTGATTCTGGCTACCACAGTATATTTTTCAACCTGCAATTTCTTACACAGATGTATCATCTTCTCTGGAGCCTCAGCTTTATCTTTCAAAAGCATAACCCAAGTATATCTGGTAAAGTCATCCACAACCACTAGAATATACTTCTTTCCTCCTAAACTCTGAACTCGAGCAGGACCCATAAGATCAATATGCAGTAACTCCAGAGGTCTTGAAATTTGAACACTAGCCATAGACAGATGTTTAGATTTTATCTATTTACCTATCTGACATAGTCCACATATGCACTTATCTATCTTCTCAAACTTAGGTAAACCAACAACAGCATCACATTTGGAAATCTTTTCTAACTGCTTATGACTTGCATGCCCCAACCGTTGATGCCACAAATCAACTTGGTCAATCTTTACACTAAAACACTTGTTGCTTATGCTTGGTGTCAATCCATAATAGTTGTCCGCTGTCTTTACACCAACACACATACAGTCACCTCTTCTATCAAGTAACATTCATACTTAGTGAAGAGAACATTTAGTCCATTGTCGCAAATCTGACTGATGCTAAGTAAATTTGCCTTCAGTCCATCAACATACCAAACATCTTCAAAGACCGGTAATCCTGGGATGTCCACAGTTCCAATGCCTCTGATGACAGATTTGCTTCCATCTCCAAAAGTGACTGTCCCAATCTTTCCTTCAAAGAGAGTCTTGAATAATCCTTTGTTTCCTGTCATATGCCTGGAAAAACCACTATCCAAATACCAAAGACAAGAATCACGTGCCTTTAAGGCGGTTAAGACAGTATAACACAAATAATTATTACCATATATGATAAGACCAAGACGTTCAAGGAAAGATTTAACAAACTCAACAAGAGACAAATACACAAAGTAAGCAAGTTGATGAATAAGCAAAAAAAATTTCCAAGAATCCATAACAAAGGGGTTAAGGATCAGCTCAGTGATCAAAAGATCAACAACAAAAGAGCTACCCGCTCTGATACCACTTGATAGTTTTTAGACCCCTTAAAACAATTGATTTAACCTAGGTAATTAGCCAAGTTGTTACTTAGTCCAATTTAACAAATCTAGGTTATCACAATAATAAAGATCAAATCATGCAAAGCAACGGAAAATAAATAATACAAGATATGATCACCTAGGAAACCAAACCGGTAAAAACTTGGGAAGGATTTGACCTAGCTATCCTCAAGGTAAACTTGAATCCACTATCTTGAAAGAATCGAAGTTCATACAATAAGACTTACAAGCCCCCACGCTCGACTTCTTATTGCTACTAACCAGTAGAACTTACTGACACGACCACGTGCAAACTTTGAATTCACGGACTCCTTTTTTGGATTCACCACCAGATACAAGCACATCCGCTTGTGTTTTCTTTAAACTTCAATGGCAGCAACTGCATTGATCATCAAGGTATAGATAAATCTTCTCCTTGAAAAACCTAAGTTTGTGTAAAGGAAAGCTCCTTTAGATCTCACAAGAGATTTACACAAACCGCAATTATGAACAATACTAAAACGTAGCTAGGGTTTGCCTTTTATACTTAGGACAAATAAGAAACCCTAAAAACGTTTTAAAACACTTAGGGTTGAGTTGGAAAAATCTGCAGAAAATCATTCTACCCGAGCTTCGATCGATCGAGCCTATCTTTCGATCGATCGAGCCAGGCCGAAAGGCACAATGCTTTCCTGCTTTAACTCGACTCCAACTTTACATAAATGCACAACTTTGAGCTAGTCTAAAACACTTCTAAACACATTGTTTTGATCATGGTTTGCCAACAATACAAATTAGAGTTCTAAATACATAAAATCCTAAGACTTTAGAACCTAACAAATTTGTTAAGTGTTGTGAGTTTTTAGTTTGGGTATGGGCCTTTCGATGGCAAGCATGTGGTAGTTTTGACTCTTTTGAGATTAGGTTGATTGTTGCGGCTAAAGATGCAGAAGCAATGACAAGAAGAGGAAAATAAAAATAAAAAAAGCTCAAAGGCTAGTGCTCTCATACCATGTAGAAAACTTGTGATGGAGTGATAGAGAACAAGAAAAATATGGGAGATTTACATGCACGGAAGTGTTCAATTGTGGTGGTTATTAAAGATATAAAATATTAGTTTGAATAAAACTTGTGTAATGGGGTATTTATAACCAGCTTATATGAGGGAAGTGCCCAAGAGTTTATAAACATATAGTTAAGTTTACACTAAATTCATGTGGAATACTAGGATTATAACAAAATATCCTACTATGGCTAAGGAATCACACTGAGTCTGAATTATGGCTTTCAAATTTTAAAGCACTAATTATGTAATATAAACTACAGAATAATTCTAATAACATATGTTTGCATTCTAACATATCCAGTGTATTGATACACTAGACACAAGTTGTGTCCTAATAACAATTAAAAATGCAAATCACTTTCAATCACAAGATGGTTTAGTAACCTTATGATTTAAGGTATATATTTCATAGATTGAACAAAATAACGTCACAATTTCTCATACATAATAACAAAAAAAATCCGTGAAAACTAAAATACAATAACTATAATTACACAAAGAAAATCCTGCACGCTAAGAAATAACCTAGCAAATGCTAGTTGTAAGATTAGACTGATCTTACAACTAGCATTTGCTAGGTTATTTCTTTCACCAACCCTCATGAAAACCAGCCATGTAGACAAAAACCATGACTAGTACCAGTTACATGTACATTAATACTATCTATAATAACCACGAAGCATTCTTATTGGGTGTTTGAAAAACCACAGAAACAGTGGATAGAGTGTATTGTTTATTGGTAAACTATGACTTCACTAACCCCTTTGAAACTCCCACCTAAAAATGCGAAGTTTTACATGACTAATAACCCAAAGTTTCACACACACAGTTCTCCTTTTCTAAGTTTTCTCATTAACCAAACATAACAATTAGAAAAACAACACTTTCAAACAAAAATACTAACAAATACACAAGGTCATTTTCTTTCCCTTTCACTTTCATATTCCATGATTTTCTCAGCAACCAAAGAGGAATTAAGTGAAGACAAAAGAAAGAAAGGAGTAAGAATACCTTGCCAATACTTAGAACATGTTTCACAAACCAGGAGCCAGGACCATAAACAAATTGTAGAAAAAGAAAATAAGGAAGGGAAGGAGAACGTTTTCGTATATAAGACTTAGAAGTAATCCTTTGAATACCCAGTTTTATAATACATGATAATACATTTCAATATAACCCATTTTTATAATGGGAATTACATACACAACCAAAATTTTGAAATTTGATTTGATTGCTTCAATTCCACAATTTTCTCTATCAATCTTTTTTTTTTCCCCAAAAGATCAATTTTTTCATTTATTCCAATCCCATGCTTTTCTCCTCTGAATAAAGATATGAGAGAAATTAAACAGACTGAATATTGTTGTCATATTAAATAACAGGGTTCAAGCTGAGCTGATGGAATCAGACATGCTTTTGCAAGGAGCTAGCGGTGAATAAACCAGTCTAAGTCACAACATGAACCCTATTTTCCCCTTATTTAATTATTTATTAAGAATCAGGTCACAACATGAACCTACACTAGCCAAATCAAATATAACAGCTTAAGACTAAATATGTCTCCACTTCTGCTCAAATTACAGGCTGATTTATTTCTATTTATTGGCAGTGTAACTGGAAACATGTACATAAAAATAGGGAAAATCATAGAATACTCTGGAGTATAATAAACAAATATTAACTTTTCTCATATGAAAAGTGAGTTTTACGATGAATTTAATTAGTGAAATCTATTATATTTAATCTAATCCCAATTTAGTGGAGTGTGTAATATGAAATTAGTAAAGGTTAACAATTACTTTTGTTTTTCTGCAACGAGATTGCTTCATAAGATGTTGCAATAAATATACTAGATACAAAAGAAAACAAAACAAAAATAAGACAAATTAATGAGCTAAAAGCATAAAACAAAAAGTTCGAAAACATCAAAACCCCGTTAGAGAAGCAACACCTTTATCCTTCTCCTAGTGTTTTGTGACCAAACATTTTCCCAGACGCCTCTTTTCAATGACATCGACTCCAGTTGTAGAAACACAAACCCTTCTCCTTGATCCTTCTTATGAAGATAATGACGTTTTCTTCCAACACATATATGACCTGTTATTTCACCAGCATTCCTTTATTATGAGAGCTGAGGATACCGTAACTGAAGCTGTAGCTAACAGCAACATGATGAATTCCAACAACAGCGACATCAATGTACACATGGCCGAGCACATCCCCAGAAAAAGATCAAGAAAAAGAGATCAGCGTATCAAGATTAATACTGCTCAAGGACCAAGGGAAAGGAGAATGAGATTGTCCGTTAAAGTTGCCCCGGATTTTTTCAAACTGCAAGATTTGCTAGGCTGTGACACGGCCAGTAAAACCCTTGAGTGGTTACTCATAAATTCAAAAGATGAAATTAAGAAGCTGGAAATAGAGAAGAAGCACAGTTTCAGCGTTGGTGTCAAGGGTGCTTCTTCTACTTCTAAGTGTCAAACTGTGTCTGGCATTGATCCTGTGGCAATTCATGACAGAGATCAGCAGAACAGTGTTTTGGAAGAGAAAACTTCGAAGAAAGAGAAGAAGATTGGGCAGTCAGTGTTACGCAAGAGTGCATTTCACCCTCTTGTAAGGGAGTCAAGGAAGAAAGCAAGGGAAAGGGCACGGGAGAGGGCAAGAGTAAAGATGAGGAGTCGGGTAGATGAATCGAAGTTATGTGAAGTGGCAAGCAATTGTAACTTAAGCCAATTAGGTTCTTGGAGTAAATTTGAATCTGGAGAAGAATCTGGAACCCAAAGCCATAACATGAACACTTTTGAGCTAAGGGAGCTACCTGAGTCTGAAGAAGGAAGCGTTCACGCCGGAGAACATTTAGGGGCTTCAAAAGCCATGGTTGACGATGATTATTTGCTGATTTTCAATTCTCACAATACTGGAATACTCCCGGAGGTAAGTTCCAAAAAAACAATTCTGGAATTTTACAAATATGTTGTGTAATTAATAGTCCTATAAATGTACTCAATCTAAGCATGCATAGTCAAACAAATAGTGTCAAGTTGTACATTCTTCATATTTCTGACCACCTCAAATAATTGGTTGCAGCGTCAATTTGCAGACTTTGAATTCTTTGACGAACCATGGGACGCCTACAAATAAAATATGCAAACAAGGATTATCTCTCAGATGCATCAAGAGAATAAACATTTGAAGTATGACAGATGATGCTTGCTTTCTTTTTGAAATGTAATATATAACAAAAGTATCTCTCCTTGTGCAATTTTTTCTTAACTATCTCGTGAACGATTGTTGTGCCTTTCTCTTTATAAGAATGTGTATCTTTCTTTTGCTTATGTCTCAAATGCAAACTTATGGTCTTTCATGCAATGGTAAATATGCACTAACAATTATAAATTCCAATAGATGTTTAAGAGATATTATGGTGGAAGGAACTCAGTTTAGGTTTTGGATATTCTTGATATTGAAGTGGGTTCTTGATAATTTGGATGCTAGGATTTTGGTATTTAAGGCCTTTAGGATTTCGGGTATTGCTATAGGGTTAGGGTAATTGATGTGTCGAGTCAATTCTTGAAGTGGAATGTGTCCAGGGTTTGTTTGGAAGAAATTCTGGGGTTTAAGATGTTAAATGGTGCATGAAATGTGGCATACGTTGAGAGAGTTCCAACCTCCAAAAGAAATAAAGATCAGAGAAAGAATGAGACTACTTCATGGGAGTTAAGGCACCTTGTTACAACCTTCAACTTGTTTCAGCTTCCTTTAGTCTCACAACATTATCCCTCCCTAAGGCACCTTGTCTATAAGGTGAGGAAATTGTGACATAACACCAAATATTTCCATGCTCATCATGGAAGACATTACTTACTTCTTCATCCAATTCTTGAACATAGGCTATCGCTTGTGCACTTGGAATGGCTGGCACCCTTCTATTGAGAAGAGCTTCAAGGACCTGCACTTGTGACCAACATACCATTTTTTTTAATCACAATTGTAGCACAAGCGCTTCTTTAGTCATCCTTCCGTTTGCACCAAAGAAATCTTTTGGATGAGTATCGTAGGATTTTGTTCTATGATGGGGTCACTCATTGGTTTTACATCTTTGATGGGAAGCTTGCCCTTATCTTGTGGTGCCTTGATGACCTTCTTACATGAGGTGAGGCCGAAGGAAGCGTTTAATAAGGGAGGATTCAATATCCTATCTAGAATCCTTATTTGATCCCTTAAGCCACTTAGGAAGCAGTTCAATTTGTGACTCTCTGAGAACCCCTTAATTCGGTTGGAAAGAGACTTGAATTATGCTTTTTAACTACCCATCATTGATGTTTATCTTCATCCTATAAGAGCCCCCAATGGATCATCATAAGTTGTTGATCCAAACATGATTTGTAGGGCCTTTAAAAAAGCCTCTGAGCTATTGAATATGCCTAATTCCTACGCATCTTTGAACCATACTAAGGCTTCTTCCTCAATGTGAAGGGAGGTAATAAAAATCTTTTGGTGTGCTAGGGTGTTGTAAAATTTATAGACTTTGTTTGCCTTGTATACCTAACAAGAAGGATCTTCTCCCTTGAATCTTAGGAACTCAATCTTGATGGACTTCAACAGATTTGGAGCAAAGGCTTCCTAAATGGTCAATGGAGTTTTGGTAAGTTGCAATGGTTTTAGGGAGTTGTGAAATTCCTTCGACTATTATGAATTGATGCTCTAACACCAATTGTATGCAGCCTGGTTTAGAATTTGGATATTCGTGGAATTCAAGTGGGTTCTTGATGATTTGGATGCTAGGGTTTTGTATTAATTCCTTTAGGGTTTTGGGTATGGCTTTAGGGTTAGTGTAATTGATGTGTCGAGTGGGTTCTTGAAGTTGTATGGATCTATAGTTTATGTGGAAGCACCTCTAGAATTTTGGGTGTTTAATGGTTTGCATAAAATGTAGCTTACTTCGGGGAAGCCACGACATCCAAGAGAAGTATAGATGAGAGCAAGAATGAGACTACCTAAAGGGCGGGCGTCACCATCTCCAAGAAAAGGAGAAAGACTAAAGAGAATTAACAACAAACAATGCAACAATTGGATTCCTCTTTGTTATCATCAGTAATGATTTCATTGTCTCGTTTCTACAACTCATGCATTATTCCCATTGGCTACAAATGGCTCATTCTTATTGGATTAACTAATTAGGTATGCTTAAATAATATCCATGTGTTTAATGTGTTACATGTGCACTAACTCTAACTAATTGTAACAAACTCTTGAACTAACTACAAGACATGTGCTTTAATCAATCCAAGCATGTGCCACAATCACAACTGATCTTATGTATGTTCAGTCAAGGCTTCTGCAAATGCATGGCAGTTTGTAGGAGCTACTCATGAAATTTGAGCACCATTCGACAAGCTAGTGCCAATCATCACTTCAAGGGCCAAATCAACTACTAATTGGAGCAATCTATTTTCCGGTCAGTGAATCCTTTAATGCTAGGATTTTTCAACTTATTTCAGCTTCCTTTGGTCTTCTAATATCATGGCCCAAAAAGTCCAAACCTATTATAGGATCATGTCCTAATAGAGTAAGCACACTAATCTTAGGGTCATTCTTGGGTTGGTGATGGTGGTGCAAGCTTTGATGGGTGATGATTGTGGTACATGTGGCCATGAGGTTCAACATGACTGAATAGGTAACTAGTTTTTTTGGTGTATCAAAACATTGTCCAAGATGGAATTTGGCTCTATTACTATGTTGAAGTTGTTGAGTGATTGAAAGAGAGTAAAGAGAAAAACAGAAGCAAAATAAGGATTTAACGTGGTTTGGCTTGACAGTTACATCTTTGCTATGTTGGAGTAGTGTATGTTAAAATGAACTCATTATAGGATTTATATATTAGAGCATCCTTGATTTTTGATATTTTCTCCCATCTTTTATATTTGGAAAAGTGTTAGGGTTGCTATGGTTTCATGTTTGTGGATTAACTTCCCAAGTGCAGTGCAGTGGATGAATTTGGTGTTTCTTTTGAGATTGGATTGAATAGAGACTTGAGTGATCAATGATCCGTTTTCAGGTCATGTTTTCAAAGTCTATTGGCACCTAGTAGTACAATTTCAACATATCATTATCAATCATCTCATTGCATCACATGACAAGCAAGGAAATTAAATTCCCACAATAGACATGTAGGTTCATCAGGAAAGCAAATAAAGAAATTAAAAAGAAACATTAATGTTTGCTAAAGGGGGGATGGAGAGGTGTGACTGTGGGAATGTTCAGGGTTCCTAATTAAGAGCATGCAAATAATAACAATGATACTACACAATTAGCTTGACGAAAAAGTAAAGTTCGAATTCAATTTGATATGTATGACCAAAGAACTAAGAATATTAAAAATAAATATTAATAAAAGTAGTATAAAACATTAAAACAACAACCCTAGAATAAGTATTATTCTATACAAGACGACATCAACATCCTAAACATGTAGATCTACTAGCCTTTTCTTGAATAGTGATGTAATTTAGCTCAAGTAGGACTGTTTTCACTTTAAAAAATTACCTTCATCCTTGTTGGCGAGCTATAGTTATCAATGGAAAAAGGTTCGAGTTCTCGTGGGAACTATGATTGCAATTTCTGGTAATTGCAATTTTTGTAAACGCAGCTAAAGCTCGCGTTTTTTATAGTGTATACATAAAATTATATGCGTCTTCTCTGATCTATGTATTAAACTTTAGTTGATTAGTTTTTTTTTTTTTTTTTTTCATTTTAGATCTAGTGTTTTCATATTCTGAACAAGCTGGTTGTTTTATTAGCCAAATTTGGGCACAATCTTGTAATTCTAAAGTTGTATGGATGGAGGAAACTCCATCTCTCATTATCAGCCTAGTAGCTAAGGATGTATCCATTGCATATTTTGTTTTCTAAGAAAATAAAAACTCTTAACTTCAATCTATTAAAAAAAAAAAAAAAATCTTCAAGTTAAATTTACCATGATAGACATATTTAAAATTTAAAAGTTAAAATCAAACTATTTATTAAAGCTTCCTTTCTAAAGAGTTTTTTTATTTATTTTTTATTTTTTATATTATAAAGAGTTTATTTGGTTCTTAGAAATTGTTGGAAATTATTAATTTTGAAAAGTCTATAGGGAAAATTTTTATTTGTCTAGGATCTTATCTTAATTGCATCTATCAACTCAAAAGTTCTCTCTCCATTTTTCTCCTATAACTCTATAATTAAAACTATGTTTGGTTGGAAGGATGGAAATATGAAAGGATGAAAAATATTTGTGCTTTCTATCATGTGTGTTTGCTATGGAGGATAAAAAAGTGGTATGAGAAAAAATAAATATAAATTTCCTTTGTTTTGTTAAGAAAAATAAGACGATGGAAAATGTAATTTGTTTAAATTTATTGTCATGCTCTTATTACATAAAAATTAATTCTTTTTACACACGTTATAAATATATATATATATAGTTTAATATTTTTAAAATTATTTTTTAGGTTCTAAAAGTTTAGAATTTTTTGGCTATAGATTGACCCCGGTTAATTAATTCAATTACCTAAGTTGATTAATTAGGTCAGATTACATGAAATCGTGGAGGCACCAACAAATCACCAAATAAACTAAATACAGCGGAAATTAAATTGATATGATGATTTGTTGACGAATGGAGAAAACCTCTTGCAAAGCAAAAACTCCACTGGGTGAATTTCAGGTCACCACTCCCAATAATCCACTAATCAAGAATCAAACGGTTACAAGTATGAGGAATCTTACCACTACCCTGGTTTATCCCAAAATATCAACCTGCAGTTGAATCTTCACTTCAATACCCAATTGGATTTGATCTTGTAGTTGACTTCTTCGTATGCACAGATCCTACTACGTGACTAACTCCAGTAACTTGATTGATTGTTGTTGGCTGCAAAGTTCTTCACTTCAAAGTACGTTGAAGATCAGGAAGCACTTGGTTACCGCACTTGATGACTTTTAAAATAAGTATTTTATATGACTAGGGTTGTAGAGAGAGAAACCATAATCATCCAAGTCATTATGGGACGAAATTTAGATCTGAGAATTTTGAATTTGTACGTCTCGATAGATTGAGTTTGTGTTGAGCTTCCTCATTAAACCTTGATAGATGCTAGTGTCAAGTCTAGTGTCGAGCTTTAATGAAACGACTTTTCTTCACTTGTTTCTTGGATCTATCTTCATGTTTTTAATGATACCACTTGTAAAGTAAACTTCACACACTTGTTATATTAAACCTAATTTTGATATATCCAATTACAAGTAAAATATGTTTTGTCAAAGGATAAACCAATACATGAAAAATATGACTCTAATAAGAATAATGGCAAACCAAGAACACAAACTTGTCTAGGTATAGATCATAGAGTCTATAGGGTATATTAGACAATGCTTAAGGTTCTGCAAATTAGAATACAATAACAAAGAAGCTACAGGTTCAAGAAAACAAAGTCTGATAGGTTCGACCATTCGAAGCTGTAGCTCAATTGATCGAAGCTCGATTCTATAGAATTTTATTTAAAGCCCAATAGCTCATCAAACATTTAGGGTTTCAGTCCAGATTCACCAAGTATATAAAGAAAACCCTAATGCATGTTTTTCAAGTCTTGGAGAGCTACTCTTTTGAGATCTAAGAAATTTTGTGCCTTATACTCTTTCAAGCATTTATTGGAAATCACACTCACACCATGAGTATCGGCAGAATCAAGTTGCAACCCAAGCTTCAAATATTAAGTGTACTGAAGATCATAGCGTGAACTAGATGTTCATGTTGGAACAAATTCATATAAGAGAAGTCTATTGGATTTAGAGCTAAGTTTGTTAACTTTAGTTAGGTTTACTACAAATTAAATATTCTGACTATAAATCTCTATCTAATAGTAGATTGTTCTTCTTGGATTGGTCCTCCTAGATTTTTTTACCTTAAAACTAGTTTGTTTCATTAGTTTTCTTGAGTTGTCATATCTTGTGTTATTTAATTTTCTATTGTGCATTATATGTTTGATTTTTTTTTTTTTAAACTTAAGGCTTGCATAATTAATCTAATTAATAACTTGGCCTTAAAATTAGTTAAACAATGTTTGTCTCAAGGGTCTAAAAACTAACATTATTTGTTTAATTTTTCTATCAATTATTTGTTTTATGCTGTGGGAAAATGTATGGAAAAGTGATTTCTTTTCTTTTGTACCTATTGGGTTTATGATGTTAACACCTCTGAAAAGATGGTTGAATTATTATGTATAGTAGTTGTGTGTAAGTATTTAGTTCATTAGGTAATTGTTGGAAGTGTAGCTAAGTCAGTACATCCTTACGTCTTAAAAAAAAGTACATCCTTATGGACCCAAATTTGGGAAGATCAGTTTTTGGTAGATTTTGGCAGAATTCATCAAGGCATCTTATTTTACTTCCCTTGTGAACCAAACCAAGGAAAAATCATAATTTTCATTTCATTTTTCTTTCTTAAGTTTTCCATCCACCCCTTTACTCCAACTAAATACAGTGTAAGAGTTTCCGAGTCCTAGGTGTGTCAACAAAAGTACATCAAGTTCCCTTTGTTTTCTAAATAAGACTCTCCCTTTGTTTTGTATGGCCATTAATGTTTCCTTGAATTTTAGCATCTATCACTATCGTCAGAGCCAATCTTTGCAGCCTCATTTTAGCCCACATCACTGTCTCCACATGGCAGCAACTTCCAATCACCACTTGATGCAACAACTTTTCGGTACAGCCAACAAGGTGTGGTTAATCCATCTTCCCTATAATTTTTGGCATGAACAAAGCTGAACTTACATGGGAAATACTAAAAACTGAATTCCAAGGCTCTAGCAAGGTTAATTGTGTTAAACTAGGAACTTAATGGAGAGAATTTCATAATTTGGCAATGAAAAGTCTAGGAGAAAACTGTTCATTTATCTAGAAAACTCTCTATATATTTAGGTTCTAATCTCAACTACATGTCTTATAATTAAATCAATGTATACAAATTGATACAGGGCATTAACAATATCTTTATAAATGTTTCTGTTAGGTTTTAAGACTTTAGGAACTAATGTATTAGAACTTCAATTTATAATGTGTTGGCAAACCCTGATCAAAACATAGAGCCTAGGTTTAGGTTTGCTCAAAGTGTGTTTTCTTGTAAAATTGGAATCGAGTGATTGCAGAAATTATTGGACTAAATTTGTAAGGCTCAATTGATCGAAAATTAGACTCGATCGATCGAATCTCGTGTAGATTTATTTTTCTACAAAAATTCCAATACAGCCCAAGCTCATTTGACATGTAGGGTTTTGTGTTTTATTCTAAGTATAAAAGGAAAAACCTTAACTACGTTTTAGAAGTCTTTGAAAAGTTGTGTGTTGAATTTTTTGTGAGATCTAGAGGTGTTTACCTTCATACACACACTTAGGGTTATCAAGATCAAGATTCGTCTCAAGAACTTGATGATCTCTTCAGTTGCTGCTTAAAGAACTTAAAGAAGATATGAAACCTTTGAGTGGGGTCTCAAAGTCACAAGGAAGAGAACTTGTAGTTGCAGTGGATCAAAGAAAGAAGTAGTCCGTGGACTCGGAGTTGTCACGTGGTCATGGTAGTAAGTTTTCTACTTGAGGTAGCAATAGGATGTTAGTGGTTTAAGCCTTATTATACAAACTTCAATTCTTTCATAGTGGATTTGTTTTACCATGAGTATAGTTAGGTTAAATTCTCCCTAGGTTTTTTACCGGTTAGGTTTTCCTAGGTTATTATATCGTTGTATTCTTTATATTTCCGCATTATTTACATGATATGATTTTATTGTGTTAACCTAGGACTGAATAATTTATCTAAGTAATCACTTGGCTAAATAACTAAGTTAAACAACTTGTGTTAAGGGGTCTAAAAACGTACAAGTGGTATCAAAGCAGATTAGCTCTTATGTTTTTAGATCTTTTGATCTCAGAGTTGATTCTTGATCCCTGTTGTCATGGAACACGGTAACTCTCTTGTGATCCCACCTCACTTTGACGGGAACAACTATGTCTACTGGAAAATAAGGATGAAAGCATTCCTGAAATCTATTGATGAGAGAGTTTGGAATTCCATTGAATACGGATGGGAGAAATCGACTACTCTTGTAAGCGAGTGGTCAACTTCTCAAAAAGAGGCAACCGCTTGTAATAGCAAAGCCATGAATGCTATTTTTAATACTGTTTCTATGGAGGAATTCTAGAGAATCTCAAATGTTGAGGTTGCTCATACTGCATGAAATATTCTCAAAATTGTGCATGAAGGCACAAATGCAGTTAAGATTAATATATTGTAGCATTTAACTACTAGATTTGAAAGCATTAAAATGTCTGATGATGAATGTTTGGTTGAATTCTATGTTAAACTAAATGATATTGTTAATTCTGTTTATAATTTGGGTGAAATTTATGATCAACCTAAGATTGTTAGGAGGATATTTAGATCCTTAACTGAGGACTTTAGACCCTTAACTGAGGACTTTAGACCCAAAGTGACTGCCATTACTGAAAGTAAGGATGTTGACTCCATCCCTGTTGATGAGCTTGTAAAATCTCTCTAATCCTATGAGCTAGACCTACCTAAGACAAACAAATCCAAATCAATGGTGCTTAAGTCAGTTGATGATGTTGATGGGAATGGATGTGATGATGAACGCTCTTTTACAGAGATTGCATATCTTGCCAAAAACTTTAAAAACTTTCTTAGGAATAACAATAGAATGGCAAGAGGTAAAAACAATGCTGAACCTAGGAATTTTAAGAGGATTGAACCCACTAAAGTGAACAATACTGATAAATCTAAAGAAAAAGTAGGTCAAACCTTTAGTAATTCACTTGGTCAATAATGTTTTGGTTGTTAAGGGTATGGTCATGTGAAATCTGAATGTCCTACATTCTTGAGGTCAAAGGGTAAATTTATGGCTGTAACCCTTAATGATGATAAAGTTTCAGATCATGAATCTGGTAGTGATGAGGATGAAAATTTCATTACTTTCACAGCTATTGCTGTGGTTGATGAAAGTGTTGTGGTTGAAGAGAACCCTTCTAATGGGGAATTCTCTGAATGTGTTGATTTGCAAGAAACTTTTAATAAGCTATGCAAGGTTGTTGCAAAGGATACAATGAGTGTTGACTTAGGTTTAAAGAAGATTGCTTCCCTTGAACTTGATAAGAAAAATTTGTTGTTAAAATTGCTTGATGCTAAAGAATTGATTAATAAGGTGAAGACTGAAAACATGATGTTGCTTGATAAGATTAAGAATTTAGAACTAGAATTATCTGTTACTAGAGAACAAACAAATAGGTATGCTAGTTCTAAACTTAATCATATGTTGAGTGTTTAAAAGTCTTCATTTGACAAAACTGGTTTAGGTTTTGTAGATAGTATCTCGATGTCTGAAACTCATTTCACAAACTTTGTTTTTTCTTTTGAGCCCCCCAAAAGTGAGATTGTCAAACTAGTAGAAGTTACACCACCTCCTAGGAAGATTAGGATTGATCTTAAAGAGTCTAAGCCTAAGAATCCTAACCTCCCTAAGGATAAGATGCATGATAGACCTTTGTGGGTTTGTCATTTTTGTGGAAAGTCTGGGCATATTCGCCAAAATTGTTTCAAGTTGCAAGCTGCAAAGCGAGCAAATAAGCCAAAAGTACCTGTGCCACAAGCACAAGATCCTATGGTACTTATTGGTGAATTGGTAAAGGCTTTAAACCTTTATATCAATCCTGGAGTTGCACATCATTCTAATATGAATAATAACTCCAATGTCAGAGTTGCATCTAAGAAGTTTTGGATGCAAAATGCTCAATTTAATTGAGTCTTTCTGACATGGTCTTTGTGCTTCATCTTAATACTCTTTGTAATCTTTCTTCTTTTGATGTTTTGTTTTCTTTTTGTTTTTAGGATTTGCATTGCATTACATTCATGCATTTCATGATAGGTTGTTTTTGCTATTCCTTTTAATAAAATAAAAATAAATAAAAAAAGGGAAGAAGAAATATGTTTTGTATTATATATCTTGGACTTGTAATCAAGATTGACCTATTATCTTTACATAACATGCTTGTGCACCTTGTTTAGCTTGGATGAGCTTATTTTTATTGCACTTTGCTAGTTTTAGCTGTGTAGTGCATGTTGTGTGGGAGTTGTTTATAGTTTTTGATCACATGATCTTGTTTTTGAAGTCACATGCTTTTGATTGTTAGGATTGGAACCTAATGAGAAATGCATAAATAATCATCTCACCACTATTTATTAGCCAATCATAAACACCTTAGTGCATATCATAAGATTTTGTGCTTGAGAAAGTGTAGCACATGCACAAAAAGAACATAAGGTGTAGCCTCAGATTAATAATAAAATTGGTGTGTACATTATTGGGCTATAATATAGATGACACTAAGAAATAAAATTGGTGTGTACATTATCTGGCTAAAATATCAATTTCACAATGAAATAAAAATGGTGTGTACATTATGAGGCAAAAAAAAAAAAAAAAAATTACATGATTGCAAGCTTGTTTTCTAGGAGATGTGAGAGTTATATGATGTAACTCTTCAGGTGATAGTCTCTTTCAAACTTATGTGATAAATAATGTAGAAATTGTGATTGATTACCTAATGTAGAAATTGTGATGAACAACTTTTCGGTACAGCCAACAAGGTGTGGTTAATCCATCTTCCCTATAGTTTTTGGCATGAACAAAGTTGAACTTACATGGGAAATACTAAAAACTGAATTCCAAGGCTCTAGCAAGGTTAATTGTGTTAAACTAGCAACTTAATGGAGAGAATTTGACAATTTGGCAATGAAAAGTCTAGGAGGAAACTGTTCATTTATCTAGAAAACTCTATATATTTAGGTTCTAATCTCAACTGCATGTCTTATAATTAAATCAATGTATATGAATTGATACAGGGCATTAACAATATATTTATAAATGTTTCTGTTAGGTTCTAAGACTTTTCCATCTTCCCTATAATTTTTGGCATGAACAAAGCTGAACTTACATGGGAAATACTAAAAACTAAATTCCAAGGCTCTAGCAAGGTTAATTGTGTTAAACTAGCAACTTAATGGAGAGAATTTGACAATTTGGCAATGAAAAGTCTAGGAGGAAACTGTTCATTTATCTAGAAAACTCTATATATTTAGGTTCTAATCTCAACTGAATGTCTTATAATTAAATCAATGTATATGAATTGATACAGGGCGTTAACAATATATTTATAAATGTTTCTGTTAGGTTCTAAGACTTTAAGAACTAATGTATTAGAACTTCAATTTGTAATATGTTGGCAAATCATGATCAAAACATAGAATCTAGGTTTAGGCTTGCTCAAAGTGTGTTTTCTTGTAAAATTGGAATAGAGTGGTTGCAGAAATTATTGGACTGAATCTGCAAGGCTCGATTGATCGATAATTAAACTCGATCAATCAAATCTCATGAAGATTTATTTTTTTGCAAAAATTCCAATTCAGCCTAAGCCCATTTAACGTGTAGGGTTTTGTGTTTTTCTCTAAGTATAAAAGAAAAAACTCTAGCTACGTTTTAGAAGTCTTTGAAGAGTTGTGTGTTGAATCTTTTGTGAGATCTAGAGGTGTTTACCTTCATACACACACTTAGGGTTATCAAGATCAAGATTTGTGTCAAAAACTTAATGATCTCTTTAGTTGCTGCTTAAAGAACTTAAAGAAGATCTGAAACTTTTGAGTGGAGTCTTAAAGTCACAAGTAGGAGAACTTGTGGTTGTAGTGGATCAAAGAAAGAAGTAGTCTGTGGATTCAGAGCTGTCACGTGGTAATAGTAGTAAGTTTTCTACTCGATGTAGCAATTGGATATTAGTGGTCTAAGTCTTATTGTACAAACTTCAATTCTTTCATAGTGGATCTGTTTTACCTTGAGGATAACTAGGTTTAATTCTCCCCAGGTTTTTTACCGGTTAGGTTTTCCTGGGTTATCATATCGTTGTGTTCTTTATATTTTTGCATTATTTACATGATATGATTTTATTATGTTAACCTAGGACTAAATAATTTATCTAAGTAATCACTTGGCTAAATAACTAGGTTTGAACAACTTGTGTTAAGGGGTTTAAAAACATACAGTTTATAAAAAAAATATTTATAACAAAGATTATGTGACAAATAATTTCATTCATAAGGGATCAAATTTGTGTTGTTAGATATCCTTGAATGAACCTAGAATCGTACCAGCTTTGACTACTGCAATGCCAACTTAGTTTAGTGTGCTTTATGACAAAATTATGATTAAAACATATTTAAATATGAAAGTTGGAAAACAAATTTCAATTTTATAGTTGTAACTTGTAACATTTTGTAGATGGTATAAGTACTGCTACCGCTGTGGTACTGGTACCTATAATGTAGATTCCCACCATAGCAATATTCACAAAATATTAATAAGGGAGCAGAGGTACGGGTAAAAAGAAATGAGAGTACATTCGCTGTAGCAACAACTCTATTTATAGCATTCATATAAAAAACAAATGAAGCTTATTAATAGACAAGAGAACTATTGAATAAAAAAAAAAAAAAAAAAAAAAAGAGCAATAAAGCATCCACTGTATGTTAGAATTTAGATTGGCGATATCCAATGATAGTGTAATATTGTAATATGGAAAAAGGTTGTAATGTGTTGGTTAAATGCTGAAGAACAAGATATATTTGTTTAAAAGGAGACTAGGAAAGTTTACCCTACATATGAATTGTTGGGGGAGAATATATATTAGGGAGAGTACTCTAATTGAGTAGTTAATTTAACGTATAGAGACGCACTTAATTCAAGAGGTTTAAACTCAATGGATATGAGCTTAACTATGTTATATTAACCACTCATTCTTCTTATTATTATTCAATGTGGAACTTCACTTACACTTGTATACCTAACAACTCCCTCTCACGTGTAAGTCTCTTTCTCTCTGTGAGTTTCAAGACCTCTCTGTGGGTCATGAACAATTCCTACTTGCTCCATCTTCCCATAATGGCTTTTTTCTTCATCAATTTGTCATTTGTGGGCCTCTCGTACGCTATCCATGAGAGCCATGTGTCAATTCCACATGCTCATCCATGGGAACCTTGCGCCACAGCATGATCTAGCACCATTGACAATACTTTCTTTGTTGGGTCTTTTTCCAGGATTGTTTGTGTGGGCTTTTATGGGCTTGTCTGGTGCAATATACCATCCCTGCTTCATATGCAAAAGGGCTCCAAGTACACGCACCCCCGTCCTGCTCCAACTACGAAATGAACCTTAATAACCTTGTCACTTTTGCCACACACCACCATAAGCTCTAATATCACTTGTTGGGGAGATAACATCTTGGGGAGATTCCAATTGAGTAGTTAATATAATATATAAAGATACACTTAACCTAAAAGGCCTAAACTCAATGGATATGAGTTCAACTATGTTATATTAATCACTTATTTTTCTTATCATTATTCAATGTAAGACTTCACTCACACATGCAACATAAATACTTATGGGTACATAATTTTGAGGCCATATCTCTGTGTGACATTGAGAGCTTTTCCCTTGTTTCAAACCATAGAACCCATTATTCTAGTTCTTGATCTTGCACCCCTATGACATATCTTTGATAAAAACCTAGAGAAACCATGTACTACTAAAACCACAGAATATATTCCTAACCTTGCATCAATGCATAAAATGTGATCCTAGAGTTTTGGAACGAAGTAAACGTACAATTTGTGAAGGGATTCATACAGATGAAGCCTAAAGGTACTGGAGTTACTATGATGATGTCAACTAGTTTTTTTTTGGGGGTTAGCAGAGTATAATGAAAAAGGTTTTATGAGAAGTATGTAAACTCCTTTTATAGTGAACTAGCCTATGCGCGTGTATGTTATAAGTTCAATTTGAAATATTTGATAAGAAATTATTTTTATGACAAATTTATAATTCTCGTTAAATATTATAATATTTGAGAAATAAGATTCAATTATAATATTTGAAAAATGTCAAATATAAACTTTTAAGATTAATATAATTTAGAATATGAACCTATTTGTTATGGTCAAATTTTTATATTTGGCATAATTCAAGTCAAAACGCACTTTTATGTATTTGAGACTAAGTTTTAAGTGTATCTAAATATGAACAAGGGGAACATATTGAAGACACAAGAGCACTACTTAAGAATTGTTGAATCTACTGCCATGATACCAAGTTTGACTACACTCAACCGATCGAGATTTATTAAATCTCTATACTACCTCAATACCTCTCAATCTATTGAACTACATGATTTCAAAATTTGGCAAAAACATTTTAATTTAAACCGATGGTATTTGTGGGTTTGAGTAATCCTAGTTGGAGAGACTATTTAAAGGCCCATTATTAAGCCCCACTTTAAATAAGGTTGTAAGGGCAAAAAACCTAAGGCTTTCATATTGAAACCCTAGACTCCACTTATTGAACTGGTGAGATCATAAAATTTATAAATAAATAAATAAAAAAGAAAAAAAGAAAAAAGAGATACTATTGCGACTCCTATGCACCTTTGGGTTCTGCACCAAATAAAGTCTTTGGCACCAACAGTTGAAGATCTTATTACTGTTTTTGTGTGAAGATCCTGCAACAATCAAGGATTGTTGTAGGGAATTAGTCATGGACAATGGTGTGCAAAGAAGAAGTTTGCTGCAATAAGTAGTCCAATTAGGATTAAATCTAAGTTTCATTATAGATCAGTAGGTTCTATTGTAGGTAGGTACTTTAGAATAGGGTAAAAGTCCTTATACTTGTTACATATATTTTTGTTAGTAGATTCTTTGAGAGTGGTAACCTAAAACTCACCCGATGAGATTTTTCTTGCGAAGGTATTCTGCATTGTGATCAAACCGTGTGTCAAACTTATTTTCTGTTGTACTTAACTTCAGTTTAGTGATATGATTGTGCCTTAATTGGTTTTGCATATAATTGGACTAATTAATCAACTTGGGTAATTGATTAATTAATTAAGGTCAATTTCTTTAATTCAACACTATTGTAATATTTTTTTTCGTAAATTGACAAATATTTAATTACTTTTCCAACTTAAGAATATAATTATTATTTTTATATTCATTGTGTGTTAAATTGTTTATGGATTTTGTTTGAATTTGTTTTATTCTTTAAGCCATCACATGGTATAATCTTAGGCAATTCGACTACTAGAGGTGTTAAACGAACTAAAATGACAATTCACCAAACTTAATTTTTTTGAACCTCAATAATTTATATTTTGAAATGAATACTAAACTTTGCTTAAATGAAAATATATTATACAATGCGCCACAAGCTACTATAGTTGAGGTTTATGCTTATATATATATATATATATATATGCTTATTGGAAGGTTCACATAAGAGCGTTCTCAAATCCGTGGAAGAAGAGTTAAGGTTGTTAGTAGAAAAGAGTTTAACCAAAACAAAACCCCCGGCCAGTAGAAAAATGGTCCAAATATGAACTTATTTAAGCCAACAATAGTAAAGGCATAAATGTCATCTTTTTGGAAGTTTGAAAAGAGGAATTCAAGAGAATATCCATGAGTGAAACAATCAAAGGGGCAAGGGTTGTCTTGGAATTTACTTATGAGAGAACAAAGACTGCGGGAAACTAAAAGCTATAAATGTCTCCAGATTCTAGGAGATTAGGAAATTCATGAGATCTCTACATGAGAGGTTCCATCCCAAGGTAACTACCATTAGCATGATCTTTGACACTGTCAAGATTGAGGGCTAAACTGGTTCACTTCAAACATATAAATTCTGCTTACCTCAGTCTAAGAAAAACAATTCCTGCCTTAAAATAGTCAGGGAAGAAGAGAGTGATACCTTTGATGAGGACTGGTTGAACGATGATGACCTAGCCTTGTTTGCTTTGAAGTTTAGAAAGTTCTTTATGCCTAGGCTGAATAATAACTTTAAAAAAGTAAATCCTTTAGACCTATTAATAAGCCCAAGAATGGATCCAATCGCAATTCTCGAAATGACAAGGACTTTAAGGCTAAGAATGAGAAAAACACACATGCACAAAGTGACATGAGTGTTCTAGTTTAGGGCATATTCGAAGCAAGTGTCTAAACTTTTTAAGGTCAAAAGGAAATGCAATTGATGTGACATTGTGTGATGAGTTTAAAAGTGATGGATTATATGATTCACCTAATGAGAGTAAAAGTTACCTAGTGTTGGCTAATTGCATGACAACTTTGGTTGTAATCTTTACAAAAATTTACTTGTAATGACAAGGCTCAATGTAATTTTTTTTCAATGTCAATTGTAATCATTTAGTGCAATCAAAGATGATTACAAGTCTGGAGAGTAATGAGAGTAGTGTCGTCCCTGACAAGGGAGCGGAATGGCAAGAGAGATGAGAGCAGTGCCATACCTGATAGAAGAGCTCCGACAAGCCAAGTCCCAACATCAATGAGGTGCAAATCAACCAGATTAGCAAGACAAATGAGTAATCACCAACGAGAGACTGTATATATCTTTTCCCTTTTTTTCAATTTTTTTCTCCTCTATGTCAAGACCGTGTTGGGACCTTGCCCTAGTCATGTTTGATATATATATATATATTCTGATGGAGGGAATTGGATGATGGGTTTGCTGTTTGGAATGCTAAGTTGCTTAGAGAATGAAAGGTTAGGCTAGCTCTTCAAGAGACACACTCTTGGAAAATATACCTCTCGGGTATAGGGTTTATTCACTCAAATTCAAATCAATCAATCAATCAATATATATATATAAAAACAGAGATTTCATGTGAGAGTGCATAAGGTCTTGCCACGTGGTGCTTTAATGTTGCATTTAGCTTTTTTTACCTTTTTTCATTAATTTTTTTTTTTACTGTTACCCAATAGATTATAGTAACTTATTTTTATTATTATATAAATTTAGCATTTTTTTAACCTCTTTTTATTAAGTTTTTTTTTTTTTTTAACCCAATAGATCATAGTAATTTCCTTTTACTATTATATACAATATGGACTACTCTTGACAATTAGACCAAAAGTTATTCTCTACAAAATGGACTACCTTATAAAAATAGACCAAACCTTATGAAAAACCCAAACCTAGTTATTACCTTACATATTATAAACCAAGTATGATTCTTCCCACTTGAAAATTAAAGCCAAAACTCTTACACAGTTACAAACTCTTTTCTGCCTCCCCCACATATAGATGATATTTCTAGAAAATCTCATTCTCATGAAATCATGTCTTCATTTTTCCCTAATTTCAATTCAATGTTCCATGCAATTTATGCAGACAAATTTTCCTTGTCATCAACCAATGCAACAAAAAATATATATATAAATCTTGAGATACCAAAGGTTGCTGAAATAATTGACAAATGCATATATCTAAAATTTATGATAACAAAAAATCTAATAAATAGCATATACTATCTCACAAAATGTCATTAACTTAATATTTTCTTTTAAAAAAATTTAATAATAGGAATGGTCAAAAACACAATCCTATACATTGAATAGTAAATATAAAATGCATTGAATGAGATCCTACGAAATAGGTTTGTTAATCATTTCAAATTATACTCATCATTTACATAAAAAAATAACAATACATCATATTATTTACATTAAAAAAAATACATATTAATTTCAAAGTTCATTGCAAGATGTGAATTGCTAGGGTATTGCAACAATAAGTAACATGGATACAACGATGGGTTGATATTACATTTTGTGCGTGCTTTGTGAAAGGAATGTCAAACCACAAGTAGGATCATTTTGGTGTGCAAAATGTGAAACAAAAACAAATCTTTCTATCCCAAGGTTAGAGACGCTCACATTAACTACATACTCTCCAAATATTTATAATATATTTATGTCACTATAACTACTATATATATATATATACACACAAAGTTCATTGCAAGATGTGAATTGCTAGGGTATTGCAACAATAACATCGATACAACAATGGATTGGTATTACATTTTGTGCGTGCTTTGTGAAAGAAATGTCAAACCGCAAGTAGGATCATTTTGGTGTGCAAAATGTGAAACAAAAACAAATCTTTCTATCCCAAGGTTAGAGACACTCACATTAACTACATACTCTCCAAATATTTATAATATATTTATCTCACTATAACTACTATATATATATATATATATATATATATATATACACAATTGCAAACTACTTTAGATACAGGATTAAAACTGAAATTTTTGATGCAACTGACAAAAAAAAATTTGTGATATTTGATTAAGATATTGCTGAAAAACAAACTGAAGTACAATTTATTTAAATTATTATAAAACTATTGATATTGGAGAATGAATCCCACGTGATTGCAACAAAAAAAAAAAAAAAAAAAAAAAATTTGGGAAAAAATGGATTTTCCTACTTCATTTGAATGAATTCAATTTAATGGATGGTTTTGAAAATTACATAGTTGCTAAAATTTTTGATGCACCTTCAAATGACAAAAAGGTATGGAAGAAAAAATATATATACACAATCCAATATGTTATATTAATTCTTTTTGCTGCACTATTCCAAAATTAACTAAAAATAAATAAATAAAAACATTTACAAAAAACCGTCACATCATTGAAATATAATATGAATGCAAATATATACCTACAAAAAATCTTAGCAACAAAGTCCAAATTTTGTAAGATCCAATCAAGAACCTCCCGGTGCCAATTCATTAGTGATTAACACAAATGATGCAACAAAAGGAAAAAAGTGATGAAAGCTCAAAATTTAAACAAATATAGACAAACTAAACTTCAAACGTTGAAGATGAAGAAACTAATGATGATAATAAGCATCACCATACTGCAATAACGAAGCATTGAAGAAAAAAAAAAAGATTTCGTAATGAAGCTTTTTATTATATCACATAATAAAAATCAATAATATAGTATTAATTAATATGCTTTTATCAACTTTTATTATACAATATTACTCCAAAGTTGTTTTAATTATTGCTCATTACTTGAACGGAATAATTATAATAGATATATGTGTGCAATTTATAATAGTTACTTTTTATGATAAACTCGTTAGTAACAAATTTTTATAATAAATATGCTATAATATATGTATAACATTTTCCAAAAACAAATTTACATAAAACATTACAACATTATCTGTGCATCGTACGGACAACTTACTAATAGTTACAATGAGGGTAGCTTTGCTTATTTATAGTTACGTAAGCAATTTGCTAATTAGTTAGGAAGTTAGCAACAAAAACCTATCATGTGGCCATTATTGGCTAAAGCCTAACAAACTTCTCTAACTAACAAACAAATTATTGCACTTGTCACTAACAACCTATCAACTTTCTATTACTAGTAATAAAGTCTATTACAAGTAAAAGGAACTACTCATCAAACAACATAAGCACTAGTGCTGATCATAAGAAACTAATGATTGAACTTGTTGGATAGTAAAATGAACTACATCAGGACTGCCCCTCTTAGAGCAAGTTGTTTCAACTTGTTACTGTCTAGCAAGTTCAATCATTAGTTTCTTATGATTAGCACTTCTGCTTATGTTGTTTGATAAGTAGTTCTTTTTACTTGTAATAGTCTTTATCACTTGTAATAAAAAGTTAGTTAGTTGATAGGTTCTTAGTAACAAGTGCAAAGCTTATTAGTTAGTTAGAAAAGTTTGGTTAGGCTTTGGCCAATCACATGATAGCCACATGGTAGGTTTTTGTAGCTAACTTCCTAGCCAATCAGTAGCTAACTTATGGAACTATAAATAAACAAGGATACCCTCTCTGTAACTAGTTGAATTTGAGCGAATAAACCCCATACCCGAGAGAATCTCTAATAGTAGATAGTGAGTTCCCATTTTTGGCAAGTGGTTTCTCGAGGCTTATTGTACTATTTAAGTTTATAATCAGGATTTAAGTTTGTAACGAAGTTTTGTCACAGAATTGTCAAACGAAAAGATTTTTAGGATTTAGATTTGCAATCTCCATTAGAATGTAATATGGAAAAGGGTTGTAATGTGTTGGGCAAATGTTGTAGAACAAGTCATATTTGAAGAGACTCAAAGAAGTGGAAATTGGGAAAGCAAACTGCCTTCTCGCTCGAGTGAAATCACTTGAATGAAACAATGCTCCTACCCGTAAGTTTCGGCTATCTCTCGTTGGAGGCTCGCTCAAGCAAGAGACGTAGATTTTGTGAGTAAGTTTCTATTAGTAAGAGAGGCAATCCTATCACTTTGTATCATTGAGAACACTTCCCTTGTTTCAAAACCATAAACCCTGCTCATTCTAGTTCTTGGTTTTGCACCCTTACGACATATCTTTGATTAAAAACCTTGATAAACCATGTACCGATGAACTCACATAATTCCCAACCTTGCATTAGTGCATGTGGTGTGATACCGAAGTTCTAGAGTGAAGCAGACGCATTTTTCGTAAAGAGATTCATATTAAAGAAGTTCCAAAGGTTCTAGAGTTACATTGACTATATCAATGAGTTGTTTGCTGAGTCAATAGACTCTAATAAGGTTTTGTGAGTACTTGTAAATTACTTTTGTATTGAATTTTCTTGTTGAGGTACACTACTGTTGCTAAAAAAACGAAAACAAAAAAGATACACTACTCCTAGAGTAGTTTTTCCATTGAAGAAGTTCATTTTTGGTTTTCACTTTGTTAGGACATATGTGATTCACTTGTTAGGAACATATATCACTATTTTATGTAATTAGCTAATCTTTTGACAAAACGCACTTTACTTGTATTTGGGTAGATCTAGGGTGTGTTTAATACTTCAAGAAATATTGTTTCAAGTTCAAGTGTTAAATCCATGCAAGTTTGTCCAAGATTCAAGTGTAAAAAGTATTGTTCATTAAAGCTCAACAACTAACATCTATCGAGACTTATAGAGCTATTCAAGCCCATGGCTCGACAACAGCTCGACAGATAGGCATTTGTTGAGGTTTATGAAGTTCTGTTTTTCAGGACTGTTTTGACTCCAATCTTTGATTGTATATTTGGGCTTTCTTTTCTCACAACCCTAAACATATAAAATGATTATTTTAAGGGCCATCAAAGATGGAACAAGTTGCACAAGTGTTGAGCAAAATTTATTCAAGCAAATTGTGACCGGAGACAGAATTTGTCTTGGTTCATCTTTCTTGTGAAGAAGTTGTTGTGTTTATGCACCATAGGGTTTTGTAATCAAAGAGCTTCTCGATCTTCATCATGTGATGAATTGAAAAACTTTACAGCCAACAACCTTCTGTAGTTGGTGATTGAAGTTGTATACTGGAATCCGCGCAATTGGTTAGTCACATACTAAGATTCGTGTATTACAAGGAGAGATTGTCACTACAGAACAAGTTCAATTGAGTATTGGGATAAGGATTTAACTGTAGGTTGGTATAAGGTACTGAGATTCCTTTATTTGCAACCGTTTGTTTTGATAATAGTGGATTCTCGGGAGTGATGACCTTAAAATTACCCGGTAGGGTTTTTGCCGTGTTAGTTTTCTCCATTCGTAAACAAATCACCGTGTCAATTTATTTTCTGCTACATACTTAGTTTTAGGGGTGTGCAAAACTTCACCGGTGTCGACCCAATCGACCGGCGCCGACGACACCGTCCCGACTGTAGCGCCGATCGAATGAGTCGAGGCCGGCGTTCGGACTTCGCCCTATGTTCCGATGCCGGTGCGGTGAAATCATCGAATTGAGAAATCCAAAACTGAGACTATGTCGAACCCAACCAATACAGGATCTGTAGTTCTGTTTTATTTTTATTTTTATGAAGCTGATAAAATGACATCATATGTACTATGTATGGGTGTTATAATAAAAGCAAAACGGTGCATTTTATGTTAGGTTTTCAGATTCTCAGAGTATATAAATTCATATTTGTCTCAAGTATCTTTTAACTCTCTCTCTCTCGCTCTCAGTCTTGAGTCTCGCCTGACCCAGAACGATGGTGAGCTTCTTCAAGTTTTCAGTTTTGTTTGTCTTCTTGTTTTACTATCTTTTCCTTTTCATTTGTTTGGGAAAGCTGAAAGCATGAATAAGTATTTTTAGTTGGTTAGAATGTTTGATTAAGTTTCGCAGCTAAGCCTCACTGAGTCACTGTACGCCTACACACTTCCGTTTTGCAAAGCATTTTTACTTGGTTTGAATCTCTCAAAGCAAAGCTTGTGTGAGTGTGTGGGTGTGACTGCTGTTTGTGTCTTTATATTTTGTGGGGGTCCAACTCCAAGTAGCTGCTTACAGTTACATATATAAATATAATATTATATTAAGGTTGGACGCTTACAAAGTTACATATATAATATTAAGTATTAACTAGTAACTATTAAGGTTGGCTGTAGAGACAAATGCTTACATTAACATATATAATAATATAATATTAACTATTAAGGTGGATGCTTACATATATAATAATATAATATTAACTATTAAGGTTGGCTCATTTGGCTGTTTGTATTGTAGTTGCTTACATATATAATAACAATATTATATATACACAGAATACACAGATGCTTACATATATAATATTAAGGTTTGCTGTTTGATTAAGGTTGTGATTTACTGATTTTTATATAAGACTTTAATAGTGGATTGTAAACTGCTGGATAGACTATTATATTATATAGTCTAATAAGTATCCCGTTAGCCCCCCAAAAAAATAATATAATAAAAAATAACTATGTCATTAGTCTTAGTTGTTACTTTAGTTAGTTTATAGTAACCGTTAGTCTACTAAGTACTAACCTTTTTTTTTCTTCTTCGGCATTTTAATTTTTGAGGGAGATAGAGATTGAGAGAGTTCACGTTTTCAATCATTCACGGAGAAGTAATCACTAATCACTCACTATATTCAGCATTTTGATTTTAAATTTTTAGTACTTAGTAACAACTGCTTTAAGTTTATATTATATATAATTAGCTTTTATTTTATATTATATTGTGAACAATATAATAAATCTCTTGTTAATATTAGTGACATGAATTGTTGAGTAATGACTAATGATTGTTAATTTTTTAGTTTGTTATTGTTGTAACTAGACTGATTAATTATATTTTGATATTGTTGTGAAACTTTGTTTTTTTGTTGGTTGGAAATTTTTTTATTAGATGGATGTCGATGCTCCACCTGGATTTGGTGCACCTGGGGACCCTAACCCACCTCCTCCTAGTCCTAGCAGTGCTAACCCTAACCCACTTGAACCTGCAGCACCAATTAGACTTGGTGCATCACTTCCCCCACTATCACCTAAATAAGGTGGTAAGGACCCGTCTATAGTATGGCAGCACTTCATTAAGTTGGCGGGTTTTGATCCCAATAATCCTAGGTCTCAATGCAAATATTGTAAAAATCAATATAAATGTCATGATAAGAAAAATGGTACTTCGGGCATGTTGCAACACATAAAGGTGTGTAAGAAGTGACATTTTCCTCGTGATGATAAGCAAAAAACTTTGTCTTTTCAAGCTAAGAGAGAAGGGGAAAGTGGTTCAAATGTGTTAGTGGTTGCAATTTATAGTGAAGAGAGGATAAGGTTGGCATTGGCAAGGATGATTGTTATTGATGAATGCCTTTTAAATTTTTGGAGCATCAAGGCTTTCAAGAATTTATGGAAATAGTTGAGCCTAGGTTTCCTATTCCCCATCGCACTACCATTGCAAGGGCTTGTATGAAGATTTATTCTAGTGAGGTGGATGTTTTGAGAAGGGCTTTTGTGGGGTAACGGGTTTGTGTGACAACGGATACTTGGATATCCATACAAAACTTAAACTACATGGTAATCACCGCACACTTCATTGATGGGGATTGGACTTACCAAAAGAAAATCTTGAACTTTTGCCCTATAGCTAATCACAAAGGGGACGCCATAGGTAGAGCGGTTAAGTCATGTTTGTTGAAGTGGGGTATAGACCGGTTGTTTACAATTACCACAGACAATGCTAGTTCTAATGAAGTGGCAATTGATTATGTGAAGAAGAAAACAAAAGAAAGAGATAGTAGTATATTGGGTGGTGAGTTCGTGCATATGCGTTGTTATGCGCATATCTTGAATTTGATAGTGCAAAGTGAGTTGAAGTCCATTCATGAATCAATTGCCAAAGTTCAAAATGCATTGCGATATGTGAAAGCCTCTCCCGCAAGGTTTGAGAAGTTTCGAGAATGTGTTGAAAATGAGAAAATCAAAGCCAAATGTTTGTTGTCCCTTGATGTGCCAACAAGGTGGAATTCCACTTATCTCATGTTAGAGTGTGCTTTGAAATTTGTGAGAGCATTTGATAGGTTGGAAGAGGAGGATAGACATTATAAACTTTATTTTTGTGAAGCAGATGGGAATGGGAAAAAGCCTATTGGTCTTCTTAACTATCTTGATTGGGAAAATGTCAAGACCTTTGTGAAATTTCTTGGCATATTTTATGAGGTGACACTTAGATTTTCTGGGTCTTTGTTTGTCACTTCTAATACATACTTCCATGAGCTAATTAGCATTGAAGATCAATTGCAACAATTGTGTGGTGTTGATGGGGATCCACTTTTGAAGAGTATGGCGGTAGAGATGAAAAAAAAAATATGATAAGTATTGGGGAAGTATAGATAATATCAATTTGATATTTTTTGTTGTTGTTGTTCTTGACCCAAGGTATAGATTGAAGTATGTAAAGTTTTGGTTTAGGAAGTGGTATGGAAAGGACAAGGGGGATGCGATGCGTTCTAAGGTTCTGGATGCATTGAAAAGGTTGTATGTGGAGAAAGTGAGTCAAAATGGAGTTTTGAGTTCTAGTGGTAGTGGTAGTGGTGCTTCATTGTCTAGGGACTCCAGGCCAAGTGTTGGTAATGCTTCATTGTCTGATCGCATTAAAAGTTATAATAATAGGTTTAAGCAACACTTGGCAAACGAGGACAGTGTGGAAAACAAATTTGAGTTGGATAGGTATTTGTTGGAATCTTCTGAAGACCCTGATGTGGAAGATTTTGACATTTTGATGTGGTGGAAAATGAATTCTTCTAGATATCGAGTCCTTTCCCAAATTGCCCGTGATGTGTTGGCTATTCCTATCTCTACAGTTGCATCTGAGTCTGCTTTTAGTACGGGGAGGCGTGTTCTGGATTCGTTCCGTAGTTCACTATCTCCTAATACAGTTGAAGCCCTTATTTGTACCCAAAATTGGTTGAAGGATGCAAAGAGAAAAAAACCACTAAAGCTTCGAGAGTGCATGGATAATGTGAAGGATATGGATGACTTTGAGATTGACACTGGTAAAAATATATATATATATTCATTTTGTTTGTTGTATAAATCAATTGTTTATTTATTTGCTCAATGCTTACAAGTCATTTTATTTTGAATGGGATTGTAGAAATTGCATCGGTTTGCCCAATGCCTATGAAGGAGGATCCAAGCACCGTTGTGTTGGATGATGATAAGTGATGTGCTACTCTTTGCTTGGAGTTAATTAGTAGTTAGTATTATGTAAATATACTTGCTATTATCATTCGTTTGTGTTAATTATAAATATTTTATTGTTCATAAATGTTTTATTATTATTAACACGTGTTTATTTTGTTTTGTTTAGTATTTTGTAGGAGTTCTAGAATGATGCATAATGTAGACTTACTGGATAAAGGACTTACAAAAATTAGCATCCTTTTGCCTATATGCTAATTATATTTGTACATGTTATTGGTAGTGGACTTTTCACTAATGGTAGTTATTTAGGTATACATGGGTGGGATTATCATTGGGGATACAAACAATTAGCATTTTTTTTTTGTCTAAATGCTAATTTAATTTGTATATCTTTCTTTTGGCATTTGTGGACAGTGACAAATGATTCTGTAATACGCTATTAAGTGAATACATTAACGCTTATTATTATTGACACTGACACACACAGTGACACTAATGATATTATTATATGCTACATGATAGTATTTTGGGAGTTGAACTTTTATTGAGGCAATTTCAAAATATTTTTGCATGGTGAATGAAATGAAAAAATTTGGATAGTTTGGATCATTACTATTTGGGTGAACAAATTTTTTTAAGTGAACAAATTTGTTGAACAGTTTTTTTTTTTTTTTATTATGTTGAACAGATTTTATGTGAACAAATTTTTTGCATAGATGGCTTGCTAAATAAAAAAACTATTTGTATTTACTTGAAATCTTGAACAGGTTGATATATTGATATTGGGCTTGAAAGCCCAATTTTTTTATTATTAAAAAAACAGTTTTTTTTTTTAATATTTCAAACCGACCAAACTGATCGCAAAAAACTGCATCGCTATAGGTCGGAAAACCAACCTTAGGCGGTGTGCATCAGTTCCAATTATAAAAAAACCGATCTCTATTGGTTCGGTAATAAATTTGAAAAAAAAGGCCCCTACCGAATCGACACACCCCTACTTAGTTTAATTAGTGATTTGTTTGTGCTACCATGCGTTTATATATTAATTTGATTAATTAATAAATACCCCTATTTAGTTTAATTGGTGATTTGTTTGTGCTATCACGCGTTTATATGTTAATTTGATTAATTAATAAATTTGGCTAATTAATCAATTAATTCACCACAAAGGGTTAATTCATTTTTGGCCTATCACACTTGATTACCAAATTCTTTTGTTATTTGTTTTATCGCTTTCCTAATGTTGAGATTGATATGGCAATTTAGTTTAGAATGATAGTAGTAATTGAACTTAAATATCAACTTATTCCTCAGCAAAAATGAAAATCATTTACTGATTTTCATTAGTTTGGTGGTATAACAGAAATTTCACTCTATCATATATTTTTACTATTTAACTAAAAAAAAAAAACTCTACTTTTAAGCAAAATAATCCGATGAATATAAACTATACCAAAACACTTATTGAAAAATTATAAACTATTGGAAAATTTGTAATTATTGTTAATGGTACCATAAATAACACAGCCTAGTCGTACATCAGTTTGAAATGACACAAGCTAGTTAGGGAAAAGTTATACAGTTTGGTAGAACGGTACAAAAATAAATTAGGATCGGTTATGATTAACAGAGTACAAAGCAAAATATAAAATATAAAAAGTGGACTAAGACAATTTATATTTCAAAATAAGCACGCATAAATAGTGACTCAATGCACATAACCCTAAAAAAATGAGCCAACAACTGCATTAAACAAGCATTGTGCATTGACCATATTACTACTTACCCGGGATTCGCAATACATTTGACCTCTAACACCCCCACTACGAGAACATTTTTGTTCTCTCATCTCATCGGAATTTGTGCTTAAAATGATCTTAAACACTCTGAAATGGTGAGAAAAATTGAGGTAGTCATGACTCGAAACGGTAGTCAATTATGTTTTAGTACACACAAAGTAATAACGAGCTAGACTAGAACAAGACCCCGGAAGAGAGAGAAGGACAGCTAGAGAGATAGGGGATTTGAGTAGTACACAAAAAAAGTTTTATACTAACCTTAGAAGTCTGCAACCTTTGCCTACTATTTCAGGAACTTTCCTCCAAAATTTCCCTTCTTCTTTTTTGAGCCAATCCTCCAAGCTTTTCCTTTGCAATAAAAGTGTGCAATTAAGCACAGGAATTACTAAATATAGCGAGTAGAGGTGTGGAACTGGAAAGTTGAGACCATAGCTTGTGCAGAAGAAGCTTAGCCAACAGAGGACGAGATTAACAACTTTTTTTTTTTTTGACAGTAAAACGATAGAGATTAACAAAACTTTGAAAGTTGAAATAGTCAAATCTAAAAAGTAAAAAGTGATGAGCATTAAGTTCAAGCTTCAGCAAAGGATAATATAAAATAAAAGGTGATAAGCATTAAGTACTAGTAAATAGTGTATTGGAACGTAAAAAGCATAGAGTACATTGAGTTACACAGATATCTACACGTGTCTGACGAAGTTTTGAGTGATCTATTATCTGAACGTAGGGTTAGGTTGTCAACTGCTTTTTGTGTTTCTCGATCGTACAGGAACTTTTGGTGATAAGGACCTTTCCATTGGCACTAGTGTGATGTATCTGAGGTTGAAGTTCTATGAACTAGGCGTGCCTTGAATAATTATCCCGCGTGCCTTGTATATGTTTATCCCATCGCATACAGGATAAGCTACTGACTGCCACAATTTGCTTTTTAAATTTTCCACAATTTCATTTGGAGGGAGGCCCTGGGAGTAAAATGAAGAGCAAGAAATAGTGCCTGTCTGTCTGCACTTTCAGATGAAAAAAAAACACATTTTATTTCAAAGTTTAAAATATTAGGGGTTTGGAGCAGCGGCGGGGGGACATATAGCCTTGGCCCCCCCCCCCCAAATTTGAAATCCTTATAATTTTGTATAAAAATAAATTGGGCCTACAAAATGTAATGATTGCCCTCTCCAAAATTTTTTTACAGAGGCAAGATTATCTTAGTTTAAAATCATATCATACTAAAAGAAAAGATAACCAAGCAGTCCACCTACTTGCATTACATGCCAAAAAAATTGGAGTTTTCTAAATTATTGGATAGAAGAACCCTAGTTTTAGAGTTCCAATTAGCTATAAATGTTCATCATCTTCACAATTCATGCTCATTTTTTACAGTTGTTTTGCTTTGTTTTTGAATAATGAAAACTTATGACTTTCCTTAAAAAAATGTCACAAATGTTAGTCCAGTGTTAGTTTTTATGTTTTTTCCCTTTAAAATCTAGCAATGACCGCATTTAGCTATTTAAAATTCCAATATTTAGTTAATTTCTCAAGTGTACACCCAAACAAAACACACACTTTTACCAAAACCAAATAAAACCCTAACCTCCAGGTGCCTTTCTATTTATTTTTTCTAAGAATACAAATTGTTTACAATTGTGAAATGCAATGTGCATTGCTCGAATCGGTGTGTTTTTCTTTTTCATTCTTGGTCTTCAAATTTAATATATTTATTTTTCTCATCATTATCATCACAATCATCATTTTTTTTCCACAAAATTTGATATTTTTCTCATATCACCAATTTGTTTTCCTCATAGTTATATATTTCTTTTCTCGCATTATCATCATAGTTATAGTTATATTTCAATAATAAAATATGGTTATTGGTTATGAGTTATGACTAACCTATAAATACATGATTCGGCCCCCCCAAGTGAAAAATCCTGGCTACGCCCCTGGTTTGGAGGTATTAAAAAGTTGCTTTAGTAAGATAGTTGTTTTTTCAAAAAGTACAAAACCCCCCAAAAAGTCAAAGGACTTTCAACCAGTTTTTGCAAAAAAAAACTATTTCAATTTTCAGGAATTGTTGGTTCAATTACCAAATTGCCTACTTGTTTTATTAAAAACCCAACTTTACCCTTTGAAATCCCTTCTGATCATCATGTCAGAACAAATAACACCATATTCAATAAGACAAAAACATTATTAAAATAGTGATATTGATATAATTAAAAATAGATAACATTATTAAAGTAAGACAGATAACATACTTGGTTCAAAATTTTTAGAATAACAAATAATTGATGCTAAAAAAATAACATTATTAAAATAATGCCAATAATAGTAATAGTAATAACGAATAATTATGACAATAATATATTTATTATTATTATTAAATAGTTTTTTTTTGAGTAAGTATTATGAAGTAGTTGATTTAAAAATGAAATAAACTCTCTTATATGTACATTGTTCTTTTTGGTAATTTATAACTCAAACCACTACTTTTATAAGTGATAGTCAAATACTCAGTTTTTTCAAAAAACATTTTTTAACAATTTTACCAAACACTCAATTTTTTCAAAAAAGCCCAATTTCATACCGCACTTTTTGAAAACCCTATTTTTTCAAAAAACCCAATTTCAAAATACTGAACCAAACTCACCCATAAAAAATGACAAAATATTTGAAAAACTAAAAATATAAAACAAAAATAAAAAATAATAATGCGACACTTGATAAAGAATGACCAAAAGAACATGGCAATAACATATGGGAAACTGAGATTATAAGTGGATAAGCTGTTCTTGCAACCACATTCCTTGGTTTATGAATCGTTGTACACTGACAAGTCGTCGCACTTCTTTTTCTGATAAATTCTTCACCCATTTCACACGCTTTGATATGTCTGCCCCTGGTCCTGTGCATTCTATCTCTGCACATGTGATCATTTTCCTGCGCAACAAAAAATGATAAATGATAAACTCGATTGTCTCAAAATCTTGAGCGGTTAATAAAATTATGAATTTAATCATTTAATTATAATTTTAACAGAAAACATAAGGACTAAAACGTTGCTTGAGATATGATTTTCAAGGCTCAAAATAATTGTCTTATATCAAAAAAATATTAGGACTCCCTAGTTCAAATTTGTACCCACATCATTAACAAAAAGATGAATGTAGAATGAAAAGGATTTCGATCTTACTCTTTCCCGTGGTGGTTCCATTCATACCAACCTCGTGGGTTTATAATACCAGAAAATACTGATTTGTAAAACACAACTCTCAAATATTCTCTATATGCTCTCCCTAAAAATGCAGGGCCAGTTCCTATTATTGAACAATATTTGAACACAAAACCATTGGTTTCTTTGTCGCTCCTTCGAGCTTCAGCTGTGATATAAGCATTCCCACCACCCAAAACTGATGCGGTTACATTTATTATGCTATTCTGCACCCAAAATACTAAGGGTGAGTTTGGTTCAGCTTTTTGTAAAAGTGCATCATGAAAAAGTGGAGTTTTCAAAAATTGCATAATGAAAAAGTGCATTTTTAAAAAGTTGAGTGTTTAGTAAAAATTATTAAAAAGTGCTTTTTGAAAAAACTGAGTGTTTGGCTAGAACTTATAAAAGTGGAGGTTTAAGTTATAAATTACCAAAAATGACAAGATATATATATATAAGTGAATTTTTTGTTTTAATTATCTCTCTTAATGCAAGTTATGAACACAACATTTTTACAAAAATTTCACAATAAAGTCTATATGACAAGTTGTTAATGGTAGATAAGAAAAATAATAATGTTATTAGTAGGTTCAAATGAGAACCAATAACAAATTACTGTGTAAAATTTATTACGAGAAGTGTTACGTTCACAACATTTTTCACAATATTTTTACAACAAAATTTATGTGGAAAGTTGTTACTAGTTCTAATTTGAACCCACAACTGAAATTATTTTTTTACTAACCAATATTAACTAATAACAATTTGTTACTTAAAATTTATTGTGAAAATATTACAGTAGCATTTCTCAATTAGAATTTTTTATTTTTTATATTATTTTTCCTTTTTTCATTTCAGTTTCAACCATACGTTTTATTTTTTTTTCTCCTCCACACATTGTCCACTATCTCTACCCCTCTTTTACTCTCCTTTTCTCCCTCATTCTCTCTCATTCATCATAACGTTCCAGGAGCTCTTTCTTTCTCCAGCTCCCTCTCTCTCTTTTTTTTTTTTTTTTTCTTTATTTATTTATTTATTTACTTGATTCCAAAACTCTCTTAGTGATAAGAAAATTTTCCTTTTCTCCCTCATTCAAGAACATTCCAGGGAGCTCTCATCTTCGTGCTGTTGCTCATCTTCGTCCCCAACCCAGTCTAGATGGGTCAGCTGGCTTCTGTCCTTTGTCTTTTTTTTTTTTTTTTTTTTTTGTTATAATTTGATTAATTTTAAAACTGTGTTTTTGAGTTTGTATTCTAGTAATCTGATTATGCTTGAGTTTAGAAATGTTTGAGAGAAAGATTGTTGTGTTTGTAGTGTTTGTTCTGTAGCAGAGAGATGAGATGAGGGGCGTGAGGTTAGGAGTTGAGAGAACTGAATAAATTCATGGGTATTTCCGTAATTTTATCTTTAGTAACGGTAACCCATCAAAATGCACAGTGCACGTTTTTATTTATGGACCCTTAGAGGTCCATAAAATTTCTGCATTTAGTACGCGTTTTTGGGCTTAACCAAACGCAATTTTAGATATGGCTTTTTTCAAAAAGCCTTTTTTGGGCTCAAAATGTGGAAACAAATGGGCACTAAGTCTAAATATATATAGTAATGCCAAGGGGGTTACAAGATAAATTTATTACAAGCTAACGTGCCTAAAAGATGTATGGTAATATATATAGTAAGTGATTTTACACATTTTGATAAAAAAAAAAAAATTGATGTAGGTGTAAAATTGTGCAAATACACGGTTACTAAAATTATGCATATACATCATTACTGTGGTCTCCTATACATTATTTTAACATTATTTCTCTCTTTCCCCTGACTCTCTCTCTCTTCAACTCAATCACCACAACTCAGCACCAGCGCCAACCACACAGTGAAAACCCTTAAGCGCCAACCACACAGACCCAGCACCACCACCCACATCACCACAACTCAACACCGCCAAACACCACCACCGCAACCCAGCATCGCCAACCATAATCAACCCAAACTTGAAGAAAAACTCATCCCAAACCCAAACCAAAACCAATAAAAACTAAATCCAATGGAAAACCCATAAGAAAAATTCACATGAAAAACCAACCAGAAAACCCGTTGGATTTGCCATTGATCTGCCACCGATCTGCTGCCACCAAGTTGCTGCCGATTTGCCGCTACCAGGTTGCTGTTGATCTGTCGCCACTAGATTCTGCCGACTGCCGCCGACTGCCGCCGATCTGGGTTTGAGATTTGAGAGAGGAAGAGAGTTTAGGGAGAAGTAGAGGCAAAGGACAATTGAGAGAGAGAGATACGGTCGGGACTTGGGGGTGGAAAAAATATATATATATATTAATGAAGAGATATTTATTAATAAAATAATAAAAATATTATTTAAATAAGTGAGAGCGTATAAAGTATGATAGATATTCTAATATGGATGTTTTGTAAGATAGAGAAGGTAAGTTGTTAGTGTAAAATAGTTGGAAAAATTTGGCAAACTGATGTGGTTGCTCTAATAACACATCCACTATCCTATACTCTATTTAAATATTAATATTATTCTTATTTTTATTTTTATTCTGAGCAGAGAGACAGAAAAGAGAGATTGCTATAGTGGAGAGAGAGAGACTGTTTGGTGAGATTAAAATAATTAGGTTGCAATAAAATAATATTGTTTAAGGTTGTTACAATAAACATTTATTTTTAGAGGTAATCATAGCAAAATGAAAAAATCTTAACATTGTTGCATTACTGGGTGTGGGGTCTTTTTAGTTTTTTACACATATGGTGTTACATTGAAATGCAAAATAGATAAAAATGCCTTTTAGAACGTTGGATGCTAATGCTCTAAGAGCGTTCATAGCAAACTCTTCAAAACAACATTTAGCCAAAAATATAACTAAATCCACCCAAAAAGCTCATGCATTGGGCTCAATAAATTTTCAAATTTTTTTTTTTTTTTACATTGTTCATCATTACATTAAAATAAAAAATAAAAAACTATTTTTTTATTCATTTTCTCGTTTCTCTATCTCTCTCCGTCTGTAACTCTTTTCCCTTCTCTCTCTCTCTCTCTCATGTAATGATCAACACAGATTTGGGTTTAATATATTTATTTTCTCATTGGTGATTCTCTCTCTAGAGATGACTAGGTCATTGGATTGCAAATGACAGTGGCTAGATCTATGGATCCATGGTGTTATACCAAGCACTTACACCCAAAAAAGACTAGTCATGTTATAAGGCTCCTCATAATTACTTATGAACTCAAGATTCACATAGTAAACATGGATTTGATGTGGAACTTAGCACATGCCTGCACAACAAACATTTAAACAATTCAATTTATACAATTTGTGGTATCACACTAACAATCCCAATAATGTAAAACCCTTAGAATCGCAACCAATCGTGCTCTTGGTTGTCATCTATAGACTGGATCATGTTCATTGAAGTGAGAGGAATTCACCACGCTTATGTACTTTCACTCCCTCAAGCTGTGCATGGAATCCTTAAAGAAATGAACAACTTTACAAAATTTCATTTTTATTTTTTGGTGAAAGTATTTCTTCAAAATGGGATCAAAAGAAAAAGAGTTGAGATTTTTAAAAATGTAAAACGAGGATCCGTATGATTTGGGGGAAAAAAAAAGAAAAAAAAAAGAAAGAGAAGAGGACTTGAGTTATATATATATATATATATATATATAGGACATGTTTTTGAGTGGGGGAGAGAGGATGTGAGAATTTGTTTAGTGTTGTGAGTTTTAGTTTGGGTATGGGCCTTTTGATGGCAAGCATGTGGTAGTTTTGACTCTTTTGAGATTAGGTTGATTGTTGCGGCTAAAGATGCAGAAGCAATGACAAGAAGAGGAAAATAAAAATAAAAAAAGCTCAAAGGCTAGTGCTCTCATTCCATGTAGAAAACTTGTGATGGAGTGATAGAGAACAAGAAAAATATGGGAGATTTACGTGCACGGAAGTGTTTAATTGCAGTGGTTATTAAAGATATAAAATATTAGTTTGAATAAATCTTGTGTAATGGGGTATTTATAACCAGCTTACATGAGGAAGGTGCACAAGAGCTTATAAACATATAGTTAAATTTACACTAAATTCATGTGGGATACTAGGATCATAACAAAATATCCTACCATATATAGCCAAGGAATCACACTGAGTTTGAATTATGGCTTTCAATTTTTAAAGCACTAATTATATAATATAAACTACAAAATAATTCTAATAACATATGTTTGCATCCTAACGTATCCAGTGTATTGATACACTAGGCACAAGTTGTGTCCTAATAACAATTAAAAATGCAAATCACTTTCAATCACAAGTTGACTGATCTTACAACTAGCATTTGCTAGGTTATTTCTTTCACCAACGCTCATGAAAACCAGCCATGTAGACAAAAACCATGATTAGTACCAGTTACATGTACATTAATACCAACTATCTACAATACCCACGAAGCATTCTTATTGGGTGTTTGAAGAACCACAGAAACAGTGGTTAGAGTGTATTGTTTATTGGTAAAACTATGATTTTCACTAACCCCTTTGAAACTCCCACCTAAAAATGTGAAGTTTTACTTGACTAATAACCCAAAGTTTCACACACACAGTTCTCCTTTTCTAAGTTTTCTCACTAACCAAACATAACAATTAGAAAAACAACACTTTCAAACAAAAATACTAACAAATACACAAGGTCATTTTCTTTCCCTTTCACTTTCATTTTCCATGATTTTCTCAGCAACCAAAGAGGAATTAAGTGAAGACAAAAGAAAGAAAGGAGTAAGAATACCTTGCTAATACTTAGAACATGTTTCACAAACCAGGAGCCAGGACCATAAACAAATTGTAGAAAAAGAAAATAAGGAAGGGAAGGAGAACCTTTTCGTATATAAGACATAGAAGTAATCCTTTGAATACCCAGTTTTATAATACATGATAATACATTTCAATATAACCCATTTTTATAATGGGAATTACATACACAACCAAAATTTTGAAATTTGATTTGATTGCTTCAATTCCACAATTTTCTCTATCAATCTTTTTTTTTCCCCCAAAAGATCAATTTTTTCATTTATTCCAATCCCATGCTTTTCTCCAAAAATCCAATGCCTCCCCTCTATTTCGTAAAGCCACAATTTTATTGAATAAAAATCCAGACATGTTCTTCTTTAACACTATAATTCTAGCATCTATTATATGCATGTGCCTCACTTCGGAAGGATTAACCATCTTCTTTTCAATTTTGATTTTCAAAGTATCCGCATTGATGCCTTGTTTCTTTAATTTAATGATCCTGTGCAGCTTGTCCCTTGCAGCATTGTCTGCTATGAAAGCACTTCTTGGCTGCTAAAACATCTAAGATTGGCAGCTAGGCATGTCCATCAATACTGGAGACAAGGTGAAATTTAACAAACAAGAACAATCTAAAAGGTTAAATTGAAATTAGAACAGCTAGGATAACATCATATGCATATACAAGGAGTCAATTACATGATTAGAGTAAATCTACTCTGAATAAAGATATGAGAGAAATTAAACAGATTGAATATTGTTGCCATATTAAATAACAGGGTTCAAGCTGAGCTGATGGAATCAGACATGCTTTTGCAAGGAGCTAGGGGTGAATAAACCAGTCCAAGTCACAACATGAACCCTATTTTCCCCTTATTTAATTATTTATTAAGAATCAGGTCACAACATGAACCTACACAAGCCAAATCAAATATAACAGCTTAAGACTAAATATGTCTCCACCTCTGCTCAAATTACAGGCTGATTTATTTCTATTTATTGGCAGTGTAACTGTAAACATGTACATAAAAATAGGGAAAATCATAAAATACTCTGGAGTATAATAAATAAATATTAACTTTTCTCATATGAAAAGTGAGTTTTATGATGAATTTAATTAGTAGAATCTATTATATTTAATCTAATCCCAATTCAGTGGAGTGTATAATATGAAATTAGTAATGGTTAATAATTACTTTTGTTTTTCTGCAACGAGATTGCTTCATAAGATGTTGCAATAAATATACTAGATACGCAACAAAAACAAAACAAAACAAAAATAAGACAAATTAATGAGCTAAAAGCATAAAACAAAAAGTTCGAAAACATCAAAACCCTGAGCACTAGCATTGAAAAATGCTATGCTATAATATTATACCATCCCAAAAAACCACTTTATTACTTATACCATCCCATTTTACAATACCTCCCACATCCTAAAACTCTATTCTTATTAAAATATTATTCTTTAATCTTTTTTTATTATTTCTTTTTAACCAATTTTTTTTTTTCAGTTCTACTTTCCTAGGCTTTCCAACCGTTTCTTTTTTTTTTCCTCAGCCTCACTCAACCTCTAGCACCAGCTCCTCTCACAGAACCACACAGACCCATCAACAGAGCCACACACAGCCACACACAAACCATCAAACCAGAGCCAACAACAGCCACCACACCCACCACCGATCAGAAACCACACCGCCGATTTGAAACCCAGCCCATTTGAAACTCACCGGAGCAAACCCATTCAAAAAATATCATCAACCCACCACCGATCAACCCACAACCCAACCACTACCCAAACACGACCCAAACCCCGGACCTAACCACCACCCACAACCCCTTTAAGCACCGGTCATAGCCATAAAAAAAAAAAAAAAAAAAAAAAAAAACAGAGAACCAACACAGTGACCCACACACAGCCACACACAAACCATCAAACCAAAGCCAACAACGGCCACCACACCGCCGATTTAAAACCCACCGGAGCAAACCCATTCAAAAAATATCATCACCGGAGCTACCAATGATCCACCCACCGATTAACAAATCTACCATTTCAAACCGATCCACCCATCGATCAACCCAACCGATCCACCCACCAAACCCAGCTCGCCGATCGACGATGAGAGATGAACAAACCCACCGGTGATCATTGGTAGCTCCGCCGATTTGAAATCCATCGGAGCAAACCCATTCAAAAAATATCATCACCGGAGCTACCAATGATCCACCCACTGATCAACAAATCTACTGTTTCAAACCGATCCACCCACCGATCAACCCAACCGATCCACCCACCAAACCCAGCTCGACGATCAACAACACCCACCACACCCACGCCGTCACCCACGAGCCAAACACCGGACCCACAACCCAACCACGACCCAAACACCGGACCCACAACCCAACCACAACCCAAACACCGGACCCAACAGAGAAGGAAGAGAGAGCAGAGGTTGCGTTTGGGTCGGGTTCGTAGAGAGGAAAGAGCAGAGATGGAGAAAAGAGAAGAGAAGGAAGAGAGAGAAAAGAATTGTGGGCTGTGAGGAAAAAAACGGACTGAATAAAATATATATATATTTTTTTTTAACATTGTGCTACAGTACAATTCTAAGTTTAGAATTGTACTGTAGCACTATTGTAAAAATTTTTGCAATAGTGTGGTTTAGCATTATTTGATGCAAGTGGTTTTGTCCTCTAAAATGTCAAAAATGCCTTAAATATGCCTTTAGCATTTTTCAATGCTAGTGCTTTAAGAAGTAACACCTTTATCCTTCTCCTGGTGTTTTGTGACCAAACATTTTTGCAGAGGCCTCTTTTCAATGACATCGACTCCAGTTGTAGAAACACAAACCCTTCTCCTTGATCCTTCTTATGAAGATAACGACGTTTTCTTCCAACACATATATGACCTGTTATTTCACCAGAATTTCTTTATTATGAGAGATGAGAATACCGTAACTGAAGCTGTAGTTAACAGTAACATGATGAATTTCAACAGCAGCGACATCAATGTACACATGGCCAAGCACATCCCCAGAAAAAGATCAAGAAAGAGAAATCAGCGTGTCAAGATTAATACTGCTCGAGGACCAAGGGAAAGGAGAATGAGATTGTCCGTTCAAGTTGCCCCGGATTTTTTCAAACTGCAAGATTTGCTAGGCTGTGACACGGCCAGCAAAACCCTTGAGTGGTTACTCATAAATTCAAAAGATGAAATCAAGAAGCTGGAAATAGAGAAGAAGCATAGTTTCGGCGTTGGTGTCAAGAGTGCTTCTTCTACTTCTAAGTGTCAAACTGTGTCTGGCATTGATCCTGTGGCAATTCATGACAGAGATCAGCAGGACAGTGTTTTGGAAGAGAAAACTTCGACGAAAGAGAAGAAGAGTGCATTTCACCCTCTTGCAAGGGAGTCAAGGAAGAAAGCAAGGGAAAGGGCACGGGAGAGGGCTCGGGAGAGGGCAAGAGTAAGGACGACGAGTCGGGTAGATGAATCGAAGTTATGTGAAGTGGCAAGCAATTGTAACTTAAGCCAATTAGGTTCTTGGAGTAAATTTGAATCTGCAGAAGAATCTGGAACCCAAAGCCATAACATGAACACTTTTGAGCTAAGGGAGCTACCTGAGGCTGAAGAAGGAAGCGTTCATGCCGGAGAACATTTAGGGGCTTCGGAAGACATGGTTGACGATGATTATTTGCTGATTTTCAATTCTCGCAATACTGGAATTCTCCCGGAGGTAAGTTCCAAAAAAACAATTCTGGAATTTTACAAATATGTTGTGTAATTAATAGTCCTATAAATGTACTCAATCTAAGCATGCATAGTCAAACAAATCGTGTCAAGTTGTACATTCTTCATATTTCTGACCACCTCAAATAATTGGTTGCAGCGTCAATTTGCAGACTTTGAATTCTTTGACGAACCATGGGACGCCTACAAATAAAATATGCTAACAAGGATTATCTCTCAGATGCGTCAAGAGAATAAACATTTGAAGTATGACAGATGATGCTTGCTTTCTTTTTGAAATGTAATATATAACAAAAGTATCTCTCCTTGTGCAATTTTTTCTTAACTATCTCGTGAACGATTGTTGTGCCTTTCTCTTTATAAGAATGTGTATCTTTCTTTTGCTTATGTCTCAAATGCAAACTTATGGTCTTTCATGCAATGGTAAATATGCACTAACAATTATAAATTCCAATAGATGTTTAAGAGATATTATGGTGTAAGGAACTCAGTTTAGGTTTTGGATATTCTTGACATTGAAGTGGGTTCTTGATAATTTGGATGCTAGGATTTTGGTATTTAAGGCCTTTAGGATTTCGGGTATTGCTATAGGGTTAGGGTAATTGATGTGTCGAGTCAATTCTTGAAGTGGAATGTGTCCAGGGTTTGTTTGGAAGAAATTCTGGGGTTTAAGATATTAAATGGTGCATGAAATGTGGCATACGTTGAGAGAGTTACAACCTCCAAAATAAATAAAGGTGAGAGAAAGAATGAGACTACTTCATGGCAATTAAGGCACCTTGTTACAACCTTCAACTTTTTTCAGCTTCCTTTAGTCTCACAACATTATCCCTCCCTAAGGCACCTTGTCTATAAGGTGAGGAAATTGTCACATAACACCAAATATTTCCATGCTCATCATGGAAGACATTACTTACTTCTTCATCCAATTCTTGAACATAGGCTATCGCTTGTGCACTTGGAATGGCTGGCACCCTTCTATTGAGAAGAGCTTCAAGGACCTGCACTTGTGACCAACATACCATTTTTTTTTTATCACAATTGTAGCACAAGCGCTTCTTTAGTCATCCTTCCGTTTGCACCAAAGAAATCTTTTGGATGAGTATCGTAGGATTTTGTTCTATGATGGGGTCACTCATTGGTTTTACATCTTTGATGGGAAGCTTGCCCTTATCTTGTGGTGCCTTGATGACCTTCTTACATGAGGTGAGGCCGAAGGAAGCGTTTAATAAGGGAGGATTCAATATCCTATCCAGAATCCTTATTTGATCCCTTAAGCCACTTAGGAAGCAGTTCAATTTGTGACTCTCTGAGAACCCCTTAATTCGGTTGGAAAGAGACTTGAATTATGCTTTTTAACTACCCATCATTGATGTTTATCTTTATCCTATAAGAGCCCCCAATGGATCATCATAAGTTGTTGATCCAAACATGATTTGTAGAGCCCTTAAGAAAGCCTCTGAGCTATTGAATATGCCTAATTCCTACGCATCTTTGAACCATACTAAGGCTTCTTCCTCAATGTGTAGGGAGGTAATAAGAATCTTTTGGTGTGCTAGGGTGTTGTAAAATTTATAGATTTGGTTTGCCTTGTATACCTAACAAGAAGGATCTTCTCCCTTGAATCTTAGGAGCTCAATCTTGATGGACTTCAACAGATTTCGAGCAAAGGCTTCTCCCTAAATGGTCAATGGAGTTTTGGCAAGTTGCAATGGTTTTAGGGAGTTGTGAAATTCCTTCGACTATTATGAATTGATGCTCTAATACCAATTGTATGCAGCCTGGTTTAGAATTTGGATATTCTTGGTATTCAAGTGGGTTCTTGATGATTTGGATGCTAGGATTTTGTGTTAATTCCTTTAGGGTTTTGGGTATGGCTTTAGAGTTAGTGTAATTGATGTGTCGAGTGGGTTCTTGAAGTTGAATGGATCTATAGTTTATGTGGAAGCACCTCTAGAATTTTGGGTGTTTAATGGTTTGCATAAAATGTAGCTTACTTCGGGAAAGCCATGACATCGAAGAAAAATATAGATGAGAGCAAGAATGAGACTACTTAAGGGGCATCACCACCTCCAAGAAAAGGAGAAAGACTAAAGAGAATTAACAACAAACAATGCAACCATTGGATTCCTCTTTGTTATAATCAGTAATGATTTCATTGTCTCGTTTCTACAACTCATGCATTATTCCCATTGGCTACAAATGGCTCATTCTTATTGGATTAACTAATTAGGTATGCTTAAATAATATCCATGTGTTTAATGTGTTACATGTGCACTAACTCTAACTAATTGTAACAGACTCTTGAACTAACTACAAGACCTGTGCTTTAATCAATCCAAGCATGTGTCACAATCACAACTGATCTTATGTATGTTCAGTCAAGGCTTCTGCAAATGCATGGCAGTTCATGAAATTTGAGCACCATTCGACAAGCTAGTGCCAATCATCACTTCAAGGACCAAATCAACTACTAATTGGAGCAATCTATTTTCCGGTCAGTAAATCCTTTAATGCTAGGATTTTTCAACTTATTTCAGCTTCCTTTGGTCTTCTAATATCATGGCCCAAAAAGTCCAAACCTATTATAGGATCATGTCCTTATAGAGTAAGCAAACTAATCTTAGGGTCATTCTTGGGTTGGTGATGATGTTGCAAGCTTTGATGGGTGATGATTGTGGTAGATGTGGCCATGAGGTTCAACATGACTGAATAGGTAACTAGTTTTTTTGGTGTATCAAAACATTGTCCAAGATGGAATTTGGCTTTATTACTATGTTGAAGTTGTTGAGTGATTGAAAGAGAGTAAAGAGAAAAATAGAAGCAAAATAAAGATTTAACGTGGTTTGGCCTGACAGTTACATTTTTGCTATGTTAGAGTGTACGTTAAAATGAACTCATTATAGGATTTATATATTAGAGCATCCTTGATTTTTGATATTTTCTCCCCTCTTTTATATTTGGAAAAGTGTTAGGCTTGCTATGGTTTCATGTTTGTGGATTAACTTCCCAAGTGCAGTGCAATGGATGAATTTGGTGTTTCTTTTGAGATTTGATTGAATAGAGACTTGAGTGATCAACGATCCATTTTCAGGTCATGTTTTCAAAGTCTATTGGCACCTAGTAGTGCAATTTCAACATATCATTATCAATCATCTCATTGCATCACATGACAGGCAAGGAAATTAAATTCCCACAATAGACATGTAGGTTCATCAGGAAAGCAAATAAAGAAACTAAAAAGAAACATTAATGTTTTCTGAAGGGGTGATGGAAAGGTGTGGCTATGGGAATGTTCAGGGTTCCTAATTAAGAGCATGCAAATAATAACAATGATACTACACAATTAGCTTGACGAAAAAGTAAAGTTCGAATTCAATTTGATGTGTATGACCAAAGAACTAAGAATATTAAAAATAAATATTAATAAAAGTAGTATAAAACATTAAAAAAACAACCCTAGAATAAGTATTATTCTATATAAGACGACATCAACATCCTAAACATGTGGATCTACGAGCCTTTTCTTGAATAGTGATGTAATTTAGCTCAAGTAGGACTGTTTTCACTTTAAAAAATTACCTTCATCCTTGTTGGCGAGCTATAGTTATCAGAGGAAAAATGTTTGAGTTCTTGTGGGGACTGTAATTGCAATTTCTGGTAACTGCAATTTTTGTAAATGTGACTTTAAAAAAGGCAGCTAAAACCAGCTTTTTTTGTAGTATATACATAAAATTATATGCGACTTCTCTGATGTACGTATTAAACTTTAGTTGATTAGTTTTTTTTTTTTTTTTTTTTTTAATTTTAGATCTAGTGTTTTCATATTCTGAACAAGCTGGTTCTTTTATTAGCTAAATTTGGGCACAATCTTGTAATTCTAAAGTTGTATGGATGGAGGAAACTCCATCTCTCATTATCAGCTTAGTAGCTGAGGATGTATCCATTGTATATTTTGTTTTCTAAGAAAATAAAAACTCTAACTTCAATCTATTTATAAAAATAAAAATAAAATCTTCAAGTTAAATTTAAGATGATAGACATATTTAAAATTGAAAATCAAACTATTTATTAAAGCTTCCTTTCTAAAGAGTTTTTTTTTTTGGAAAATATTATAAAGAGTTTTTTTGGTTCTTAGAGATTGTCGAAAATTATTAATTTTGAAAAGTCTATAGGGAAAATTTTTATTTGTCTAGGATCTTATGTTGATTGCATCTATCAACTCAAAAGTTCTCTCTCCAGTTTTCTCCTATAACTCTATAATTAAAATTATGTTTGGTTGGAAGGATGGAAATATGAAAAGATGAAAAATATATTTAGGTTCTAAAAGTTTAGAATTTTTGGGATATAGATTGACCCTGATTAATTAATTCAATTATCCAAGTTGATTAATTAGGTCAAATTACATGCAGATCGTAGAGGCACCAACAAATCACCAAATAAACTAAATACAGCGGAAATTAAATTAACATGGTGATTTGTTGATGAATGGAGAAAACCTCTTGCAAAGCAAAAACTCCACTGGATGAATTTCAAGTCACCACTCCCAAGAATCCACTAATCAAAAATCAAACGGTTACAAGTATGAGGGATCTTACCACTACTCTGGTCTATCCCAAAATACTAACCTGCAGTTGAACCTTCGCTTCAATGTCCAATTGAACTTGATCTTGTAGTTGACTTCTTTGCATGCATGGATCTCAGTACGTGACTAACTCCAGCAACTTGATTGATTATTGTTGGCTGCAAAGTTCTTCACTTCAAAGTACGTTAAAGATCAGGAAGCACTTGGTTACAAAACTCTAAGGTACACAAAACACAATAGCTTCTCATAAAGTATATGAATTCTCTAATTGAGTCTATGTTTCCGTACTTGATGATTTTTAAAATAAGCCTTTTATATGACTAGGGCTGTAGAGAAAGAAACCATAATCATCCAAGTTATCACGGGACGAAATTCAGATCTGAGAATTTTGAATTTGTAAGTCTCAATAGATTGAGTTTGTGTCGAGCTTCCTCATTAAACCTTGATAGATGCTAGTGTCGAGCCTAGTGTCAAGTTTTAATGAAACGACTTTTCTTCACTTATTTCTTGGATCTATCTTCATGTTTTTAATGATACCACTTGTAAAGAAAACTTCACACACTTGTTACATTAAACCTAATTTTGATCTATCCAATTACAAGTAAAGTGCGTTTTGTCAAAGGATAAGCCAATACATAAAAAATATGACCCTAATAAGAATAATTGGCAAAACCGAGAACACAAACTTGTCTAGGTATAGATCATAGAGTCTATAGGGTATATTAGACAATACTCAAGGTTTTGCAAATCAGAATACAATAACAAAGAAGCTGCAAGTTCAAGAAAACAAAGTCTGATAGGTTCGACCAATCAAAGCTGTAGCTCAATCGATTGAAACTCGATTCTATAGAATTTTATTTAAAGCCCAACAGCTCATCAAAGAATAGGGTTTCAGTCCAAATTCACTAAGTATATAAAGAAAACCCTAATGCATGTTTTTCAAGTCTTGGAGAGCTACTCTTTTGAGATCTGAGAAATTTTGTGCCTTCTACTCTTTCAAGCATTTATTGGAAATCACATTCACACCATAAGTATCGGCAGAATCAAGTTGCAACCCAAGCTTCAAATATCAAGTGTACTGAAGATCATAGCGTGAACTAGACCTTCATGTTGGAGCAAATTCATCTCAGGGAAGTCTATTGGATTTAGAGCTAAGTTTGTTAACTTTAGTTAGGTTTACTTGTAGGATTATATCGCCTTAAAGAAAATTTTATGTGGCCCACATTTGAAGATGAAACTCATGTCTTAAGTTTCTTATTTCATGTCTTAAGTTTCCTATTTGTGAAAGTTACATTTTAGATATAACATCCTTTAGTAACTCTCAAATGGTGTAACCTATTTGGTTAATAAACACCATGAAGTTACAATTTTTAAGCTCCTTGATGGAAGGAGAGTTATGGAAATCTTCATCTAGAAGGGTCCCTAGTCTAGCCTATATATATATATATATATATATATATAGCTTGTGTTTCCATCAAAAGTATATGTGTGAGGTAAAGGCCATAGACTAGAAGACCCTTTTATATACACTATCATCATATAGTGAGTCTTCTTTTCTTCAAAGACTTAAACAACTATGGCTGGAGGTATGTGTATTTTATTCTGCAACTCTAAATTTATCTTACATTTGGTATCAGAGCCTCCTTCATGCTATGTTGTTTAGTAATTTTTCATTCATAGATTTTTCTATGATTTGGCTAAATTTCCAAGGAACATATGGGTCTAAGGATATAAAGTATTTGCATTGCATATTCTTTTGTGCTAGGACCTTTCAACTAAATTAACTATGACATCAAAATCTAACCTTTTAACTAATGTCAACAAACCCAGTTTTAAGAAGCATGGAATAGAATTAAGTTTTATGCCATGTATCTCATGTGTGGGTCATAGCATATAGTATTGAAGCCTATCACTGAAATAACTTTTACCATCATTTGGGCTAGATGGCTTTAATATGGGATAGTTTTCGAATATAAACGACTATCTATGGAAAATTATTCCTTTTGCATATGGCATTGGCCGAATGTTTCTGTGGAGATTATGATTGGCTTTTCAAATTTAAGCTTCCCATGAAAGTGAACATCTGTCATGATAATTGATATCTTTGCATATAGATTATTATGCTTCTTTGTTATTTAGAAGAACTTATCTTGTTTGACTTACATATAGTGTGCAGTAATTTTATAAAGTTTGTGACTATATATGGAAATTTAATCATTACATAGTTAAAATTTATGATATTTTTAGTGTATTTATAGTTTCTTACACTTGTCTTTAAATATCATTTTATGGTTTATTTTAATTGACAAATTTGACGTTTAGTTTATCTTTATGATGTCATTTGAAGGGATGAACATCAAAATGACTTGAGAATAGCCATAGCATCTTAAGCCATAATGATAATCACATCAAGTTAATTTTTATAATACATCATTAAGAATAAAGACATCTAAATTGTAATTCATTCATGAAAAGCAATAACTTGGCCCCATAGGGAGGTTATTATTTTTATGATTTAATTAGAATAATATGGTGAATTAGGCATTAAGAATATAATTTTCCTAGGCCCAAAGGTATGGAAAATTTTATTCTTATTGTTTATATTTACTAGTCTTATTAATAAAGTATTTTAGTAAATTCATGTGTGATGCACCTCTACCCATAGGAAAGTTGGAATTTACTACTAAATTGACATTGGTTGATTTAGAACTAAGGTCTATATTTCATAGCATTAAAGTTTATTTTTTTCTTGGTTATTGCAGCAATTCCTACTAACTCGACTATGAATGGTGGGAGCAATCTAATCGCTTAAGTTTAATGTTCATAAAATCCCATATTAAGAACATTAGGGGTTCTATCCCTCAATGTAATAAGGTTAAGGATTTTATGAAAGCCATTGAAGAATAGTTCATAAGATCTGATAAGGCTTTGGCAAGCATCTTGATGAAAAGGTTTTCAAGTAAAACATTTTACTATTCTAAGAATGTGCGTGAGCACATTATGGAAATGAGGGACATGGTTGCTCAACTTAAGTCCTTAGAAATTGAGATTTCTGAGTCATTCCTAGTTCATAAGATCTGCTAAGGCTTTGGCAAGCATCTTAATGAAAAGGTTTTCAAGTAAAACTTTTTACTATTCTAAGAATGTGCGTGAGCACATTATGGAAATGAGGGACATGGTTGCTCAACTTAAGTCCTTAGAAATTGAGATTTCTGAGTCATTCCTAGTTCATAAGATCTGCTAAGGCTTTGGCAAGCATCTTAATGAAAAAGTTTTCAAGTAAAACTTTTTACTATTCTAAGAATGTGCCTGAGCACATTATGGAAATGAGGGACATGGTTGCTCAACTTAAGTCCTTAGAAGTTGAGATTTCTGAGTCATTCCTAGTCCATTTCATATTGAATTCTCTCCCTTCTGAATTTGGTCCTTTCAAAATATCTTATAACACACATAAAAATAAATGGTCAGTAAATGAACTTTTGACTATGTGTGTTCAAGAGGAAGAGAGATTAAAACATGAGAAAGTTGAAAGTGCTCATTTGGCCACTCATGTTAAAGAAAATGCTAGGAAGGGTAAGAATGAAAATGCTAATTGTTTTTTCTGCAAGAAAGAAGGGCATATGAAGAAAGACTGCCTAAAGTACAAGAAATGGCTTGAAAAGAAAGGTAATCTCATTTCATTAGTGTGTCATGAATCTTTTTTTGTTGAAGCTCCAAATAATACATGGTGGGTTGACTCTGGTTCCACAATTCACATTGTCAACTCCATGCAGGGTTTTCTGAATCTAAGGAAGCCGAAAGGAAATGAACAATGCATCTATTCAGGAAATCGAATGTGTTCAAGGGTTGAGGGAGTTGGAACTTTTTGTCTGATTTTAAAAACTGGATATGTATTAGATTTAAATAATGTTTTCTATGTACCTTCATTTTCCAGAAACTTAATTTCCATTTCCAAACTTCTTGTTGTTGGTTATGGATTTTTATTTGAAAACTCAATTTTAAGTATTTTTAAAAATAAAGTTCATATTTGAGGTGCAACCTTAGTTGATAGTTTATTTAAAATTGATATTGACCCCAGTTTTGAATGCAATTATTTAAATATACATGTTAATGTTGGTATAAAGTGAAGCTTGATTAATGAGAATTTCTCTATGCTATGGCATAGGAGATTGGGACATATCTCCATAGAGAGAATTAAAAGATTGGTGAAAGATGGAGTTCTTAAAACTCTTGATTTTACTGATTTTGGTACTTGTGTGGACTACATTAAGGGTAAGCAGACCAATAAGAGCACTAAGGGTGCCAAGAGGAGCTCTGAAATTCTTGAAATCATACACATTGATATATGTGGACCATTTGCTACTCCTTGCCTAAATGGTCAGAGATATTTTATCTCATTCATTGATGACCATACAAGATATATGTATCTCTATCTTTTATATGATAAGGCTGAGGCACTAAATGCTTTCAAAACCTATAAGGCAGAAGTAGAGAAACAAAGAGAAAATAAAATTTAAATAATTAGATCAGATAGAGGTGAGGAGTATTATGGTAGGTACATAGAAAAGTGACAAATTCTAGGTCCATTTGCTAAGTTCCTTCAAGAAGAGGGCATCATTGCTCAATATACAATGCTAGGTACACCACAACAAATGGTGTTTCTGAAAGGAGGAATCGTACGCTTATGGATATAGTAAGGAGTATGATGAGTAACTCCAATATTCCTTTATCCTTATGGAGTGAAGCTTTAAAAACCGCTGTGTATATCTTAAATAGGGTTCCATCTAAGGTTGTTTCCAAAACACCTTTTGAATTATGGCATGGATGGAAGCCGAGTTTAAATCATTTGCACATATGGGGTTGTTCTATTGAAGTAAGGATTTATAATCCACATATAAAGAAACTAGACCTAAGGACAACTAGCGGATATTTTATTGGCTATGCAGTAAACTCCAAAGGGTTTAGGTTTTATTGTCCTTCTCACACTCCAAGAATAGTTGAGGCTAGAAATGCTAAATTTCTTGAGGACTTCGAGCTTAGTGGGAGTGCTTTTCCTAGAAGGATAGAGTTTGAGAAGGCACAAGACTTTATTGAACTACCCTCAAATGATATCCTTGAGGAGCAACAAACCCATCAAGAACAAGCTCATATTAAACCAACTACTGAAATTTCTGAAAATACAAGAGAAACAAAAGGTGTAAGAAGATCCTCAAGAATGAGGAAACCAACAATTACTAATGATTATATTGTATATCTCCAAGAGTCTAATTTTGATATCGAGCCTAAAGATGATCCAACTTCGTTTTCTCAAGCCATGAGTGATAGTAATTCCACACTTTGGTATAATGCCATGAAGGAAGAGATGGAGTCTATGGCTAAAAATCAAGTTTGGGATCTCGTTGAGTTGCCCAAGGAAGCAGTAGCTATTGGCTGCAAATGGGTTTATAAAACCAAAAGAAATGCTTTTGGTAACATTGAACAATATAAAGCTAGACTTGTAGCCAAAAGGTTTTTCTCAAAAAGAAGGCATTGATTACCATGAAACCTTCTCTCCGGTTTCTAAGAAGGATTCATTTAGAATAATCATGGCCTTAGTAGCTCATTTTGATTTAGAGTTACATCAAATGGATGTGAAAACGGCATTCTTGAATGGGGATCTAGAAGAGGCGGTATACATGGTCCAACCTCAAAGATTTTATGATGATAAAGACAGTCATTTGGTTTGCAAGTTAAAGAAATCTATATATGGGCTAAAGCAGGCCTCACAACAATGGTATATAAAGTTCCACAATGTTATCGCTTCATATGGATTTGTTGAGAACATTGTTGATCAATGTATATACCTTAAGGTCAGTGGGAGCAAATACATTTTCCTAGTCCTATATGTGGATGACAGTCTACTTGCAAGTAGTGATTTGGGCTTGTTACATGAGACAAAACAATTTCTCTCCCAAAACTTTGAGATGAAGGATTTAGGTGAAGCCTCATATGTCATTGGCATTGAGATTCATAGAGACAGATCACAAAGAGTGTTAGGACTATCTCAAAAGGCCTATATTGAAAAAATATTGAAGGGATTCCGAATGAAAGATTGTACACCTACAATAGCACACATTATGGAAGGAGACAAATTTAGTAAGAATCAATGTTCTCAAAATGATTTGAAGCGAGAGCAAATGAAGAACATACCATATGCATCTGCGGTAGGTAGCTTGATCAAGGAAGTCAATTCCATACCGTACCGGCCGGTATATAACATACCAGCTAGTGCACCAGTACAAGTACACCCCTTGTTTCGTATCGGAAAAAATACCGGCCGTAATGGCAAAATCTGGTTGTTTCAGCCAGTAAAGATGTTTTGGACCGGTACAAAAAAGAAGAAAAAGAAAAAGAAAAGGAAGAAGAAGATGAGAAAAAAGCCCAACATCAAAATGAACAGATTACAGATGGTAGCAAACCCACGGATTGGGTCTTCATGGAGAGCAACTACCTGTTTGCTGGATCTATTCTTCAGAAAAGAAAAAGTGAGAAAGGGAGAGAAAGAGGTAGAGCAAGTGAAGGTTGAAGCTGTGAGAGAGAAATAATTTGTTGCTTTACTCTGTGTTTGAAAAACTGGGGAAGACGAAGTGTAGTAAAGACTGAAAGTGAGAAAAAGGAGATGGAGACTGAGAAGCATACGTTGAGACTGAAAACCATAGACTTCAGATAGAGGCAGCAATGAGAGTATGAGACAGAGGAGAATGCAAATTTGTACTGTAGGCTTTTATAAGGAGGTTGACCTAATAATGGACGGTACAAATTGGTTCGAGGGTTTTAAAGTTGCTTCTACACCATTTGATCTATTTTTTGTTAACTGTGTTTGGCTACGCGAATAGGTGGGGGCTATTTGTTCAGAACTCATATTAGAGATATAGATTATCTCTGCTAATATATATATATATATATATAGACTTCGGCTAATATATATATATATATATATATCAAAGATAATTTATAGATTATCTTTGCTAATATATATATAATTTATAATTTATATCTTTGCTAGATAATTTTTTTTTTTTTAACTTTAAACTTATAAATTTTCTTTGCTAATATATATATATATATATAAATAATTATTATTATGGTCCTAATGAGTGTGTGTCTATATATATATATATATATATAATAGTGGTAAAACCAAAACGGTACACTAGTATTGACCGATATCCGAAATATATCGTACCATTGGCCAAACCGGTACAACTCCGGTACGGTATTGACTTCCTTGAGCTTGATGTATGCATAGGTCTGCACAAGGCCTGATATCAGGCTTACAGTGGGGTTATTAGGTCGATATCAAAATAACCCTAGTTTGGATCATTGGAAAGCTACGAAAAAGGTTATGAGGTACTTGCAAGGTACCAAGGATCACAAGTTGACTTATAGACATACTAATCAATTGAAGGTGATTGGTTATTTAGATTCAGATTTTGCTGGGTGTGTAGACACAAGAAAGTCTACTTCAGGATATATTTTCCTTCTTTCTAGAGGAGCTATATCTTGGAGAAGTACTAAGAAAACACTTGTTGCTTCGTCTACCATGGAGGCAGAATTTGTTGCATGCTATGAAGCAACAACACTGGCATTATGGTTAAGAAATTTTATCATAGGTCTCAAGATTGTCGATTCTATATCGAGACCTCTAAAGATTTTTTGTGACAATTCGGTTGCAATTTTCTTCTCTAAGAATAATAAAAGTGGAAGCCGAAGTAAGCATATAGACATAAAGTACCTCAAGGTTAGAGAGAATGTTAAGAAACAAAAGGTGTCCATCGAGAATATTAGTACTAAGCTAATGATTGTTGATCCCATGACTAAAGGTTTGCCGACCAAACCATATAAGGACCACGTGGAACATATGGGACTTAATAACTTATTTGATGTTTAATTTATCTTTAGTTGTCTTGTATTTGGGACACATATTTGCTTATTCTTAGAGAATAAAATATAATATATATTTTGTGCACATAAAGTATATATATAAAGTTTATTTAATCCATGGGGATAAATAAAGGACAATATATCTGTGGGGATGCTTAGAGGAGGACCCGAATGGCTAATAGGTAGTCCATTCATAAAGAATTAATGGCCCATAAAGTACTCATGTAAGGATTACATTACATTGTAATACATGGAAGGAAATACTCGTTATAATTGAGGGGATTACCGCCATGATTCATGTATTGGATTCTTTAATTGAGTGGGAGCATGTCACAACTAGTGACATGGATAATATCGTGGCTATAGCATAATGATAAGCACTTATTGAGTTATTTAAATTTCATGTGGGCCAAGTGAGAGAATGTAGGATTATATCTCCTTAAAAAAAAATTTATGTGGCCCACATTTGAAGATGAAACTCATGTCTTAAGTTTCTTATTTCATGTCTTAAGTTTCCTATTTGTGAAAGTTACATTTTAGATATAACATCCTTTAGTAACTCTCAAATGGTGTAACCCATTTGATTAATAAACACCATGAAGTTACAATTTTTAAGCTCCTTGATGGAAGGAGAGTTATGATAATCTTCATCTAAAAGGGTCCCTAGTCTAGCCTATATATAGCCTGTGTTTCCATCAAAAGGATATGTGTGAGGTAATTAAAGGTCATAGACTAGAAGACCCTTTTATATACACTACCATCATATAGTGAGTCTTCTTTTCTTCAAAGACTTAAACAACTATGGCTGGAGGTATGTGTTTTTTATTCCGCAACTCTAAATTTATCTTACATTACTACGAATTAAATATTCTGACTATAAATCTCTATTTGATAGTAGATTGTTCTTCTTGGGTTGGTCCTCCTAGATTTTTTTACCTTGAAACTAGTTTGTTTAATTTGTTTTCATGAATTATCATATCTTGTGTTATTTAATTTTCTATTGTGCATGATATGTTTGATTATTTTTTAACTTAAGGCTTGCATAATTAATCTAATTAACAACTTGGCCTTAAAATTGGTTAAACAATGTTTGTCTCAAGGGTCTAAAAACTAACATTATTTGTTTTATGCTAGTAGGAAAATGTATGGAAAAGTGATTTCTTTTCTTTTGTACCTATTGGGTTTATGATGCTGACACCTTTGAAAAGATGGTTGAATTATTATGTATAGTAGTTGTGTGTAAGTATTTGGTTCATTGGGTAATTGTTGAAGTGTAGTTAAGTCAGTACATCCTTACGTCTTCTCAAAACACACACAAAAAGTACATCCTTATGGACCCAAATTTGGGAAGATAAGTTTTTGGTAGGTTTTGGCAGAATTCATCGAGGCATCTTATTTTACTTCCCTTGTGAACCAAATCAAGGAAAAATCATATTTTTTATTTCATTTTTCTTTCTTAAGTTTTCCATCCGCCCCTTTACTCCAACTAAATACAGTGTAAGAGTTTTCAAGTCCTAGGTGTGTCAACAAAAGTACATCAAGTTCCCTTTGTTTTCTAAATAAGACTCTCCGTTTGTTTTGTATGGCCATTAATGTTTCTTTGAATTTTAGCATCTATCATTATCGTCAGAGCCAATCTTTGTAGCCTTATTTTAGCCCACATCACTGTCTCCATATGGCAGCAACTTCCAATCACCACTTGATGCAACAACTTTTCAGTACAGCCAACAAGGTGTGGTTAATCCATCTTCCCTATAATTTTTAGCATGAACAAAGCCAAACTTACATGGGAAATACTAAAAACTGAATTCCAAGGCTCTAGCAAGGTTAATTGTGTTAAACTAGGAATTTAATGGAGAGAATTTGACAATTTGGCAATGAAAAGTCTAGGAGGAAATTGTTCATTTATCTAGAAAACTCTCTATACATTTAGGTTCTAATCTCAACTGCATGTCTTATAATTAAATCAATGTATACAAATTGATGCAGGGCATTAACAATATCTTTATAAATGTTTCAGTTAGGTTCTAAGACTTTAGGAATTAATGTATTAGAACTTCAATTTATAATGTGTTGGCAAACCATGATCAAAATATAGAGTCTAAATTTAGGCTTGCTCAAAGTGTGTTTTCTTGTAAAATTGGAATCAAGTGATTGCAGAAATTATTAGACTAAATTTGCAAGGCTCGATCGATTGAAAATTAGACTTAATCGATCGAATCTCATGCAGATTTATTTTCCTACATAAATTTCAATTCAGCCTAAGCCCATTTGACATGTAGGGTTTTGTGCTTTACTTTAAGTATAAAAGGAAAAACTCTAGCTACGTTTTAGAAGTCTTTGAAGAGTTGTGTGTTGAATCTTTTGTGAGATCTAGAGATGTTTACCTTCATACACACACTTAGGGTTATCAAGATCAAGATTTGTGTCAAGAACTTAATAATCTCTTCAGTTGCTGCTTAAAGAACTTAAAGAAGATATGAAACCTTTGAGTGAGGTCTCAAAGTCACAAGTAGGAGAACTTGTGGTTGCAATGGATCAAAGAAAGAAGTAGTCCATGGACTCGGAGCTGTCACGTGGTCACAGTAGTAATTTTTCTACTCAATGTAGTAATAGGATGTTAGTAGTCTAAGTCTTATTGTACAAACTTCAATTCTTTTATAGTGGATCTGTTTTACCTTAAAAATAGCTAGGTTGAATCCTCCCCAGGTTTTTTATCAGTTAGGTTTTCCTGCATTATCACATCGTTGTGTTCTTTATATTTCCGCATTATTTACATGATATGATTTTATTGTGTTAACCTACGACTGAATAATATATCTAAGTAATCACTTGAGTAAATATCTAGGTTAAAAAACTTGTGTTAAGGAGTCTAAAAACGTACAAGTGGTATCAGAGCAGGTTAGCTCTTATGTTTTTAGATCTTTTGATTTAAGAATTGATTCTTGACCCTTGTTGTTATGGAACACAGTCACTCTCTTGTGATCCCACCTCACTTTGATGGAAACAACTATGCCTATTGGAAAATAAGGATAAAAGCATTCTTCAAATCTATTGATGAAAGAGTTTGGAATTTCATTGAATACGGATGGGAGAAATCGACTACTCCTATAAGTAAGTGGTCAACTTCTCTTGTTGAGGTTTATAGGAGTAGTGCAAAATTTCATGGTTTATTCTTTCCAGTTTTTATTCATAGGATTTTGTTGGACTTAGGTTTAGAGGACTTTCCTGCATTCGAGCCTGTCCATATCATAGCTCCTATAGGTGCCACCTTTCTTAGGTAAAGAGTAGCTCAGTTGAAAGCTAGCTCTAAGCACCCTAGAGTTGAGTCTTCTATAGGTTATGCATCTAGGCCTCTTTCTTTTGGTGACCCTACTGTTGAAGAGTATGTAGAACCTACAGTTGCTGTGGATCCTCCACCTTCTTCATCGAGCGACTCGTCCTTGCGAAGCATGCTGGATACAGTTATGACCGTTTAGGCAGTGCATTGACAGATTTTGTTGGATGTGCTCACTGAGCTTCAAGCTTTATGAGCAAATTTGGCAGGTGTTAGAGGTTCTACTCCACTAGCTCCACCTTTTGATGGAAATTCTTGATTGCCCTTTAGCAATTTGTCACAAAAAGGGGAAGTACATATATATGGAGATATGGGGAGATTGGAGATGATAGATTGTATCTAGGAGCTTTACATGATGTATTTTTGGTTTTGGCTTTATGATGTATTCATTTTGGATTTGATGTATTTATTTTTATGGGTTGTATATGTTAGGGGGAGAACATTATGCTTTATGTTTTTGTTTCTTTCTTTGTTTCTTGTTTCACATATGGTACATTTGATTATTGATTTATATTTATGAGGTTATTTATGATATATGTCTTTTATTTTATGTTTTGTAAAATCAAGAAGTTTAGTTTGTTTTACTTGTATTTTCATCACATGCATTTATGTGTTTGTTGAGTGTTTCAAGAATCCATAGGTTAATTCAGTCATGGCTGCTGTCTACTTTAACAACTGGTAGATAGTAGTTAGGTTGAATGGTATTTAGGGCATTTGAAATTTGAATGAGCTGTTTTTATCTTTGAGCATTTTACTTTTGTGATGTGTTTTGTCACGGATTGCCAAATGGGGAGTTTGTTAAGTTTTAAGAATTTAGGAACTAATGTATTAGAACTTCAATTTGTAATGTGTTGGCAAACCATGATCAAAATATAGAGCCTAGGTTTAGGCTTGCTCAAAGTGTGTTTTCTTGTAAAATTGGAATCGAGTGGTTACAAAAATTATTGGACTAAATTTGCAAGGCTCGATCGCTCGAAAATTAGACTCGATCGATCGAATCTCGTGCAGATTTATTTTTCTGTAGAAATTCCAATTCAGCCCAAGCTCATTTGACGTATAGGGTTCTGTGTTTTACTCTAAGTATAAAAGGAAAAACTCTAGCTACGTTTTAGAAGTCTTTGAAGAGTTGTGTGTTGAATCTTTTGTGAGATCTAGAGGTGTTTACCTTCATACACACACTTAGGGTCATCAAGATCAAGATTCGTGTCAAGAACTTGATGATCTCTTCAGTTGCTGCTTAAAGAACTTAAAGAAGATCTGAAACCTTTGAGTGGAGTCTCAAAGTCACAAGTAGGAGAACTTATGGTTGCAGTGGATCAAAGAAAGAAGTAGTTCGTGGACTTAGAGCTGTCATGTGATCGTGGTAGTAAGTTTTCTACTCAAGGTAGAATAGGATGTTAGTGGTCTAAGTTTTATTGTACAAACTTCAATTCTTTCATAGTGGATTTGTTTTACTTTAAGGATAACTAGGTTAAATCCTCTCCAAGTTTTTTACCGGTTAGGCTTTCCTGAGTTATCATATCGTTGTGTTCTTTATATTTTTGCATTATTTACATGATATGATTTTATTGTGTTAACTTAGGACTGAATAATTTATCTAAGTAATCACGTGTCTAAATAACTAGGTTAAACAACTTGTGTTAAGGGTCTAAAAATGTACAGTTTCTAAAACAATATTTATAATAAAGATTATGTGACAAATAATTTCATTCATAAGGGATCAAATTTGTGTTGTTAGATATCCTTGAATGAACCTAGAATCGTACCAGCTTTGACTACTGCAATGCCAACTTAGTGTGCTTTATGACAAAATTATGATTAAAACATATTTAAATATGAAAGTTGGAAAACAAATTTCAATTCTATAATTGTAACTTGTAACATTTTGTAGATGGTATAAGTACTGCTACCGCTGTGGTACTGGTACCTATAATGTAGAATCCCACCATAGCAATATTCACAAAATATTAATAAGGGAGCAGAAGTACGGGAAAAAGAAATGAGAGTACATTCGCTGTAGCAACAACTCTATTTATAGCATTCATATAAAAAACAAATGAAGCTTATTAATAGACAAGAGAACTATTGAATAACAAAAAAGAGCAATAAAGCATCCACTGTATGTTAGAATTTAGATTGGCGATATCCAATGATAGTGTAATATTGTAATATGGAAAAAGGTTGTAATGTGTTGGTTAAATGCTGAAGAACAAGACATATTTGTTTAAAAGGAGACTAGGAAAGTTTACCCTACATATAAATTGTTGGGGGAGAATATATATTAGGGAGAGTACTCTAATTGAGTAGTTAATTTAATGTATAGAGACGCACTTAATTCAAGAGGTTTAAACTTAATGGATATGAGCTTAACTATGTTATGTTAACCATTAATTCTTCTTATCATTATTTAATGTAGAACTTCACTTACACTTTTATACCCAACAACTCCCTCTCACATGTAAGTCTCTTTCTCTCTGTGAGTTTCAAGACCTCTCTGTGGGTCATGAACAATTCCTACTTGCTCCATCTTCCCATAATGGCTTTTTTCTTCATCAATTTGTCATTTGTGGGCCTCTTGTACGCTATCCATGAGAGCCATGTGTCAATTCCACATGCTCATCCATGGGAAACTGGCCTACAATTCAATGTCCATGGGAACCTTGCGCCACACCATGATCTAGCACCATTGGCAATACTTTCTTTGTTGGGTCTTTTTTCAGGATTGTTTGTGTGGGCTTTTATGGGCTTGTTTGGTGCAATATACCATCTCTGCTTCAATTACGAAAGGGACCCGTCCCTACTTCATATGCAAAAGGGCTCCAAGTACACGCACCCCCGTCCCTGCTCCAACTACAAAATGAACCTTAATAACCTTGTCACTTTTGCCACACATCACCATAAGCTCTAATATCACTTGTTGGGGAGATAACATCTTGGGGAGATTCCAATTGAGTAGTTAATATAATATATAAAGATAACCTTAACCTAAAAGGCCTAAACTCAATACGTATGAGCTCAATTGTGTTATATTAATCACTTATTCTTCTTATCATTATTCAATGTAAGACTTCACTCACACATCCAACATAAATACTTATGGGTACATAATTTTGAGGCCATATCACTGTGTGACATTGAGAGCTTTTCCCTCGTTTCAAACCATAGAACCCATTATTCTAGTTCTTGATCTTGCACCCCTATGACGTATCTTTGATAAAAACCTAGAGAAACCATGTAATACTAAAACCACAGAATATATTCCTAACCTTGCATCAATGCATAAAATGTGATCCTAGAGTTTTGGAACGAAGTAAACGTACAATTTGTGAAGGGATTCATATAGATGAAGCCTAAAGGTACTGGAGTTACTATGATGATGTCAACTAATTTTTTTTTGGGGGGTTAGCAAAGTATAATGAAAAAGGTTTTATGAGAAGTATGTAAACTCCGTATATAGTAAACTAGCCTATGCGCGTGTATATTATAAGTTCAATTTGAAATATTTGATAAGAAATTATTTTTATGACAAATTTATAATTCTCATTAAATATTATAATATTTGAGAAATAAGATTGAATTATAATATTTGAAAAATGTCAAATATAAACTTTTAAGATTAATATAATTTAGAATATGAACCTATTTGTTATGGTCAAATTTTTATGCTTGGCATAATTCAAGTCAAAACACACTTTTATGTATTTGAGACTAAGTTTTAAGTGTATCTAAATATGAACAAGTGGAACATATTGAAGACACAAGAGCACTACTTAAGAATTGTTGAATCTACTGCCATGATACCAAGTTTGACTACACTCAACCGATCAAGATTTATTAAATCTCTATACTACCTCGATACCTCTCAATCTATTGAACTACTTGATTTCAAAATTTGGCAAAAACATTTTAATTTAAACCAATGGTATTTGTGGGTTTGAGTAATCCTAGTTGGAGAGCCTATTTAAAGGCCCATTATTAAGCCCCACTTTAAATAAGGTTGTAGAGGTAGAAAACCTAAGGCTTTCATATTGAAGCCCTAGACTCCACTTATTGAACCGGTGAGATCATAAAAATTATAAATGAATAAAATAAATAAATAAATAAAAAAGAGATACTATTGTGACTCCTATGCGCCTTTGGGTTTTGCACCAAATAAAGTCTTTGACACCAACAGTTGAAGATCTTATTACTGTTTTTGTGTGAAGATCCTGCAACAATCAAGGATTGTTGTAGGGAATTAGTCACGGACAGTGGCGTGCAAAGAAGAAGTTTGCTGCAATAAGTAGTCCGATTAGGCTTAAATCTGAGCTTCATTATAGATCAGTAGGTTCTATTGTAGGTAGGTACTTCAGAATAGGGTAAAACTCCTTATGCTTGTTACATATATTTTTGTTAGTAGATTCTTTGAGAGTGGTAACTTGAAACTCACCCGATAAGATTTTTCTTGCAAAGGTATTTTGCATTGTGATCAAACCGCATGTCAAACTTATTTTCTGTTGCACTTAACTTCAGTTTAGTGATATGATTGTGTCTTAATTGGTTTTGCATGTAATTGGACTAATTAATCAACTTAGGTAATTGATTAATTAATTAAGGTCAATTTCTTTAATTCAACACTATTGTAATATTTTTTTTCGTAAATTGACAAATATTTAATTACTTTTCCAACTTAAGAATATAATTATTATTTTTATAGTCATTGTGTGTTAAATTGTTTATGGATTTTGTTTGAATTTGTTTTATTCTTTAAGAATGCATCACATGGTATAATCTTAGGCAATTCGACTACTAGAGATGTTAAACAAACTAAAATGACAATTCATCAAACTTATAGAGTGTAAATTATATTTTTGCATGTGTGTATAGAGAGAGAGAGAGAGAGAGAGAGAGAGAGAGAAGCATACAAATTTTTTTGAACCTCATTAATTTATATTTTGAAATGAATGCTAAACTTTGATGAGGCTGAAGCTTAAATGAAAATATATTATACAATGCGCCACAAGCTACTATAGTTGAGGTTTATGCTTTTATATATATATATATATATATATATATATATGCTTATTGGAAGGTTCACATAAAAGCGTTCTCAAATCCATGGAAGAAGAGTTAAGGTTGTTAGTAGAAAAGAGTTTTTAACCAAAACAAAACCCCCAGTAGAAAAATGGCCCAATATGAACTTATTGAAGCCAACAATAGTAAAGGCATCAATGTCATCTTTTTGGCAGTTTGAAAAGAGGAATTCAAGAGAATATCCATGAGTGAAACAATCAAAGGGGCAAGGGTTGTCTTGGAAATAACTTATGAGAGAACAAAGACTGCGGGAAACTAAAAGCTATAAATGTCTCTAGATTCTAGGAGATTAGGAAATTCACGAGATCTCTGCATGAGAGGTTTCATCCCAAGGTAACTACCATTAGCATGATCTTTGACACTGTCAAGATTGAGGGCTAAACTGGTTCACTTCAAACATATAAATTCTGCTTACCTCAGTCTAAGAAAAACAATTCCTGCCTTAAAATAGTCAGGGAAGAAGAGAGTGATACCTTTGATGAGGACTGGTTGAACGATGATGACCTAGCCTTGTTTGCTATGAAGTTTAGAAAGTTCTTTATGCCTAGGCTGAATAATTACTTTAAAAAAGTAAATCCTTTAGACCTATTAATAAGCCCAAGAATGGATCCAATCGCAATTCTCGAAATGACAAGGACTTTAAGGCTAAGAATGAGAAAAACACAAATGCACAAAGTGAAATGAGTGTTCTAGTTTAGGGCATATTCGAAGCAAGTGTCTAAACTTTTTAAGGTCAAAAGGAAATGCAATTGATGTGACATTGTGTGATGAGTTTAAAAGTGAGGGATTAGATGATTCACCTAATGAGAGTAAAAGTTACCTAGTGTTGGCTAATTGCATGACAAATTTGGTTGTAATCTTTACAAAAATTTACTTGTAATGACAAGGCTCAATGTAATTTTTTTTCAATGTCAATTGTAATCATTTAGTGCAGTCAAAGATGATTACAAGTCTGGAGAGAAATGAGAGTAGTGTCGTCCCTGACAAGGGAGCGGAATGGCAAGAGAGTTGAGAGCAGTGCCATACCTGATAGAAGAGCTCCGACAAGCCAAGTCCCAACATCAATGAGGTGCAAATCAACCAGATTAGCAAGACAAATGAGGAATCACCAACGAGAGACTGTATATATCTTTTCCCTTTTTTTTCAATTTTTTTCTCCTCCATGTCAAGACCGTGATGGGACCTTGTCCTAGTCATGTTTGAGAGAGAGCGAGAGATATAGATCTCTAAAAAACGGGGAATTGGAGGATGGGTTTGCTGTTTGGAATGCTAAGTTGCTTAGAGAATGAAAGGTTAGGCTAGCTTTTCAAGAGACATACTCTTAGAAAATTAAACTCTCGGGTATAGGGTTTATTCACTCAAATTCAAATCATCAATATATATATATATATATATATATAAATAGAGACCTCATAAGATCCTGCCACGTGGCACTCTAATGTTGCATTTAGTCTTTTTTTACCTCTTTTCATTAATTTTTTTTATTGTTACCCAATAGATCATAGTAACTTATTTTTACTATCATATAAATTTAGCTTTTTTTACCTCCTTTTATTAAGTTTTTTTTTATTGTTACCCAATAGATCATAGTAACTTCTTTTTACTATTATATACAATATGGATTGCTCTTGACAATTAGACCAAAAGTTATTCTCTACAAAATTGACTACCTTTTAAAAATAGACCAAACCTTATGAAAAACTCAAGTCCAGTTATTACCTTACATATTATAAACCAAGTCTGATCCTTTCCACGTGTAAATTAAAGCCAAAACTCTTACCCAGTTACAAACTCTTTTCTGCCTCCCCACATGTAGATGATACTTCTAGAAAATCTCATTCTCATGAAATCATGTCTTCATTTTTCCCCAATTTCAATTCAATGTTCTATGCAATTTATGCAAACAAAATTTCTTTGTAATCAACCAATGCAACACAAAATATATATAAATCTTGAGATCTCTAAGGTTGCTGAAATAATTGATAAATGCATATATCTAAAATTTATAATAACAAAAAGTCTAATAAATAACATATACTATCTCACAAAATGCCATTAACTTAATATGTTCTTTAAAAAAAATTCAATGATAGGAATGGTCAAAAACACGATCCTATACATTGAATAGTAAATATAAGATGCATTGAATGAGATCCTACGAAACAAGTTTGTTAATCATTTTAAATTATACTCATCATTTACATAAAAAAATAACAATACATCATATTATTTATATTAAAAAAATACATATTAATTTCAAAGTTCATTGCAAGATGTGAGTTGTTAGGGTATTGCAACAATAAGTAATTGGATACAACAATGGGTTAGTATTACATTTTGCACGTGCTTTGTGAAAGGAATGTCAAACCACATGTAGAATCATTTTGGTGTACAAAATGTGAAACAAAAACAAATCTTTCTATCCCAAAGTTAGAGACGCTCACATTAACTACATACTCTCCAAATATTATAATATATTTATCTCACTATAACTACTATATATATATATATACACAATTGCAAACTACTTTAGATACAGGATTAAAACTAAAGTTTTGATGCAACTGACAAAACAAATTTTGTGATATTTGATTGAGATCTTGTTGAAAAACAAATTGAGGTACAACTTATTTAAATTATTTTAAAACTATTGATATTGGAGAAGCAATCCCACGTGATTGCAAAAAAAAAAAAGGAAAAAATTGATTTTCCTAATTCATTTGAATGAATTCAATTTAATGGATGGTTTTGAAAATTACATAGTTGCTAAGATTTTTGATGCACCTTCAAATGACAAAAAGGTATGGAAGAAAAAAAAAAAATATATATATATATATACATATAATCCAATATGTTATATTAATTCTTTTTGCTGCACTATTCCAAAATTAACAAAAATAAATAAATAAATAAATAAAAACATTTACAAAAAAATATCACATCATTGAAATATAATATAAATGCAAATACCTACAAAAAATCTTAGTGACAAAGTCCAAACTTTGTAAGATTCATTCAAGAACCTCCCGATACCAATTCATTAGTGATTAATACAAATAATGCAACAAAAGAAAAAAATTAATGAAAACTCAAAATTTGAACAAATATGAATGGACTAAACTTCAAACGCTGAAGATGAAGAAACTGATGATGATAATAAGCATCACCATAACAAAGCATTGAAGAAGAAAAAAAAGATTTCGTAATGAAGTTTTTTATTATATCACATAATAAAAATCAATAATATAGTATGAATTAATATGCTTTTATCAACTTTTATTATACAATATTACTCCAAATTTGTTTTAATTATTGCTCATTACTTGAATGAAATAATTATAATAAATATGTGTGTGCAATCAATTTATAATTTTTACCATTTTATGATGAACTCATTACTAACAAATTTTTATAATAAATATGCTATAATATATGTATAACAATTTCCAAAAACAAATTTACATAAAACATTATAACATTATCCGTGCATCACACGAACAACTTACTAATAGTTACAATGAGGGCAGTTTTGCTTATTTATAGTTACATAAGCAAGTTGCTAATTAGTTAGGAAGTTAGCAATAAAAACCTATCATGTGGCCATTATTGGCTAAAACCTAACAAACTTCTCTAACTAACAAACAAACGATTGCACTTGTCACTAAAAACCTATCAGCTTTCTATTACAAGTAATAAAATCTATTACAAGTAAAAGGAACTACTCATCAAAAAACATAAGCACTAGTACTGCTCATAAGAAACTAATGATTGAACTTGTTGGATAGTAAAATGAACTGCATCAAGACTGCCCCTCTTAGAGCAAGTTGTTTCAACTTGTTACCGTCCAGCAAGTTCAATAATTAGTTTCTTATGATTAGCACTACTACTTATGTTGTTTGATAAGTAGTTCTTTTTACTTGTAATAGTCTTTATCACTTGTAATAAAAAGCTAGTTGGTTGATAGGTTCTTAGTAACAAGTGCAAAGCTTATCAGTTAGTTAGAAAAGTTTGCTTAGGCTTTGGCCAATCACATGGTAGCCACATGGTAGATTTTTGTAGCTAACTTCCTAGCCAATCAATAGCTAACTTATGGAACTATAAATAAGCAAGGATACCCTCTCTGTAACTAGTTGAATTTGAGTGAATAAACCCCATACCCGAGAGAGTCTCTAATAGTAGATAGTGAGTCCCCATTTTTGGCAAGTGGTTTCTCGAGGCTTATTGTACTATTTAAGTCTATAATCAGGATTTAAGTTTGTAATGAAGTTTTGTCATAGAATTGTCAAATGAAAAGATTTTTAGGATTTAGATTTGCAATCTCCATTAAAATGTAATATGGAAAAGGGTTGTAATGTGTTGGGCAAGTGTTGTAGAACAAGTCATATTTGAAGAGACTCAAAGAAGTGGAAATTGGGAAAGCTCTTCATACAAACTGCCTTCTCTCTCGAGTGAAACACTAAGCTTGCTCGAGCACCCAGGAGAACCCCCTTGTCACTTGAATGAAACAATGCTCCAACCCGTAAGTTTCGGCTATCTCTCGTTGGAGGCTCGCTCAAGCAAGAGACGTAGATTTTGCGAGTACGTTTCTATTAGTAAGAGAGGCAATCATATCACTTTGTATCATTGAGAACACTTCCCTTGTTTCAAAACCATAAACCCTGTTCATTCTAGTTCTTGGTTTTGCACCCTTATGACATATCTTTGATTAAAAACCTTGATAAACCATGTACCGATGAACTCACATAATTCCCAACCTTGCATTAGTGCATGTGGTGTGATACCGAAGTTCTAGAGTGAAGCAGACACGTTTTTCGTAAAGAAGTTCCAAAGGTTCTAGAGTTACATTGACTATGTCAATGAGATGTTTGCTGAGTCAATAAAGTCTAATCGCAAAGGTTTTGTGAGTACTTGTAAATTACTTTTGCATTGAATTTTCTTGTTGAGGTACACTACTGTTGCTAAAAAAACGAAAACAAAAAAAATACACTACTCCTAGAGTAGTTTTGCCATTGAAGAAGTTCATTTTTGGTTTTCACTTGATTACCAAATTATTTTGTTATTTGTTTTATCGCTTTACTAATGTTGAGATTGATATGGCAATTTAGATTAGAATGATAGTAGTAATTGAACTTATATATCAACTTATTCCTCAGCAAAAATGAAAATCATTTACTGATTTTCATTAGTTTGGTGGTATAACAGAAATTTCACTCTATCATATATTTTTCAAAGTACAATTATATTTTTACTACTTAACTAAAAAAAACTCTACTTTTACGCAATTCATATTTTAAGCAAAATAATCCGATGAATATAAACTATACCAAAACACTTATTGAAAAACTATAAACTATTGGCAAATTTGTAATTATTGTTAATGGTACCATAAATAACACAACCTAGTCGTACATCAGTTTGAAATGACACAAGATAGTTAGGGAAAAGTTGTACAGTTTGGTAGAACGGTACAAAAATAAATTAGGATCGGTTATGATTAATAGGGTACAAAGCAAAATATAAAATATAAAAAGTGGACTAAGACGATTTATATTTCAAAATAAGCACGCATAAATAGTGAGCGAATGCACATAACCCTAAAAAAATGAGCCAACAACTACATTAAACAAGCATTGTGCATTGACCATAGTACTACTTACCTGGGATTCGCAATACATTTGACCTCTAACGTCCCCATTACAAGAACATTTTTGTCCTCTTCTCCTCTTATCGAAATTTGTGCTTAAAATGATCTTAAACACTCTGAAATGGTGAGAAAAAGTGAGGCAGTCATGACTCGAAACGGTAGTCAATTATGTTTTAGTACACACAAAGTAATAACGAGCTAGACTAGAACAAGACCCCGGAAGAGAGAGAAGGGAGAGCTAGAGAGATAGGGGATTTGAGTAGTACACAAAAAAAGTTTTATACTAACCTTAGAATTCTGCAACCTTTGCCTACTATTTCAGGAACTTTCCTCCAAAATTTCCCTTTTTTTTTTTTTTTTGAGCCAATCCTCCAAGCTTTTCCTTTGCAATAAAAGTTTGCAATTAAGCACAGGAATTACTAAATATAGCGAGTAGAGGTGTGGAACTGGAAAGTTGAGACCATAACTTGTGCAGAAGAAGCTTAGCCAACAGAGGACGAGATTAACATTTTTTTTTTTTTTTTGACAGTAAAACGATAGAGATGAACAAAGCTTGAAAGTTGAAAGAGTCAAATCTAAAAAGCAAAAAGTGACGAGCATTAAGTTCAAGCTTCAGAAAAGGATAATATAAAATAAAAGGTGATAAGCATTAAGTACCAGTAAATAGTGTATGGAAAAATTTTTCTCAGAAATTAAAAAAATAATGACAATTTTTTTCAATATCCAAAAAAATGTTTTGAAAAATAAAAAGTTTAATGTGTGTCCTTACCGGATACATAGTGTATTGGAACGTAAAAAGCATAGAGTAGATTGAGTTACACACAGATATCTACACGTGTCTGACCAAGTTTTGAGTGATCTATTATCTGAACGTAGGGTTAGGTTGTCAACAGCTTTTTGTGTTCAGCGATCGTACAGGAGCTTTTGGTGAAAAGGACCTTTCCATTGGCACTAGGGTGATGCATCTGAGGTTGAAGTTCTATGAACTAGGCGTTTTATCCCGCGTGCCTTGCATATGTTTACCCCATCGCATACAGGTAGACATGGCAAAACGGGCGGGTCGGGTAGGGTCGGGTTCGGGTCGGATCAATCGGGTCACGGGTCATTTTAAACGGGTTGAAATCAGGTTTGGGTCAATCGGATTGCGGGTCGGGTCGGGTTGACCCGTATTTTTCACATGAAATTTTTTATTTTTTATTTTTTATTTTTTTTATAAAGAAAACAATATGTATTTGCCATTTGGATAGTTATGCAACATATTACTTGATGTAAAATGCATTATTTTGAATTCACTACTTATATCAAAAATAAACTCAGTTAAACTTATTAATATTTATTCAATAATTTTAAAATTATACAAATCCTAACATTGCTATCTAAAACAAAACAACACAAAGATAAGTAAAACAAATATACAAGTTTTATTTTTACACAATATCAACATTCAAAAAAAAAAATTACAAATGACTTATTGGATAACTCATTTGATAAAGAATTAAAACATATAAGAAAGTTACAATTTTAAAAATTAATTTTATAATCTATTATCAATTGTGGTTGACACTCTATTTCAATTTGAGATATACATTAAAGTTTGATTGCTTACTTATTTATACCTAGTCTCTTTTATGAAGATCATATCATTGTTAAGCAGCACACACTCTAGGAAATATCATAATTTATTTTGAAAAGCCGTTTATTTTGAACATAAATTGTTAAAAAATAGATCTAAGCATTCATAATTTATGCTAATTTGATACTTTGGCTTTACTATTTTCACACTTGTGAATGTGTCTCACACATATCTGCAATTTTAAATCTGTTTTTAACTTTATTGTAACCAGATTATCTTAACATGTACTTTGCTATTTGATATCTAAAAATCTTTACTCATTACAGAATGCTCAACCATTTATTTTTCAATTAATTTGCATGCAGTTATATAAATGTATCAAAATGTATCAAGTGTTTCCTTAAAACTCACAATAAACAATTAAACCAATATTGTCTTAATTTCACTATTTTTTTTACCAAAAAAAAAGTTTTAAAAAAATAGTTCGGGTCGCGGGTCGGGTCAGGTTGACCCGCACAAAACACGGGTCGGGTCACGGGTCAACCCGTTTTTGCTTCGGGTCAAAAAAATCGGGTTCGGGTCGGGTATTTTTCGGGTCGGGTTGGGTCGGGTCAGAAAATTCTGACCCGTTTTGCCGTGTCTACATACAGGATAAGCTACGACTGCCACAATTTGCTTTTTAAATTTTCCACGATTTCATTTGGAGGAAGGCCCTGGGAGTATAATGAAGAACAAGAAATAGCGCCCGTCTGTTTGCACTTTCAGACGACAAAAAATACATTTTATTTCAAAGTTTAAAATGTTAGGAGTTTAGTGGATATTAAAAAGCTGCTATAGTAAGAAAGTTACTTTTTCAAAGAGTGCAAAACCTCCCAAAAAACCTACTTCAACTTTTAGTAATTATTTTTTTCAATTACTAAATTGCCGACTTATTTTATTAAAAACCTAACTTTACTCTTTGAGGTTCCTTCTAATTATCATTGCGGAACAGATAACACCATATTCAATAAGACAAAAACATTATTAAAATAGTGATATTGATATTTGAAAGTTCAAAAACGTGTACAAAAACACTTTTGAACGTTTAGACCCCCAAAAACCAACTTAATCAACACAAGCAATATGTCAAACAACTAGTGTGCGGAAACTTAACATATGCTATAATATGGAATTGGTTAAACAACTATCTAAGCCATAACAAAATAAACCACAGCAGATAATGTAAAGGCAGAGATAGAGAGGAAGGAAGATGCAAACACAGAGATAACACCAGATATGTTATCGAAGAGGAAACCGAAGACCTCGGCGAAAAACCTCTCCGCCGCCCTCCAAGCGGTAATCAATCCACTAGAAAATACAGTTAGGATACAAGGACAGCAATAGACCCTCCAAGCCTAATCTACCCAATGCACCTAAGCCCTCCAAGCTTCTTGCTCCAACGAGGTTGCGCCGAACCTTTTTCTTTTCTAGCTTTCCGGATTCCGCTACTACACCGTAGCATCAACCAATGAAGATTGGCTCCTTCCTAACTGCTTCCCAGAACTCCAAACGACTGTCTCACAGAGATGATGATGGTGAGAACCAGGTTTGGTATAATGCCTCTCAAGGATTTGACAATGGAGAGGAAGAGAGTGAGGGATTTTGATGAGACTCTAAGGTAGAGATTGTGGGTGAAACAATCTGGTTTTTCTTTAGGGTTTCTCTCTCAAAATTCTCTCTGGAAGCTCTCTTTCAATCGTGGGTTAAAAGGGTATTTATACTGGAGTGAATAGGAATGCGAAACGTCAGGTTTTTCCAAAACAGGGGTGGCTCGCGGCTTGACCTCGCGGCTTGACTAAGTCGCGAGTTCTAGTCGCGAGTTAACCGTATGGCCAGTTGTCCTGTTTTGTCCTGTAGTGCTCCAGCTAGCATGACTGTTCATCTTCCAGCATGCTTGGCACGTGTGCATCTTCTGGCGGGTTGAAGCCGCGAGTCCACCCGCGAGTCCCAGCCGCGACACTCTGTTTTCTTGCACACTCTTGAGCAAACTTCACTTTATCTCACTCACTACCCTTACAACAATCCCACCTAAATACAGGGTTTCTAAATACTGAATTACAAGCAAATTTGGCACGGAATAAAGTCAATTAGATGGTTGAATAATTTCAACCTTACAATCTCCCCCTTTGGCTATTCCGTGACAAAACCCTAAAACAGACTCTAGACTTAACATGTGAGTTGGGAACAGTTGAACAAAACTCACTCACACCTAACTCTAGAAGCTGTGAAGCACTTGAATCATATGAACATAAACTCCTGAAACACAACAATACACCATGATCATTGTAAGCAGAAAATTATAAATGCATATGAAACAGGCAATATGAGATCAAGCATAAGATGGAGTTGATAAACAAACCATGGCTTGATCAACCAAGTGAACACCACAAGGTAGTGATCACAGTGCTCATTCACACTTGGAATGAACACAAGGACATACAAGTTAACAAGCACAAGGCAAGACACTTGTATGCTCAACACTCAACCAATGCATAGCACACAAGGCATATGCATCTAGGAACAATCCTACAAGGGCACAAGAGTGATAGTACATAAACCAAAATGTAGAACATTTAGATTAAGGTACTGATTTCAACATAGCATAAAGGCTGCACTTAAGCATGGTACATACCATAAAGTCTACAAACTATGCATAAAGCAATAACCCTGAAAGCTTACAAAAGCATATGAGTACAAACAACAAATACCTGAATAACAGTTTTACAAACCACAATATATCAACTTAAAGAGAAGAAAGAAACAAAAAATTAAAGACACTCCCCCTTAGATAGTGACACTCCCCCTTAGGGTAATATCCTCCCCCTTGATTAAGCCTATCACTCCCCCTTTTTGTCATGGAATAGGCTAGTCATCCTCTTCTAGCTTTCTCTGAATTTGATCCAACTGAGTCTGAAGAGAAGTAAACTTCATATCCCATCGGTTGCTTTGATGGTGTAGAGAAGCAGTGAGTCCAGACATCTTTGTATTCAACTCGTGGACAGAGGAAACCATGCGATCAAGTTTCTCATCGAGGGAGAGATTGCTGAACTGAGAGTCACTGTGAGATGTAGAAGTTTCTGGTTTGGCTCTCTTCCGACTATGTCCAACACTTGCATTGTATGTACGCATGTTGATCGGACTCGGTTTGGGGATAGGAGATTCATCAGCCGTTGGATAAATTCCCTTGAGCTTCAAGATCCGTGAAATGAGACTGCAGAAGGGAATGCAGATCCGAGACTCACTTCGAAGAACCGTTTTGCGCAAAACATGAAAGATATGAGCACAAATGTCGATTTCTTCATCAGAGATTAGATCATGAAGAAACAAAGCACGTCCGAGATTCATATACCCAGTACTTAATAAAGGGTACAAATTGTGAAACATCACAATTGTAAGCACTCGCAGTTTCGGAGAAAGGGAGGAAACACTGATGGATTTTCCATTGGGTGAGAACTCCAAGTCTTGACCAAGACTTTGTTTGAGAAGCTCCTCATCAGGACATAGATCATCATAGACCGGTGAATGACGAAAAATGGGTCTGTTGATGTGAAGAATTTCTGCCAGGTATGTAGGAGAGACAGAAAAGCTCTTTTGCCGAACCCAGCACTTAAGTTCATCTCCTTCCACAATTGCGTTAGCATAAAATTCTTTAACCAACTCTTCATACACGATATCCGGATCAGAGAGAAGGTAATTCCAATCCTTGTGAGCAAAACATATCGGAATGTCAGTGTTGTGAAGTGAGGGCAGATCCACAGCTCTCTCTAGTACTGGTGTGGCATGAAGAAAAAAATTTTCATATGACTGATAGGCTGAATAGGATCTGAACTTATTGGGATCGAATCGCTGTGATGAAGAGCGAGTCACTTTCGGGAGAGGTGTGTCTTCATCAACATCAATTACGGGTTCCTTCCCTTTGGAAGAACCTCCTTTCACAGCAGCCTTTTTGAATGGAGACATGACCAGTCTGTATTATAAACAAGGGAAATGACAGAACACAATCCAACAGACTATATCAGCAGTGGGTTAGTGAAAATTTAGGAACAATGAAGAAACCCTAACAGCTGGATGAGTAAGGTCAGAAAGTAACAATGAGGGACACCAAAGGCCCAAATTAGAACTACACGGTATAGAGAGATCAAATATAACCACATAATCAGCTGAGAAAGGACCAAAATCAACACCACATCAACAAAATACCACACAAGATCAAAGTGAAACATGATAGCAACAGCAGATCAGACAAAAATTAGCTAACCCTAGCTAAGCACATGATGAAGAACACAACCAACAAAAATAAATTAGCTCAAAACCAAAAGCACAGGCTACCATAAGCGAAGAAAGGACAACGATGACAGCACAAAACCCATCACAAAACCACACGCAAAAATGAATAATCCAGAGGGAAAAACCAAGACATTAGGAAAAATAGAGTGCAAGACAGAAAACCATACCTGTTAGTCGACGATTTTTAGCTGAGAAGAAGCAAACAATGGAGATCGACAATGGAGGCACGGTGTGAAAGGGAAAGTGCAGAAGAAAAAGACAATGAACAGTCACAAAAAGATCGAGGGAAAACAGAAAATTTTAAAAACTGTCCCTGTATGCCTAAAACACGCGATTTTCGCGACTGAAACAAGTCGCCACACAGTCGCCAGATTAAGCCGCCAAAGAACACAAAAACAAAATTTTGAAAAAATTTTCTAAGTGTTTTTCGCGACTGGAAGGTCTACCCGCGAGTGAGTCGCGAGCTGAGCCGCGAAAATCTCTGAGTGAATCTCGCGACTGGACCTTCCACTCGCGAACAAGTCGCCAAAACTGACCAGCGAAGATGCGACTGAGTCTCGCGACTTGACATACCCGCGACTGAGCCGCCAAAACTGGGCAAAACAGTATTTTTGAAAATTTTCAGATTTTTCCAACAAAACACTTTCCAAAAACACCTAAAACACTCAAAAATCTTTTTGTGCTTGAATTAACAAAGATTGAACATGTGAAAACACATTTTATCAAGTACAATCACACAAATGAATATGGCATTTATTGAACATAAACTTGTGTGTTGTGTGTGGATATCAACAATGAGATAGTCCTTTGTCTAATGTGAAGCTTCAATGATCAATTCAACCAAGGCATACACAATTAGCACTAGATCATGTGACCAATCTCAATTATAGACATATGAATATATGACCTCCCACACAACTTGATAACATAACTTGGAGCCTTTCATTTGACTCCACTTTCAACCATAACATTTGATCTTTTTGATCTTGTTGAGACAATCATCTCTCATTGTGAGAGGGATATGTAACATTTCTCTTTGAAGAACAGGCCTTTGGCCTTTTTGAATGAAATTTCACTTTTAATATAAGGTCGCTTACCCTTTTTCCTAGTCAAATACTAGAATGTGCGACAGGCTTTTGCAGCTCAATATCTCTTTTCATTTGGAGATTTACATATGGTGAGCTCTTTTTAGCAAAAAATAAAAAGTGGGAAGATATATAGACACAAGTCTATGCATGTCTCAAGATCAACATAACCATTCACTAATCATTCATGACAAGGTTGAAGATCTATTTACAACAATCACATAGATTTCAAGATTTTTCCCATAGTGATATGAGTGCATGAAAACAAGCAATGCTCGAAAATGCACAAAGCCATTAGCACAAAGGTACAAGGCAAAATAAGTTTTGAGACAAAACTCAACAAAGTCAATCAAGCTTTTTGATTTTCTAATTTTTTTATGGGATTTTTGGATTTTTGACACAAGAAACAAAAATGATTGAACAAACACAAAAATAACCAGCAGTATACACAAAAGAACAAACAAACAAGAAACATGTTGCAAAAAAAATGTGTGCCCCAACACAGACAGATTTAACATATTATAACAATGTGAAGCACACAACACACAAGAGAGTCAAGGAATTGTACCGACACCAATGGTCTTACGGAGTGATTCAAACCGTGAACCATCGAGAGGCTTGGTGAAGATATCCGCCTTTTGATTGTCGGTGTGTATGAACTCAAGACACACAACTCTTTCCTCTACCAAATCCCGAATGAAATGGTAACGTATCTCTATGTGTTTGGATTTTGAATGCTGAACAGGATTTTTGGAAAGATTGATGGCACTGGTGTTGTCACAGAAGACACACATCGTTTCTTGAGGAATTCCATAATCATGAAGTAATTTCTTCATCCAAAGAAGTTGAGTGCAGCAACTTCCAGCAGCGATGTATTCTGCTTCTGCAGTAGATAGAGACACTGAATTCTGCTTCTTGCTCATCCACGAAACAAGATTGTTACCAAGATAAAAACAGCCGCCTGAAGTGCTTTTCCGATCGTCTACACTGCCAGCCCAGTCAGCATCCGAATACCCAGCAAGACACGCATTTGAGTCTTTTGAATACCACAGACCATAGTTTGCAGTACCATTCACATATCGAATGATTCGCTTTGCAGCAGTCAGATGAGATTCCTTCGAATTAGCTTGGTACCTGGCACAGACATCCACACTGAAAGCAATGTCCGGTCTACTTGCTGCAAGGTAGAGCAAACTTCCTATGATGCTCCTATACAATGTAGGACTTACTTCAACTCCTGATGAATCCACATTCAGTTTAGTGGAAGAGCTCATGGGAGTGGAGGCATGTTTTTTGGAGTCTAGGCCAAACTTCTTGACAATATTTCTGACATACTTCTCTTGAGATACAAATATACCCTCCTTCTGTTGTTTGACTTGAAGACCCAAAAAGAATGTGAGCTCCCCCACCATGCTCATCTCAAACTCCTTCTTCATCTCCTCAGAAAATTCAGTAGCACGATCTTCGATAGTAGCTCCAAACACTATGTCATCAACATAGACTTGTGCCACAATGAGATAATCTTCATCATTTTTGACAAATAGAGTTCGATCGGCGTACCCTCTCTTGAAACCTCTATCTAGAAGATAATGTGTAAGACGATCGTACCAGGCTCTAGGCGCTTGTTTTAAACCATATAGTGCTTTCTTCAATCTTAATACATGATCTGGAAAATGAGGATCCTCAAATCCTTTTGGTTGCTCAACAAAAACCTCTTCATTTAGATATCCATTCAGAAAAGCACACTTAACATCCATTTGATAAAGTTTGAACTTCAAAGTACACGCAATGGACATGAGGATTCGAATGGATTCGAGTCTTGCCACCGGAGCAAATGATTCATCAAAATCCACCCCTTCTACTTGTGTGTATCCTTGAGCCACCAACCGAGACTTGTTTCGAATTATCTCTCCATTTTCATCAGTTTTATTTTTAAAAATCCACTTTATGCCTATAACATGAACGTTCTCAAGCCGTGGAGCAAGTTCCCACACGTCATTCCTCACAAACTGACTCAGTTCTTCATGCATTGACTCAACCCAATTCTCATCTTGAAGAGCCTCTTCAACCCTTTTTGGTTCAAACTGTGCAAGATAACAGTGATATGTTACATGATTGGCAAGCAGAATATTTCCTTTCCTGAGGCGAAGACCGTCATCAAGTGATCCTATGATATTACTTTCCGGATGATTCTTGATAATTCTTGAGGATGGCCTCTTTGAAGTGGAAACTTCATCACTACGAGAGATAGGAGGATGAACTTCTGGAGGAGTAAGAGGACTTGAAGTTCTAGACATCGATCTCGTTTCCCTTCTTGGGTTAATGGGAGTCGATTCTACTTCTGGTATAAGTTCTTCACCTTCTATATCCAAAGCTTCTACCTCAACATCAGGCTCTTCGGTGCTCGGCCCTTCTACATCATCAATCATTTCCACCTTAGGTAAGGCATCATCAATCTTGACATTTATGGATTCCATCACAGTCTTTGTTCTCTTGTTAAACACTCTATATGCTCGACTTGCAGTAGAGTAGCCAAGAAAAATACCCTCATCACTTCTTGCATCAAACTTCCCAAGATTCTCTCGATCATTTAAGATATAACATTTACTTCCAAATACCCAGAAATACTTCACTTTAGGCTTCTTCTCATTCCATATCTCATATGCAGTCTTCTTTGTACCAACTCGAAAGAAAATCCTATTGCCAATGTGACACGATGTGTTGACAGCTTCTCCCCAAAATTTTTGAGGTATTTGCTTGTTAAGCAACATGACTCTTGCCATCTCCTGAATCACACGATTTTTTCTCTCTACCACTCCATTTTGTTGTGGAGTTTTGGGAGCTGAAAACTCTCTTTTAATGCCATTCTTCTCACAGAAGGACTCGAATCTTGCATTCTCAAATTCTCTCCCATGATCACTTCTAACTTTGGCTATTGGAATCCCCTTTTCATTTTGTAATTTCTTGCACAGAATCTCGCCTCTCACAAGCTTCTGATTTTTCTCTAAGGAATTCAACCCAAGTGTATCTTGAGTAGTCGTCCACAATGACCATAATATATCTTTTTCCCCCTAGGCTTTCAGTTCTGGTGGGCCCCATCAGATCAACATGAAGTAACTCCAAACAACGAGAGGTGGCTATCACATTTACCTTGTGATGACTAGCCTTAGTTTGCTTCCCCATTTGACATGCACCACAAATGGTCTTCTTTACTTTTCCAAACTTAGGAAGTCCCTCGACTGCTTCAAGTTTGGAGACTTTTGCTACTTGTTTGAAGTTGGCATGCCCAAATCTGTGATGCCACAGCTCCAACATATCCACCCGAGCACTTCTACACGATATTGGTGCCGTCGGAACTATTCCATAACAATTATCCGTAGTTCGATTTCCTTCCAAAACCTGAATCCCCTCTTTATTGATGATCAAACATCCTTTCTTGGAGAATTGTACCAGGAAGTCGTCATCACAAATTTGAGTGATGCTCAGCAAATTCGCCTTCAGCCCTTTTATGAACAGCACATCTTTCAACAGAGGCAAACCGGGTATCTCAATGGTTCCTTTGCCTAGGACTTGAGCATGGCTTCCATCCCCAAAGGTCACATAGTCACCCACCTTTTCTTTGAGTGACTTAAACAGTGACTTATCCCCTGTCATATGGCGAGAACACCCACTATCAAGATACCACAAACACGCATTAAATACCTTTAATGAGGTATGCACAAATAGGTTCACATGTGACAGACAATCTTGACCTTCAAACACAAACTCATCATCAGGTTTCATGCTACTCTTAGATTGATTTTTCATTTTCAGATTCTCAATCATCTCACACAACATTCTATTCTTTCTTTTATATTTCTTAATCAATGATTTTGATTCAGATATGCTACTGTGTAAGGCAAGATTCTGATTCTCAAGATTTTTCAGCATGTGAACAAAAACTCTAGCATGTTTCTTAGTTATTAATAACTCTACAAGATCATCAGTAAGACACCTTTCAGACATATGCATAGAGACATTTTCACAAACACTTGAGCTACAATTCAGCATGGTATAAACAAAAACAACAACCACAACTCAGGGGTCTAGGATCACACTGAGGTAATAAAACCAACAGCAGTGTACCTGCTCTGATACCAATTGAAAGTTCAAAAACGTGTACAAAAACACTTTTGAACGTTTAGACCCCCAAAAACCAACTTAATCAACACAAGCAATATGTCAAACAACTAGTGTGCGGAAACTTAACATATGCTATAATATGGAATTGGTTAAACAACTATCTAAGCCATAACAAAATAAACCACAGCAGATAATGTAAAGGCAGAGATAGAGAGGAAGGAAGATGCAAACACAGAGATAACACCAGATATGTTATCGAAGAGGAAACCGAAGACCTCGGCGAAAAACCTCTCCGCCGCCCTCCAAGCGGTAATCAATCCACTAGAAAATACAGTTAGGATACAAGGACAGCAATAGACCCTCCAAGCCTAATCTACCCAATGCACCTAAGCCCTCCAAGCTTCTTACTCCAACGAGGTTGCGCCGAACCTTTTTCTTTTCTAGCTTTCCGGATTCCGCTACTACACCGTAGCATCAACCAATGAAGATTGGCTCCTTCCTAACTGCTTCCCAGAACTCCAAACGACTGTCTCACAGAGATGATGATGGTGAGAACCAGGTTTGGTATAATGCCTCTCAAGGATTTGACAATGGAGAGGAAGAGAGTGAGGGATTTTGATGAGACTCTAAGGTAGAGATTGTGGGTGAAACAATCTGGTTTTTCTTTAGGGTTTCTCTCTCAAAATTCTCTCTGGAAGCTCTCTTTCAATCGTGGGTTAAAAGGGTATTTATACTGGAGTGAAGAGGAATGCGAAACGTCAGGTTTTTCCAAAACAGGGGTGGCTCGCGGCTTGACCTCGCGGCTTGACTAAGTCGCGAGTTCTAGTCGCGAGTTAACCGTATGGCCAGTTGTCCTGTTTTGTCCTGTAGTGCTCCAGCTAGCATGACTGTTCATCTTCCAGCATGCTTGGCACGTGTGCATCTTCTGGCGGGTTGAAGCCGCGAGTCCACCCGCGAGTCCCAGCCGCGACACTCTGTTTTCTTGCACACTCTTGAGCAAACTTCACTTTATCTCACTCACTATCCTTACAACAATCCCACCTAAATACAGGGTTTCTAAATGCTGAATTACAAGCAAATTTGGCACGGAATAAAGCCAATTAGATGGTTGAATAATTTCAACCTTACAATATTATTAAAAATAGATAACATTATTAAAGTAAGACCAGTAACATACTTAGTTCAAAATTTTTAGAATAACAAATAATTGATGTTAAAAAAAAATAACATTATTAAAATAATACCAATAATAGTAATAGTAGTAACAAATAATTATGAGAATAATATATTTTTTATTATTATTAAGTAGTTTTTTTTTTTTAGTAAGTATTATGAAGTAGTTGATTTAAAAATGAAATAAACTTCCTTATATATACATTTTTCTTTTTGTTAATTTACCACTCAAACCACCACTTTTATAAGTACTAGTCAAATACTCAGTTTTTTTAAAAATTATTTTTTAACAGTTTTTACCAAATACTCAACTTTTTCAAAAAATCCAATTTCATACCGCATTTTTTGAAAATCCCACTTTTTCAAAAAAACCTAATTTCAAAATACTGAACCAAACTCTCCCATAAAAAATGACAAAATATTTGAAAAACTAAAAATATACAACAAAAATAAAAATAATAATGCGACACTTGATAAAGAATGACCAAAAGAGCATGGCAACAACATATGGGAAACTGAGATTATGGTGCAGTTTGGATTCAGCTTATTCCAAGTCCACGTTTTATTGTAGCGCGTTTTGCTTTTCTTTTTTTCTTTTTTTTTTTGGTTCAGCCCACAATTGTTGACAATTCAACTGTGAACAGTGCTCCCGTACACTGTTCACGGGTCCCACAAATTACACTTTCTAACAACTTTTTCATTAAAAATGGGTCCCACATCACTATTCACACATTTAAAAAATATTTTGTTATAGTGTTTTTAGTTTTCAGTTTTCAGTTTTCACTTTCAGCAAAATAAGTTCTATCCAAACAGACCCTATAAGTGGATGAGCTATTCTTGCAACCACATTCCTTGGTTTATGAATCGTTGTACACTGACGAGTCGTCGCACTTCTTTCTCTGATAAATTCTTCACCCATTTCACACGCTTTGACATGTCTGCCCCTGGTCCTGTGCATTCTATCTCTGCACGTGATCATTTTCCTACGCAACAAAAAATGAAAAATGATAAACTCGATTGTCTCAAAATCTTGAGCGGTTAATAAAATTATGAATTTAATTATTTAACTATAATTTTAACAGAAAACATAAGGACTAAAATGTTGCTTGAGATATGATTTTCAAGGCTCAAAATAATTGTCTTATATCAAAAAAATATTAGGACTCCCTAGTTCAAATTTGTACCCACATCATTAACAAAAGATGAATGTAGAATGAAAAGGATTTCGATCTTACTCTTTTCCGTGGTGGTTCCATTCATACCATCCTCGTGGGTTTATAATACCAGAAAATACTAATTTGTAAAACACAACTCTCGAATAGTCTCCATGTGCTCTCCCTAAAAATGCAGGGCCAGTTCCTATTATTGAACAATATTTGAACACAAAACCATTGGTTTCTTCGTCGCTCCAGCTTCGAGCTTCAGCTGTGATATAAGCGTTCCCACCACCCAAAACTGATGCGGTTACATTTATTATGCTATTCTGCACCCAAAATACTAAGTCTAAATATATATAGTAATGTCAAGGGGGTTATAAGATAAATTTATTACAAGCTAACGTGACTAAAAGATGTATGAGAATGACAAAATATATAAGACATCCTTCTCAAAAAAAAAAAAAATATATATATATATATAAGACATATTTTTCTTATTTTTAAATTTCTTTATGTTTTAATTTAATATTCAAAATTTTAGGTTAATGTATTTGTTTCCTCATTTTGAGGGCTTTCTTAATCAAAATAAGATTTCATTAATTTCTGTGGACCTTCTTTTTTTTTTTGAGGAAGTAATTTCTGTGGACCTTATAAATTAGTTCTCTAAAACAAAAATTGAAGTTTATTATCAATTGAATTTCGTTGAATTTATTTTCTTTTTATCTGATAAAATTTAGTTATTTTTTGTTGTTTAAAAATCTGATATAGATTTTAGGTTATACTTGGCTGTAATCTTTGTGTACATACAGAAACATTGAACAGGATTCTCAAAAAAGAAAGAAAGAAAGAAACATTGAACAATATTCGTAAAAAGGAAATATTTAAAGAATTTTGCCAATATTCATTTAGATTTTATAAGTATTATTATTATGAAAAAAAAATTGTTAATATGAACATTGTATTTTGATTATGATAGTATAAAAAAACTAAGGTTGACAACCTTAGTTTTTTAGTACCACTAGTTTGATTAGGACATCCGTTAACAAGATTCATGAAGAAATGTTGCCCAACTATTTAGTTTGAAAATAAATATTATTGAACATAATAAATAACATTGAGAGTTTTTTATTGTCTTTGTGCTTCCACTTTAATATATTACTCACTTGTAACCTCATGCATATGCATGGATATATTTAAAAATATATAATAAAATGCATAGTATAATTCTATGTATATAATTTAAATATTATTAAACGTCATTCCTATATTTTGTTAACTCTTAAAAAATGCCTTGTAAGAATATCATTTGGTAAAAAATGTAAATTATCCATGCTTGTTTATTTTATTTTAAATTTTTTGTATTACTTCTTAATTTTTGTTATGAGTAATATTAGAAATACAAACTATTTCATAAACTGTTAATATGGTGAGTAATTATTGGTAAATGAAAAAATGATGTTAATGGTGGGCCTAGATGAAAACCAATTAGAGATTGGTCACATCAACATTTTGTAAAAATATTGTAAAATAGTTTGTGTCTGTAGCAATATTACTCTTTTATTATTGTGAAGCACTTTTTTTTTACAGATTATTAATTCTAGACTCTTTGGTTTATGTACTCAATAACTAACCTAGATAGATATTTATTAAAAACCCAACTTTACCCTTTGAGACCCCTTCTAATCATCATGCCAGAACAAATAACATCATATTTAATAAGACAAAAACATTATTAAAATAGTGATATTGATATTATTAAAAATAGATAACATTATTAAAGTAAGACATATAACATACTTGGTTCAAAATTTTTAGAATAACATTGATGCTAAAAAAAACTACATTATTAAAATAATACCAATAATAGTAATAGTAATAACAAATAATTATGACAATAATATATTTATTATTATTATTAAGTAGCTTTTTTTTTTTTTGAGTAAGTATTATGAAGTAGTTAATTTAAAAATGAAATAAACTCCTTTATATATTCATTATTCTTTTTGGTAATTTACCACTCAAACCACCACTTTTATATAAGTGCTAGCCAAACACTCAACTTTTTCAAAAATTACTTTTTAACAGTTTTTACCAAACACTCAGTTTTTTCAAAAAGCCAAGTTTCAAAAAGTTGAACCAAACTCACCCATAAAAGAGGACAAAATAATTAAGGGTCTGTTTGGCTAGCTTATTTTTTACCAACTTATTTTACTATTCAACTTATTTTTGCTACTATTCGTGGGTCCTACTGCACTTTTTGGTACCATTCATGAGTCTCAATGTACTATTTCTACTAATATTTACATTTATCTACAGTACTTTTAGTAAAAAAGTTTTCAATTTCAATAAAATAAGTGAATCTCAAACAGACTCTAAGTACAAATTTTGAGTACAATGATGCTGTCAATGGGTTTGGATTTTAAATCAAATAGCATGAGTGGATACAGATTCTCCAAGCATTTACATCAAACAATGCAAAATAGAAAAATGTATCACTTTTACTTATTTACATATTCAACCTCAAAAATCATCTACATCGTTAAGCTAAAAATGTGTAAATTTGTTATAGTAATTGTATAAATTTACACTGAGATTATTCACTTTGCATATAATTTTTTATTCTTTCTTGACATATCTAGAGATTGAATGAAGAGAGTGGGTGGTGGTTATTGCGTGTGAAGAAAGAAAAACAATTTTAAAATTTTGATATTTTAATGTAATGTAGTGTAAAATAGATAATCTAATGTGGGTGTTTTGAAAAGTATGTAAAATAGAAAATTAGATTCTTATGTTAAAATAGATAGAATGTTTTGTATGAGATGATGGGAATGCTCTTAGAGTCCATTTGGTTAGGGAATGGGAAAGTTGGATAGAAAATGGGAAGGGAATTAAATAAAAAATTAAATAAAAAAGAATAGAAGAAAAACCTTTTTATTTGGTTGAAAAGAAAAATGAGAAGATAAAAAATAGAGTTTGTATAAATTTACACATATGCCTTTATTAAAAAATGATGCTCAATTATTAAAAAAAAAAAAAGAAGAAGAAGAAGAAGAAGAAGAATCAAACGCCAACCAAAAAAAAAAAAGGCAATCACCCAAGTTAATTAAAAAATAAAAAGCATGCCTAGTAAAAAAGAGAAAAAAACTATATAATAATAAAAAATAAAAAATAAAAAAAAGAAGAGTGAAACGTAAGATGAGGGGTAGTTCAATCATTTGACTACAACTACTCTCTCCTCTCTATTTTCTCCCCAAATTGGGAAGATAGTATTTTGGTGGGTCCAAGGAGAAAACACCTGAGCCTCACTAGTTTTCCCTCCTTAAAATTCAAACCATACACTTCAAAAAGCATTTTCTCTCCCCTTTTCTCTCCTCTTTTTTCCATCCTCCCTAAAATCCACCCAACCAAACGACCCTTAGAGCATTCGCATTAGGGTATTTAAAAATTTAGCTCAAACCCCACCCCCCCCCCCCCCCCCAAAAAAAAAAAAAGCATCAATCTTAGCAAATTATCAAAAAAAAAAAAAAAAAAAAAAAAAAAAAAAAAACCTTAATATTAAACAGTAATCTCGCCGCAACTAGTGAGATACTATTCCTTGCTACACCTAATAAAAATATTTGGGTAAATTGCAAATTACACCTCTAAAGTTTAGGGATGATTAGATTTTACACCCTGAAATTTTAGAATTTCGATTTTATCTCCTGATGTTTGGAAGTATTTGAATTTTATACCCTAACATTTCAGAATTTAGATTTTACCCCCTATATTTTAGATATGATTAGATTTTACTCTCTAAAATTTGGAAATGTTTGGATTTTACACCCTACAATTTCAGAATTTTGAGGTGTAAAATCCAAACACTCCCTAATTTTAGAGGGTAAAATCCAAAGTTTGAAATTTCAGGATGTAAAATCCAAATACCCCAAACTTCAAGGGGTAAAATACAAAATTTGAAATTTCAGAATGTAAAATCCAAACACCCCCAAACTTTAGGGGTGTAATTTGCAATTTACCCAAAATGTTTTTTTCATTCTCACTTCTCTCTCTCCCCTCCTAACTCTCTGCCTTTCAGTACTCTCTCTCTCTCTCTCTCTCTCTCTCTCTCTCTCTCTCTCTCTCTCTCTCTCTCTCTCTCTCTCTCTCTCTCTCTCTCTCTCTCTCTCTCTCTCATGCACTGATCAACATAAATTGGTGGTGGTGGTACTAGTTTTGGGTACAATCCGGTGGTGGTAGTAGATGTTGCCATCTAGCAATGATGGATTTGGGTAAAGAACATTGATTCTTGTGGTTTTTTTTTTTTTTTTTTTTTTTTTGCTATTTGCATTGATTTGGGCGGTGGGTGTGGTGGTTTCTGATGGTGAGTCCGGTGGCTGTTGGGTTTGTACTTATTTTTAGTTTGATTTGTGCGGTAGATGTGGTATAGTTCAATAGCGACAATGGAGGTTGGATTCAATTGATTTTGGTTTGGGTTTCTGTGAAAGGGAATAGGGAATTCTTTCAACTAATGGTGGGAGATGGGTTCAACTTGTTGATTTTGTTTTACTAATTGTAAAAAAATTGTTGATTTTGTTTGAAGGCAAGGGTTTTTGGTGATGTTGTTGAAGGAGATTCCATTGGGTTTTAGAAGGAGGTTTTGTTGGGAAAGTCGAAAAGGGGGAAGAGGATTAAAAAATTAATTAATTTTTAGAGAGAGAAAAATAATATTTAAATAAAGTGGTGAAATAAATATTGGGTTTGATACGTGTGTATAGCTGTTAAATTAGCAAAACTAAAAAGTTTTGGGTTAATTTGACTAAAATGCTGAAAAGGCCGACATTAGTGCTCTTAGCATTTAGGCTCTTCTTTGTTGTTAAAACTTGATGGACTTTTTTTTATGGAGATAACTTGATGGACTTTTGCGATGTAAAACATTATCTCAAAGATATTCGATTTTACCATATGATAGGTCGTGTGTTGATTAATTCTAGTTAAAATCACATCAGTTTGATAATACTATATTAATAAATTTGTTACCGCACTTTAATATTAAAATTAATAAATAAATGAGTTTGTGAAATATATATTTTGGCAGTAAATTATGGTTTTTTTTTTATATAAATAATTTGATAGTTATTACAGAAGAGAGAAGGGGATTTAAATCAGGGACAGGCTCAGGATTTTAAATTAATAGGGGCAGGAGTATAAAGAAAAAAAAAACTCCAAATAGACATCCATATAGTATTAAAAAGTTATAATTACACAAAATCATTGTTTCTAAATACATAAAAATGCAATCATCTACCAATAAAGACAAAAACAAAAACAATTTTTTTTTTTTTTAAATACTAGGCTGGCTATGATTTTTTTTTTTTTTTTTTTTTTGAAGATAAAACATCCATAGTAATGGTGCTAAAAATTTTAGTTTTTAATACCTCAAATCGCTACTTTATCTATTTAACAATAAACCCAATATCAAATGTTCTATTTTCTTTATCACTTCATTTAAAATAATATAAACAACTCATTAAAATAATAAGGAAGAGAGAGTCATTGAGTTTATTAATTAAAGGAAGAGATATAATCTTAATAAAATATTGTATTATATTTTTAACAACTTGCTACAGTCAACTAGTATTTATACCAGTATACTGTAATTGCAAAAAATTTAGCTTTAGCCTCTCTAACACTTTTTTTTTTTTTTTGTTCTTTAGTAGTAAAATAGTTTTTTTGCTAAAATACAATTACCATTATGAATAAAGTGGTGAAATAAATATTGGGTTTGATACGTGTGTATAGCTGTTAAATTAGCAAAACTAAAAAGTTTTGGGTTAATTTGACTAAAATGCTGAAAAGGCCGACATTAGTGCTCTTAGCATTTAGGCTCTTCTTTGTTGTTAAAACTTGATGGACTTTTTTTTATGGAGATAACTTGATGGACTTTTGCGATGTAAAACATTATCTCAAAGATATTCGATTTTACCATATGATAGGTCGTGTGTTGATTAATTCTAGTTAAAATCACATCAGTTTGATAATACTATATTAATAAATTTGTTACCGCACTTTAATATTAAAATTAATAAATAAATGAGTTTGTGAAATATATATTTTGGCAGTAAATTATGGTTTTTTTTTTATATAAATAATTTGATAGTTATTACAGAAGAGAGAAGGGGATTTAAATCAGGGACAGGCTCAGGATTTTAAATTAATAGGGGCAGGAGTATAAAGAAAAAAAAAACTCCAAATAGACATCCATATAGTATTAAAAAGTTATAATTACACAAAATCATTGTTTCTAAATACATAAAAATGCAATCATCTACCAATAAAGACAAAAACAAAAACAATTTTTTTTTTTTTTAAATACTAGGCTGGCTATGATTTTTTTTTTTTTTTTTTTTTTTTGAAGATAAAACATCCATAGTAATGGTGCTAAAAATTTTAGTTTTTAATACCTCAAATCGCTACTTTATCTATTTAACAATAAACCCAATATCAAATGTTCTATTTTCTTTATCACTTCATTTAAAATAATATAAACAACTCATTAAAATAATAAGGAAGAGAGAGTCATTGAGTTTATTAATTAAAGGAAGAGATATAATCTTAATAAAATATTGTATTATATTTTTAACAACTTGCTACAGTCAACTAGTATTTATAC